>NC_090923.1:1298723261-1299026291 GCF_040938575.1 Ambystoma mexicanum | reverse complement strand
TTAAGTGACAACTGAAGATCGGATACAAAAAGATTATATAACAGGGGGGCTGTTACGCACCCCTGTTTCACCCCACAATTTTAGCTAATGGGTTCAGTCATGGTTCCCTGTGCGTCCAGTTTAAAGTGCACAGAGGTATTCGTATGTAATAGTTTATGTTAATAAAGGATGCCCGAAGGGCAGCCCAACAGCTGAAGTATGCCAGAGCTGCTCCCTGCGCACCATATCAAAGACAGCTTTTAAGTCGATGAAGAGGGCATATAATGGCGGGTATTAGAAAAAAATGCTCTGGTACTCAATTTGTCCATTACCAGTAAATTATGCGCAGTTGAATAATCACATCTAAACCCACTCTGGAATCTATACAGTATGCCCTCTTCATCAACCCAAGCTTGCAAACCTTGAAGCAAAAAATTATGGAAAAGGTTTCCCTGTGCAATCCAACTTGGAAAGCAATCGATAATTATCAGTGTCCGATTTCATTCCATTTTTGAACACCGGGATCAGGATGGCTTTTTGCCAATTAGAACGGATCAACCCATCCAAGAGGACTTTATCAAAGAGTATTTTGATAAGATGAGCCCAGAAGTCAGGGTCATTCTTAAGGACCACATTTGCAAGACGGTTCGGTACAGGTGCCCTAGAGGATTTAAGGTTCTTAATTTTGTGCACCAAGTCCTCGACCTTTACAACAAAGGGTGGTTCTCAGGTTTACAATCAACTGCCAATGAATTTGAAGAACAATCAGTGAGATTATGTTTAGATAGAAATGTACACCGAGTGCAGGCACTAATTGGGTTATTAAGAGAGTGTTGTCTATTACCCTTGGCTTCGCCCAGAAGAGACCAGATACTGGGATTGTTCCTGCTAAATAATATAGATACTGTGTGTTGCCACAAAGTATCTCTATAGGAGCGTCTCCAATGTTTGAGCCACAAACAATACTTGTTCTTTAACTTCCTTGATATCAGGGAGAACTTTGCATAAGACCGTGCAACCTTCTTGGCTTTCCTAATATCACCCCTTAATTTGCGCTTAGCATCCCTGATCGTTCTATTAAAAACCTTTCCAGGTTGAGATTCTCTAAAGGCCAAGATTGTCTTAGATGTAGCATGGGAGGTAGAAAAAGTAGTTAGCCATCTTTCGATTTCTGTGGGGACATTGCTTTAAAAGCTTCTAAATTGGACGTGATCAGGTGGAGTTTCGCTCTTGTAGCATTCTCAATGTTTCCCTCTGACCAAACTATACGATTAGCTGCATGGATCAGTGCTTCGTGATCACTCCAAGGATTATTGTTAATAACCGTATCATTAACCATAGCGGCTAATTCGCAACAAACAGATATATATATATATGAAGTGCCCCTCCTCCACAAGGCCTTCGCCGGGCGATCGCTCTTAGTTCACCCGTTAATAATCTCAAGTTCCCAACTATCAAAGAACATCAGCCAATTGAGTCCCTCAGTATCTAATACCATGTGCTCCATAACACTTCCACATTCCAAATCAGGGTTTGTGGCTATTCCCGTCCCACCAGTTATATGGCAGTTGAAATCGCCCCCAATGAGGATATGCTGATTCTCAGGACGAGCTGCCCAATCAACAACTACCTCATGCACCTCCTCTTCGAGCGCTTCCCATCGGCCGGCTCTGGGAGGATTCTATATATTGACCAGCAGTAACTTCTCCCAGCAAGTCACTTCCACGGCCAAAATACATTCACCCGGGCTAGTCAAGATCTTATTAGATTTCAAAACATGGCTCAACCCAATGATATGCCCACCGAATGGCCTACCTAGGGCACCCTTTTTATTCAGGGATTGATGTATTGTATACCCAATCATGACTATTGAGGGTGTCAACCAGGTTTCCTGCAAGACAAATAACATATGGTTACTGATGTATTGTAAGGAGCCTGTCGGTGAAAGAAAATGTGAAAATCCATGGGTAGTCCAAGACAATAAGCTGTAGTCACATTGTTTATAAATGACTGCAGGTTGTGACTCCGCCAACCATTTTAACATTACTTGGATGTCAGACATCTGAACCTCGTTTCCAGCTGGGAGAACTAACTTACTAGTGTTAGTTTTCCACAGCTTGGTAAGATTATTTGCCAAAGATGAGTGCTCCTGCTCCGGGTCCACATCTATGTCGATATGTATTGAAAGTAAAGCTTCATGATGCTTACGAAGCAATTGGGCAGTCGCTAAAAATGTGCAGTGAATTGCAGACATGTTAGAGTTAAGCCCTTTCAGAGGTTCAACAAAAACAAAATCATCCGACAGCAGTACTCGCAGCTGTGGTATTAAATGGAGTTTAGTGAGTAATGCAGATCTGGCTAGCCACTTCCTTCGATATTTCTTATTGAGATTCTTTATAATACAGATTTTACTCTCAGGTAATCCTGTAATGGCTGGTGATTCCCCCTCGGAAAGCACTACATGCCCTGGGACCAAGGGTAATTGACGCTTTGCCTTTTTATTCGGTGTAGAGTACACAGCTGCAGCCTGGACCTCATCTAAAGAGGGGTCAGGCTTGTGATTATCGGTAGAGGCAATGGAAGTCTCTCCCGATTTCTCAGGTATAATCCAACGGGTAAATCTGCCAGTCCCCTTGCTTGCACGCTTCTTTGCAGGTAAAGCTCTTTTCCACGCTTTTTTAGATTTCTTCACTGTTGGTAAAGTGTCAGGAAGTGGTGATGCCACTTCACAAGGTAAGTTGCGGAGTGCAGCGCGTTTCGCCAAACGGCGCTGCTTTCTTGAGGAAAAGGCAGCTGAGTCCTCACCATTGGTTTCAATTATTACAGGGCTAGAAGCTGCAGGGGGTAGAGGGAGAGACTCCACAGAGGTTATATCACCCTCAGGGGCCCTTCCCATCTCCTGCTGGGTAGGGACCGTAGGTGATAAGGTGTTCTCGTGAATTTGTCCGCATAATTTAAGCAATATCTTCATAGCAAATTGTAATGATGCAATAGATGATTGTAATTCCGCGAAAAATGACAAGCTGGGAATGGAGGGCAGATGCCACTATTTGAACTGCTCACTCCGAATCCAGCACTAGATTGGGGGAGGCGAACAACCGTCCAGAGGCTGGCAGTGTACCAGTGCTCACATCCGGTGTGAGCACTTGGGCGCAGGCAACAAAGCCCCCCCCATATAGCCCAAAGGTACGGGGGTGGTGGGGTTGCACCGCTGGTGTCATGGATTGTTGTATTGTAAGACAGAGGTCGAACAACAAAGTATTATCAATGTCGTCATAGTTCATCGAGCCTCGCGAAATACCCCCCCCTCAATGTTGGTACTTTCCGCTTCCTCGTGTATGGAGATATCCTCCCCACGAGCTTTGCTGGCCAAAAAGAAAGCCGGTATTGTTCCTTTGAGGATAGATGACGTTGCCCTTATGTCTCTTGTTTCTAGGCAAAGCCACTGCGTCACTGCCGCCCCCTCTTCTCAAATTATAATAGGGGTTACCGGTTTTACTGAGCGCCGGCATCATGTCATTGTTTCAAAATAAAACAATACTCAAATCCAGGGAACTATGGCGCGTGCCTCATACTCCCCACAAATGTAGGCTATATCAAAGACTGGCTATGGCCAACAATTGGTCACACTCCCAACTCTCTGCCAGGTTGCAACAATGCCCTTAATGAAATATAGCTCTTTAAGCACAGTGTTTTACCGTACCCAGTAGACCGGTAATTGCCAAGGCAGATTGAGAAAGGGCAGACACTATTAAACAGAGTAATCCTATCCCTGTCACTCAAGAACGCAGAAACACACTCAGTGCCACACTGATTGACGATTACTCTGCTTACCGACCATGCAGGAAACTTTTACACTGCCCGTCCCGCCCCACTCCAAGATGGCAGCAGGGTGGTGGGCTGATAAGCGGCTCAGCTGTATGATGTCTCCCTGCAGTCGACACGAGTACCTGTCAGAGACCGTAACCGCCACTAGTATCCGGCGTTTACTACTGCAAAGCCCATAAGCACTCGGCAGCCCCGATTGCTCCAACCACTTACTCCTGCTAGGTTAGAGGAAGGCACCCAGACGAGGCACAGACTCAAGCCGCACTGGGAACTGCTCTCACACAGCCGCTTCCGACAATACGCAAAAGTGTATGCATTCACTTGTATACCAGTTACTGTGGGCAAATTGAAAATCCCTCCAGTGCACCTACCTTTGGCTACAACGTGTGTATCTATGAAGCAATAGCGCATTCCCAGGGGCATAAGGAAATTTCAGACACCATTAAAGAATATGTAGAGGCAGGAGTGTTGTGCCCAGTCTCGACTGCTTGGAACAATCTGGTCTGACCTTTGAAAAAGAGGGATGGGAGTAGGAAAATGACAGTGGATTATAGAGTATTAAACAACTACACTCCCCCTTTAGTTCCTGCAGTGCCAGATACTGTCGCCTTGATTGAGAACATGCTGAAGTTTGAGGGAACCTGGTACACTGTGTTAGATTTGGCAAATGCCTTCTTCTCTGTGCTAATTGCCGAAGAGTGCCAGAAGCTGTTTTCATTTTCTTGGGGCGGGCATCAGTACACCTTCACGAGATTGCCTATAGGCTACTTGCATAGCCCTGCCCTCTGTCACCAGCTGGTGGCAGAACATTTAAACAAGATACCTTGAAAGGCGGACATAAAACTTTCACATTGCATTGATGATATTCTGATTCGGGGCAAATATGAGGCAGTGTGCAAACTCAGTTGGAAGCAAAGAAGGTTGAAGGAAGAAGGCACTGATATTAACCCTAATAAAATTCAAGGGCCATCTGAGGCTGTAGTGTTTTCGGCAATTCAATAGCCTAATGAGTGTTGGGAAGGAACTAGGGTTTTCCCGCACCCCCAATGCTTTAGAATTAGGCAAGATCTCTTCTAGGTGTTATAAGGAATTAGGGGGAAGGAGGGGCACTAGGAAGGCTCTCTCCTGCAAATATAATCACATACACAGACATGTGCAGGCACTGAAGAAGGCAGTTATTGTTTAAATATAAAGGCGAAAATTTACTTTTATCTGGATACATTTGTAATGTCAGGTCCTAGGCAAATGTAAAATCTTAAGTGCTATAGAGGAGTCGAGCTCCATCCCAGAAGGAATGTGGCTTGTGTAAAAATGGACTACAGGCTTCTGCGGTGGTCGCTAGCACTGGAGGAGCACACAAAGTAACTCACCAGCTGTCTACTGTCCGTAAAAGGCCCATGCAGACTAAGAAGAGGGATTTGCGTGCTCGGTGCGACAAAACGCAGAAATGGGACATATTATAAGTATACGGTGTAAAGGAGATTACAGGACCAGACAAAAACAGGAGTAGGATGAGTGGAATGTGGAGAGACTGGGGGTCGTGGCTAGCGGCCTTGTGAGGCAGACGTGCTCACTGGAGGCTCCTGTGATCCGAATATCAAGAAGCTACATACTTCCCTTTATTGACTACAGTATAATTTAAAAATGAGCAAGGGGCTGTTGGAAACATAGGAGAGGTTTCTGACCGAGTATGTAGCCATAGACGCTCTCACTGAGGAAGAACGGTCGCGTGGGAGTTGGAACGGGAGTAAACAAAGGAAAATGGCGGCGCGGCAAAACTGAGGACAAAAACTTGAGAACTACCAAGCTGCAAGGCATGATCGAGCAAGGGAGGCAGGGTTGCTAAGACTGGAGAGCGCATACTATGGGTGCGTGACACAACGGGAAGAGCAGCAGAAAACTGATACTTTGTGGGCTGCCATACCAGGCTCCCGAAGAGGTGATCAAAGACTGGCAGGGGAGCAAGTGGCGTCTCCGAAGAACGGCTGATGCTAGCAAGTGCCCGTTGAGAAGCAGCTGCTGCTAGCGGGAATACAAGACTTCCAAGGCCAAGTGGGGACATTTACACACTAGGAGGGCGGCTGGAGGAAGACCACGAGCGGGCCATCATGCTCGGGTGATATCACAAAACAGAGCTCGGGACCGAAGTGTAACCCTAGCCCAGGGTGCAAGGAGTTGGGGAGTGTGGGGGGGGCCTGCACTATAGTACCTGACAATAATTACATATCAAGAAGGCGCCCTCCCGCCATCCCTAGAATTCCTGCGCCGTGTGGCCTCGCGCCTCACTGACCGAGTTTGTGGGGATAGTGGCTCTTGAAGGGGAGGGCAGCCCTCCCAGACTTGATGTCCACACAGCGCAAAATACGAAGCGCCTGAGCTGCAAACTCTGGTCTGGGCCGCTTGACGCTCACGGAACAAAACAGGTGCTGGGCAGCAATAGGCTCCCCTCCGTGCACTGAAGATCTGTGACAGACCGCTGGTGGGGGGGGGGGGGGGGGCGGTGGAACATTGGGAAAGCGGACACAAAGACCCATTGTAGCACGGCGGAGCACACTTGATAAAGTGAGCTAGAGGGGACAACACCCCCGGAAAGAACTTTGGGGCTGACAGACAAGCAGGCATAAGCAGGTGAACTGTAATTCTGACCAGATACATCTGTGAGGGAAACGGCGCAATAAGACTGGTTAGGGAAGGCCCGAAACACCACAGCCACAAGAAAGGATCAGGCAAGGGGCAGGACTGTAGGCAACACATCGACAAAGTATTGGGATAAGGAGGCACGAGTACGGCCACCAACGGGCTCGTTACCCTACCAGGGCTCCGAGGATACGGTAGTGCTGAACAGTGGAGAAAAGGTGGGCAATGCCTTCCGGGGACACAGATTGTCCTACACCACTGGTTAAATGTTTCTCCAAGACTGCCTGTGTGCTTGCTTTTCGCCGGAGAGGGGCACGTAAGAGGAAAAGAGACTGTCCTGGTGCCCTTAGGTCCTAGGTGGTGATGCCACTCGGCACGCGCAAGTGGAGCACCGTCAAGTGCGGGCTGAATACCATATAGCCAGGTCGCAATCGAGAACTAGGGGCACCCATTAGAGCTTCCGGGCTAGGAGGTCCGGCAGTACATAAGAGCTGACACGTAGCCTGCTGGTGCATGGAGCAGCAATAGCAAAGACTGGTAGTAGGGCAGTTAACACTGTGCAATTCTGCCACACATATTTATGCCAACAGAGGGTCCACAGTGATAACACTACACTGAAGGCAGGGGTGACAAAGAGACTTCGCCTTGCCCTAATTCCAGAGAGATTATAAGTGCCACCATACGCAGAAACGCAGCCTTGAGCAAGTCATCCTGCACCCAATAAAGTGAATCCGGAGGGGAGAGACGATGGTGGAGAGCATGAGTTCACGAGATGGCACAGACTACTCAAGTGTACAGAGGTAGTAGATTCCCACCGCAGAGGAGTACACTCAGAGACCTATCAGAGCAGCAAGTGAGAAGAAGACAGCACACGATGACAACCAAGAGCAGCAAATCAAAGAATAAGCAGACTACAATGGAGCCCTTTACGAAAGGACAGACGACGGGGCAAGAAGGCGACAGCTACAACAAAGGGAGAGAACAGACATCCCCCCTCCAAGGAACCCAGTGAATGAGGGGAACCAGCAGGTTTTGGAGGCCATTGCAGCATTAAAATAAACATTGGAAGCCAGGATAGATGCGGTGGCCATTGATGTAGGACTCGTAAGGCAGGATGTATGGGCCTTGGTGGACATCGACATTCTTCTGCAGAAAGTGAAATTGCTGCAGGACAGAGCCGAGGATGTGGACGGCCGAGCAAGATGCAATAATATCAGAATCGTGGTATTACCTGAAGGTACGGAGGGGTCATACCGTACTACATACATTGCAAACTTGCTGCTACAGGAGATTGGTCAGTGGAACTCACTCAAGGTTTTATATAGAAAGAGCACACCGGAAGAGCACACCGCTCCCTCATCAGAAAGCCACCGCCGGGGGCCCCGCCCAGACCCATGATAGCTAAAGTGCTTAACTAAAAAGACCGGGAGAAAATTCTGGCCTACACCTTCCAGGTTCATAAGAAAAGGGTCCAATATATTGCGACGAAAGAAAGGCTCAGGAAGGTGGGCCTGAAGTACATGTTGTACCCAGCAAAAGTGAAGGTCCTACACAATGGCAAAGCACTATTCTTTGAGACGCCAATGGAGGCACAAGACTGGATGGGTGGTACTCAGATCCCTGATGCTGCTGAACACAGTTCACAAAAGAGAATGTAAACCACGGGGCTGGGGAAGTTTTACTATTGATTAATGGACGTTGACTGGACATGCCGGATAGAGATCGCATTGGCTTAGATCACACAGGGAATACAGCTGATTAGAAGGATGGAAGCAGTATAATTGGTAAAATGTCAGGAGCAGTTCTCAGTATCCACAGAAACCCGGTAGAGGGAACGCCACACGCGTTCCTACTACTCCCACTAGCGTTAGTTTTCTTTAGGGTTACTATATAGTGCCCGTCCATTGGGCACCAGGAGACTGGGTTATAGCCTGGGTCAAATGGAGCGGAAACAGGGAATTACTAGTGTGCTTAGTATAGCGGGACAGGTTAAGTTTGAGTTTAGTTTGGGGTTGGTTGACGAGGAGGGAAAGAGAAGAACAGCCTGGCATAGAGGGAATAACACTGCATAGTACCACGGGGTCTGGTAATGGAGGGAGCACCCCAATTATATGGAATTGTAATGGCGGAGACTATTAAAATCATGACATGGAATGTTAGGGAGCTCAATAATTATGTCAAACGCAGGAGGGTGCACTTTTATATAAAGTGTAACAAAGTGGGCATAGTGTTTTTACAGGAGACTCACTTGGACGCACATAAGCAAAAGACCCTGGCGGGAGCATGGGAAGAGGTGCTGGTGAGCTCCACATATTCTTCATACGCAAGAGGAATCCTTATTTGGGTAGACCCGGCAATACCATTCAAGGTGCTGGCCACATGAACGTAGAATGGCTATGGTACATGGGTTATTAGAGAACCGGGAAATATGCATCGTAAATACCTATGCACCAAATCACAAAGCTACCGTTTTTTTCAGATCATTGTATCCTAGGCTCGGACCTTATAGGGATGGAATGGGGATATTGGGGGCGGGGGGCGGAGACTTTAACTGTACATTGGACCTTACCAGGGATAAATCAGACACTAAACATAAGCAACCGTCCCCTCCCGCCAAAGCACTCAGCACACTCTTGAAACATTTTCAATTGAGGGACCTGTGGAGGGTACAACATGGGGATGGCAGGGGGTACTCGCATTACTCGGCCCCACACAAGGTTTACACAAGAATTGACTACTTGTTCGTAGGGGAGGAATATGTCACAGAATTCATAGAGGCAGAATACCTGGCCAGGATCCTGTCTGACCATTCCCCACTTACAGTAAAATGGTGGGTATTTCCCCCCCAAAGCGCCCATACCGACGTGGCAGCTAAGGAGCAAATCACTACTAGATTCAGCTTTCACTGAGCATATTAGAAAGAAGACTGGATTTTATTGCAGTAAATGAAGGTAGCGTGAAAAAATTGGGTACGGTCTGGGAAGCATACAAGGTAGTCATCAGAGGAGAAATGATGGCGGAGTAGGGGGTGAGAGGGTACAGAAAACTTATCAATGACCTGAATAATATCAAGAGAAAACTGCTAATAGCGTAATGGGAGGCAACTACAGATGGCGCACAGATAGAAGAGGTGATCAGGTTGAAACAAGCATGCATAGTGCAATGGGACAGGTTGGGGAAATTCAAACATGTGAGATTCCTTGAAAGGAGCCATGCACAAGGAGACAAACCAGGAAAAATGTTAGCCTGGCTATATAAGCGAGATGACTCGAAATCCCCTATATGCACCATTCGGGACCCAGACCAGGTAAACACGCAGGTTGGTATAAACAAGGTATTCTCTGGGTATTATAAGATTTTGTATGCGGATCCCCAGGCAGATGAAGGAAGATACTTACAGGATACTCTAGCTCTCATCACCCTCCCATGCCTAGACGCACAGCAGTCAGATATGTTAGACGAGCCCATTACCCCAGAGGAAATAATAGCTAACATTCAAATGTTGCCCTCCAGAAAGGCCCTGGGGATGGATGGCCTACCAGGGGAGTTTAGGCCTACGCAGACACGTTGGCGACACTCCTTGCCAAGGTGTATAATGAAGCTTATGAAGCAGGAATCCTCCCGGACAGTATGAGAGAAGCGCTCATTATCCCATTACTTAAACCAAATAATGTGGATAATGCCTTTGGGTCCTATAGACCGGTGTCTCTACTAAATCAGGACAGCAAGATCCTCACAGCTATCTTGGCTAACAGACTCCAGAGGGTAATACTGATGCTAATTAACCCAGATCAGACTGGATATGTTCCTGCGAGGAATATTGCAGAGAATCTCAGAAGGCTACACCACGTGATCTAGAGTACAAAAGACAGCATGCAACCAAAGCATTCGACTCAGTGCATTGGGACAGGTTATATGCCTCCATGGTAAAGATGGGAATAGGTCCACCGTATTTGAAGTGTGTACAGCTTATATATAATAGACCGATTGCTAGGGTTAGGACGGGGAGCACGTACTCGGATAAATGGCAATTGTTTAGAGGCACGCAACAAGGAGGTCCATTGTCCCTGAAGCCATTTATCATGGCGACGGAACGCATAGCCGCTTATCTGCGGCAGGAATATGGGGATATCGGCATAGAAGTAAACATGGTTAGGCATATAGTATCTATGTATGCCGATGATATGTTGCTATACCTGAGCGATCCACCAAGAAATTAACCATATGTGCTAGAGGTACTGGACAATTTTGGCGCACTAACAGGGATCAGAATAAACAAGAATAGGTCCTTTCTATTTCCTTTAGCCAGGACTGTGGCGGTGGCGGAAGGGGGACTTGCCGGTCCTTCCTTTGCCATGGAGCAGGACCTCCTTTCGATACCTGGGGATCAGTGTCTGTCATGACCCTAAAATAGAACAGGACCATAACACATTGCAGGCTAGAAAGGGGCTGGAGAACTCAATGAGGTTCTGGAGTAAACTACCTCTATCGGTGATGGGCAGAGTGGCACTGATGAAGATGGTGGCGTTGGCGCGACTCGTGCACTGTTTTGGAAATGTCCCGTACAACATTCCCCAGCGGTTTTTCCAGGATTCAGACAGGTTATGGCTAGTGGGGAGACACAGGGTGGCGTTGGAGGTACTGCAAAGGCCCTACGGGCAAGGGAGGTTGACAATACCGAATTTGGAGTTGTATTTCCTGGCGTGCCAGCTGCAGTATGTAGTACAATGGATGGCAGATGATCCCAAGGCTGACACTGCATTATTACAACCAGCCATGAAGAAGCGATACCTTTGAGATCTAATTTGGATCCCTGCTAGGCAACAATATAGTTACCCTTACCTGGTGGAATTTGGGATACATATTTGGAAGAGGGCTGGTCATATTATGGGGTTAGATAACCCACTATGCCCTCAGACCCCCATGGCGGCGATAATGGAAGGCATACCAGGCAGCACATTGGGAAACATGTGGCATAGCAATGGTTGGCGACCTGAGAAATGACCTTGCTACACAAAAAAGTAATAAAGGTGCTGGAGGGCAGGTGGCCTGATGGCTCTGGGGAGATCATAGAGAGCGAAGAAATTAAAGCATTGGTGTCAGTGGCGGAAGGGGGTCATGCCATCTCCAGGATATATGAGATATTGATAGAATGGGGCTCCAGAGCAGCATTGAAGTGCAGGGAGAGATGGGAGAGGGAGTTGAGCAAACCATTTGAGGATGGGTAATGGAAAGGCATAATATTGTATCATAAAATGGTCTCCAGGAATGCCAGATTGCAACTCATTCAACTGTACATTACACAAAGAGCATATCTTACGCCGGCTGCCATAGCAAAATTTAAAGGCGCTGGCAAACAGGAATGCCCTCGGTTCAGATTAGAGGAGGCGGGTCTTAAACATATTTTCTGGGAATGCCCGATTGCACAGGTGTTCTGTGGAGAGGTGACACTTAAAATGGTGAAGGAGAGTATTACTCTAGATGTTCAAACCCCAGAGGCTTGTATATTGGCTAGATATAAAAAGTTTGAAGGATAAAACTCTAAACAAGATGAAGGATCGGATATATATATTAGCGAAACGTAGCCTAGCCATGAGATGGAATGACAGTCAAGGACAGAGTGTCACCAGATGGTGGGGGGGATTTGGAAAAATGGGTAACGGCGGAAAATGGAGTATGGGAGAAAAAGCCAGGGTAACAAAAGTTGGATATGGGAACAGATATCCAACGGTGGATCTCGCTAATAGTCACTCTGTTCACAGAGGAGGAAGAGAGGACCACTATGCAGACTGCTTAGCATGGGAATGCAGTACAATCTATGCAATATAACTGAATGACACTATGCACAGGACAAGTTGGGGTGGATGAAAGGAAGACTTTGGAGCATCTCTTGTATGGAAGGAGGACGGTTTGGGATGGAGCCATGGCCCGTGTCCAGTGACGCCACTAAAGAAAGATAGGCCTATTTAACTCCTGCTTGGCATCACTTTGGCAGGACAGGAACGGAAAAGGGACAGGAGAAGACCGTTCAGGCAGCAGAGTCCTTTGCTACCATCCTCATTTCTGTAAAATCAAAAACTTGTTATCCTTACAAGATAAACTGTTGGCCTCAATTCCCTAGAGGGTTGTATTTCTTCTGGTGTGAGCATTATTAGGGACACCCTTACTTGGTGATCGACAGATAGTGTCAAAAGCCAGACAAAAGATACTTGAATTTACAACTCCACTGAACAAGACACAGGCTCAGCAGTTCATACGGCTGTTTGGATTTTGGAGACAGCATAGATCACATTTAGGGCAAATCTGGGCCCCACTTTACAAAGTAACAGGAAAGAACAAGTTACTTACCAACTGCAACGTTCTTTCAATTGGATGTTCCTCCCATGTATTGCTCATCTTAGATATTAGTATCGTCAGCTTTGCTGCTTTGGAAAAATACATTCCATACCAGGGGGCGCTGTGCTCGAAGTCGTGGCGTTGACGTCCCTCGAGGTTTGCCGTAGAGTGTCAACTCCATCCGTAGTATAAATGGCTTGAGCCGCGCCCTTTGGCTTCAGTTCTGGTTTTTTCAATTTTTTTAACTGATGAGTTGACCAGGTGTCCCCTTAGACCATAAGCTCTCAAGGAACATTGAGTGCAACAAACAAACTGTACGGCAGGGTAGGATGGGAGGGTCAATGAGGAATACGTGGGAGGAACATCAAATCGAAAGAACGTCACAGTTGGTAAGTAACTTGTTCTTCAAATGGATTGTGTCCTCCCACGTATTCCTCATCTTAGATAGACTCCTAAAGCAGTAAAAATTTGGAGGAGGGAGTACTATTTAACTCTACTCATGGACTGTATGCAGAACAGCCTTAGCAAAAAGACCCCCCCTGGGATGAGGTGGAATCTAAACAGTAGTGTTGTACAAAAGTGTGCATTGCCGACCAGGTGGCCACTGCACAAATATCTTGCACCGGGACACCCCTCTGAAGAGCCGTTGAAGTCGCCATGCCCCTAGTAGAATGTGCTCTTAGCCTCTCTGGAGGCTCTTTACCCGCCATTCTGTAACACTCTCCAATTGCTAGAATTATCCATCTGGATAAGGTCTGTTTCGTTACTGCCAGGCCCAATTTGTGGCCGGTGTATCCAATGAAAAGATGGTCACTTTGCCAAAATGTTGACAGTCTAGAAATGTAAAAACTGTCCTTTTTGGGTCCAGCCTGTGAAGTCTTTCTTCCTCTTTACTTGCATGATGGGGAGGATAGAAAGATGGTAAAGTGATCTTCTGAGACAAGTGAAATTCAGAGACTATTTTTGGTAGGAATTAAGGTTTGACTTTAAGTATAACTTTGTCTTTATGAAAAATGGTGTGAGGAGGCTGTCATGAATGTGGATATGCTTGTATTCAACTGATAAGTGAGAATTTAAACCCACTAACCTGCAGCAGCAGTTATTGAGAGGTCTCCCCAAAACCCCTGTATCCCCTGCCCTATCTAAAAGGTACAAATAGGAAGAGGGGCCGCAGGAAAACCCTCTGGGGTAAAAAACCCTGGACACTGGATTTGAGTGCGAGGTCTTCTGGATTTCAGCAGACAGGAAACGTTCTGAAGTCACTGGAGTTACTCCTTCGCCTTGAAGCATGGTGTCCGGGATAGCCTTTAAGTCACCGGGTCACTGAATAGTATGGAGACAGTAGATTAGTGTAAAGAAACTGATTAGAGGATGGATAGAAGGAGCTGGGTAGGGCTACTCCTAACCTGAACTGATGCTAGTGTCTGCTTTGATGTGGTCTGCAGGGATTAGCGGCTGCAGCACGTTCAGGAGGGCAGGAATATGCTGCAGGCGGGAAAGGAGGAACGGTTAGTACGAGAAGTACTTGGAGGGGCTAGCCGATAGCACGGGGAAACGCTTACCGATTCGCGGAGGTGGTGGTCTCTGTAGGAAGCCCGAAAGGCAGAAGGAGACGAAAAGTGGATGTCTGCAATGTCTTTTTGATCTCGCCGCGTAACGGAGGTGAGATTCCTAGCAGGACAGAACAAATGGTAAGTAACTAGGATAACGCCATACAGAGCTGGGGACAAAAGGGGGAAACGGTACAGAAATTCCAAGAAAGTCTAGGCACGTATTTCGAAGTGTCAGATGCTGAAGTAGCGACGCACTGGGGGGGGGCGTGGCTAACTGGCCATGTAACAAGACGTGCCTGATGAGAGCTGCTCCGGAGATCCGACATCGATCCAAAATAACACATACTGAAAATGGACAACCCACTCTAATAATGGAAACACGGGCCTGTGAATAGATGCCCTGCCACTACCGGAAATATTGAGCAGATTGTGTGAGCAGCAGCAGTGAAACTGACATTGCAGCGTTCGGCGGCCCTGAGACAAAATATCTAAAATGGCGGATAACAATGGCCGAGCAGCCGCGAACGCAGGATCAGCAGAATAGACCCAAGCGTGGCGTTCACAAGAATACACTGTTGCCTGGAGTTCGATTGGACCCCTGCCGATGGACCGGTGAGCGGCGACTGGGGACGAGGTCGCGCTACCGTGAGGGGATCGGAGGTGTGCGTGAGCCCAGGCTGTGAGCGCAGTGGCCGTATGCAGAGAAGATGGGGGGGGCCGGTGACTGGAGCCAGCGCAGCCCCCCCCACTCCTCCAACAGCGTGAGAAGATTGTGCGAGCGGCTTCCTATCACCCGCGACTGTTAACAAGCTGAAGATGCGGGTGCCGCACAACAAAAGCGGAGGTGCGTCTGATGGCCCCGGCAGCGAACAGCTGCCGCGTGTTACGAACGCGGGAGCGGAGGTCCCGTGTGTGTGTGTCGGGCGCCTCGTAAATATATAAGAGCACCCGTGTGTGCGGAACTGTGCTGACGGGACTCGCCGAGTCCATTAATTCTCTGGGTGCCAGACTAACTGAATGGAGGAGATGCGCGGCTCCTCTGGGGACATTTCCTTTGTCTCTTCTGCACGGTGGATGAAGGGAGGGGCTGCCATCGCCATCTCGAAACGAAGAGCCACCATTATACAGTGGAAGCACCCGCGCCTGTGAGAGCGATGTGCAGGGGCTTGCTGCCTCTAATAATCAGCAGTAATTGGACCGAATGAAGAGTGGGACAGGCGTTGCTTGCCGGACACTTCTCCCGCACGTCAGGCAAACTAAAAGGGAAACGTCTGGAGCGAAGCGCTGCTGACAAGTATGGGGGAGCTATCATTGGCATAGGCATAGTGGGGACCTGGATCCTGGGGCCGGACGCTAACTGTGGCAGCCATTGGACATGAGAGGTGCCCATGGAGCGCCTAATATAGATGGATTGTGCCACTGTGCTCATTGGGTAAAAGTGTGGGAGGCAGAGGAAGAGAGGAGGCCTTCCTGCTCCGTCTGGGGCACGACTGCGAGGCTTCCGCGCCACACGATCCCTGAGGCGCCGGGTGGAGGCAGATAGCCTGCAAAACGCAAGGGCTGTGCATCAAGGGCTGATACTGGAAAGCGCAAAGTATGAAATTGTGCTGTGTGGCAGATAAGCCAACTGGAACGTGGGAGGACATAATCCACTCGAACACATTGCTCAGCGTACAGAAATCCATGCGGGACACCCCGAAACAACAGCCAGGACCAGTAGTGACCCGCGGACATCACGGCGGAACAGAGCAACAGAATTGCTGTGCCACGGACGGAGCGGCGTGGGACACTTATACTAGATCGCGAAATGGCAGGGAGAGTGATCAAAGGCAAGAGCACAGCAAACAACCCACGATGGATGCGTTTGCTAAAACACAGAAGTCTCCAACTGCGCCGGCGCGGGCGGGCACAAGTGGGCCCACGGAAAGTCCCCGGGGACTGAAAACCACCAGATATTGGCAGCCATAACGGAACTAAGAGATTCTTGGGGGATAACAATGGCGGACTTAAGGACCTCCTTGGAGGCCAAAATAGACGCGGTGGGGATAGATGTCAACTTGCTGCGACAAGATGTCAGGGCGCTGGCAGACAGAACGAGCAGCCTGGAAAGTGCGGTCAAACCTAAAACGACCACCAGCACTGATAATTTATTTATTTATTTGCATTTGTTGAGCGCACAGCAGACCGAAGGCATTGTGGCGCTTGTTACAGTGTCTCTTAGACTTAGTTACATAGAAGTTAGTGCCTGTGGTTACATTGGACAATGATTATGCTTTAGTGACATACATACATTGAGCATGAGAGAGGTCCGGTGAGCATGTTAGTTGAAGAGGGCAGTTTTAAGTTGTTTGCGGAATGAGAGGAGAGATGTTTCAGCTCTGAGGTTGGTGGGCAGTGCGTTCCAGAGCTTTGGTGCAAGGTAAGGGAAGCCTATACCTCCCGCCTTAGTTCTATTGATGCGTGGTATGGTAAGTAGGTTGGTGTATGTAGATCTGATTGGTCTTGAGGACCGAGATCTATACAGGGTGTCGGATAGGTAGGATGGTGCTATGTGGTTGATGCATTTATGCGTGGTGGTGAGAATTTTGAAGGCAATCCTATCCTTGACTGGGAGCCAGTGGACGGTCTTCCTTGCTTGAGTGATGTGCTCTCTTTTTGGTATGCTGAGGGCTGCTCTGAGAGCGTTGTTTTGAGTGTTTTGGAGCCTGGATAGGTTATTCTTGGAGGTGCCGGCTAGGAGAGCATTACAGTAATCCAGTTTAGCTCCTATGGTGGCTCTCGCGATGGAGAGGCAGTTATCTTTCGTTAGGAAGGGTTTTATTGCGTTGATGAGTTTAGTGCTTAGCGCCGAGGTTGAGACTATAGCGCTAACTTGTTTATCCATGGATAGGGTAGCATCGATGTGTACTCCTAGCGTTTTGACTGAGGATAAGACTGAGATGATGCAGTTGTCTATGTTGAAGTTGATGTATAGTGGGTCGAGGTTGGAGAGGGTGGGTTTCTGACCTAGGATGAGTATTTCGGTTTTGTCCCCATTCAAGCAAAGGCCGTTGGTAGCCATCCAGGCTTGTATGGTGGAGTAGATTAGTTGAAGGGAAGTGGAATCTTGATGATAGTTACCTGTCAAGGGAAGGAGTATCTGCGTGTCGTCGGCGTAATTATTGTAGGTGATCCCCATTGCGTCTAGCTTGTCAAATAGGGGCTTGATAAAAAGGTTATATAGAGTGGGGCAGTCCAGGAACCTTGTAGAACCCTGCAGTGAATGATGGAAGGTGCTGCATGAGCTGTGTTGGAGAACACTTTCATAGCTCTGCCTTCTAGGAAGGAGGTTACCCAGTGTTAGGGAGAATTCTCTGTTAAGGCTAATTTCCCAAACCTAGTGAGTCCCCCAGCAGCTTTGCTGGATTTTTGGGGTTTATTTTGTTCTCCTGCTAAGAGTGAGACTCTTTTTCTCCCACTCTTAGACATGATTTGAGGTGTTCCTTTGTCTTTCCATGTGTTTTATGGGCTATGGGGTCTTTTACTCCATAGGGTTTCATGTATTTTTGGTAAGTGTGTTACACAGCACCCTCAGTGCAGTAACACAGGGGTGTCATAGTGACCTGTTAAGTTTATATATGCTATGTTATGAGTATGGAACTTTACCCACTCATTATTCTGTATGAAGAATTCTGTCAGGTATGTTCCATTTAGAGTGTTTTCGTTTGAGGCAGGCAGTTTGAGAGCATCAGCTGTGCCACAGGGTTGCTGCCTGTTGTGTTTTCACTTCAATAAACCCATTAACTTTGAATGAGCAGTGGCTGTTTATTCAACATTGGCGACGAGGATCAACCCACTGCTTCTCCGACCATATCACATTACTTTCCTAGACACAGCGCCTCCCTCCCAGCAGCCTGGACACCAGAACATGAAAACAGCACACGGCTGATCAAACAGAAACGGCTCCCCGTCTTGCCGCTCCTCCCAGTGATGGGAGTTTGAGCGGCGCCATTTTCCCAGCACAGCTGACAGCATCACAGGCAGCAGGCGCAGGGCTGCGAGCCCTTCAGGTCAGATTGGGAGGGGAAGGGAATCTTATCCGTGTGCGCAGAGTATCTAGGGGATGTACTTTCACAGACTGGACTTATACATTGTATTTCAGTAATCAAGAGTCTGTGCATATACAGTACTAGACTCTTGTTTAGTTTTAAACTGAGCCTGAATCTCCATGTACCACTAAACAATGAATGCTTTCCTGAACACTCCATACTCTGTCTAAGGAAGAAGCCCGGACTGCTGGAGAGGCCCATTGTGATGTCACAAGACTCGCCACTGTGACACATAATAACATTAGAAACTTGGAACATTCCATTTCACAAATTCATTCACAGTAACCTCAGGGCAGCTAATCAAACTTCAGATAAATCCATTCTGCAAGCACACAGAACACTCCCGGCCCTCTGCTCACCTGCAAACTGTCCTACCTGCACCCCTCACCTGGAACAGACGAAATGGCAGCAGCAATACCGCCGCCAGCTCCATTTCTCTCCGAACCCGGTCGCCCTCCGCTGAGATGGGATGGATGGATCAAAACCTTTGAAAACTATCTGGTGGCCATAGGTGGTGACAGGTGTAGCTCCGGGAGAAAAAAGGCACTCCTTTTTCACAATCTTGGAACAGAGGGTCGCATAGTGTTTGATGGCCTCACACGAACCCATGAGGAAGGTATTGGTGACGGCGATGAATACCTTATAGCCATCCAAAAAATTGCAGGACACTTTGAGCCAAAAAAGAACATTACTTTTGAAAGGCATAAGTTCTTTCAACGTACCCAGGATAGTGCGGAGTCGGTCGAATCTTACGTGGCTTCACTCAGGACACTGAGTCACACATGCGAGTTTGGAGAACTCACTGATTCTCTCATAAGAGACCAACTAGTGCGTTGCACGAATTGCTCCAGAGTACAAGAGAAACTACTGGCCAAGGATGTCTCGCTGGTGCAAGCTGTAGAATTAACACGTAGTATTGAACAGACGTCCCAGTACATGAGAGAGATGAAAATTGACGAGCAACAATCACAAGGCTTGGCACAAGGAGTGTGTGCTGTTCAACAAAAGAAGAGAACACCCAACAAAAAGGAGTGGTGGATTCAGAAGTGCACAAGGTGCGGCAATTCAAGACACATGGCAAATTGTCCCACATGCCCAGCGAGATTCGCAGAGTGCTACAAATGCAAGAAGAGTGGGCACTTCGCAAATGTGTGCAGGGAATCCTCCATTAATGCTATTGAGCAAAGAGATCCTGCATCTGTTAGTCTTAGTCACACATCGGGCAGAACAATTAATGAAGCTCCCATTCAGGAAAACAGTACTCGCCACATATTCCACATTTATGCAGTATCCGACAACAGTAAGGGTCCTATTGATCAATTTGAAATAGATGGCTGCAACATTGAAATAAAAGTGGACTCAGCCTCCCCTTGGACAATAATATCCCTGGATACGTTCAAGAACGTTCTAGGGAAGAAATGCAGCATATTATCCCAAACAGGAGTAAAACAAGTGGATATGGAGAGTCTTCTATTGCCATGGTTGGAGAATTCCAAGCAAGAGTAGCATACAAAGGGAGAGCATGTATGGCCAAGATCTTGGTATCGAAAAAGGGCGCATCGTTATTGGGGTGGGATGAGCAAAGAGAACTTGGTGTCCGCATTCAAGCTAATGCCAGTGAACCAGTGACAATTGCTGAGATTGAAGAGAAGTGGAAAAAGGAATTCCCGGAACTTTTCACATCCAATCTAGGAAAGTTATCCAACTTTGAACATGATATAAAGCTAAAACCAAATTCCAGACCCGTTGTTCACAAGGTGAGACCAGTTCCACTCAAACTACGACAACAACTGAGTGAAGAACTTGATAATCTGATGCAGAAAGGGGTGATGGAACGCATCGAAGAATGGCTTTCTCCTGTTGTTCTAGTGGCAAAAAGCAATGGATGTGTCGATCTGAGGGACTTGAATAAGAACATCTTCATTGAGAGGCATCCACTACCCATCATCTCAGAGACTCTAGCCACATTGGGAGAACCCACTTGGTTCTCAGTAATTGACTTATCTGCTGTATACCATCAAGTTCCACTGTCAGAACAATGCCAACATGTTACCGCATTTGTAACACCTCTGGGCACCTTTAAGTACTTACGGATGCCTTTTGGGTTGGCATCTGCCGCATCAGTTTTCCAAAGGGTGATGGAAGAAGTATTAAAGGGGCTCAAGAATGTGGCAGTTTTTCAAGACGATATCCTAGTGTATGCTGAGTCTGAGGTTGAGCATGATTGTATATTGAGAAATGTACTGCAAAGGTTAAAGTCAGCTGGTCTCACAGTGCAGAGGGAAAAGTGTCGCATTTCTCTTAGAGAAGTTGATTACTTAGGTCATAAGGTTTCAAGTCAAGGAATATCTCCAAAAGTTAAGCTAGTAGAGAATATTTGTGGTGTTCCTGCTCCGACAGACAAGATCAACTTAGATCCTTTATGGGCATGGCCGAATATTACCACAAGTTTGTGGAAAAGTTTGCAACCATTTCCTCACCATTGAGGAATTTGCTAAAGAAAGGGGTGTCTTTTAATTGGACAACAGCATGTCAGGAAGCATTTTCCACCATAAAAGAGAGTATATCGAAAGCACCCTCCCTAGGCAGTTTCATTAGTGGTAGAAAGACAGTTCTCTCAGTTGATGCGAACCTGACTGGGTTGGGTGCCACATTGTGTCAAGTAGATTCAGGTAAGGAGGTTCATACGATTGCATTCGCTTCCAGACCATTAAAGGGAGCTGAGTGCAATTATTCGGTAATTGAAAGAGAAGCTTTGGCCGTTTATTGGGCCATTTTGCACTTTAAGTATTTTCTATGGGGACAGGAGTTCCTGATTAAATCAGACCATAAACCACTGGTACAACTACTAGGTAGTTGTGATTGGGCAAAAGGCTTGCCCAAGATTGCGAGATGGATGATTGGGCTGCAAGGTTACAATTTTACACTCAGTTACATTCCAGGCAAAGACAATGTAGTTGCTGACTGTCTGTCCAGGCTTCCTTTGGATCAGGTCTGACTAGTCCCCAGCATAGAGAATGAGGAGGATTTGTGTATCTCGAATATCACAGAGAATGCTGTGGGGAAAGGAGAGTGGAGTGAAGCTGATCTAGAGAATTTGTGTCTTTCCAGAGTGAAGGAGTGGACTAGGTTGGGATGGCCCAGGAAGGATTCTCTAGATAGAAACTTTGATCGATTCTATGAAATTAGGTTAGAATTAATTTTGTCTGAGAATGGTGAGATATTGAGAAGAGGATGCAAGATTATTCCCCCTGTAAGTATTAGAGCTCGCTTGGGCATAAGTGGTACCAAGAGGTTGGTGCGACAGTCATATTTGTGGCCAGGGATGGACAGCATGGTTGAGAAGAAAGTTAGAGACTGTAGGGAATGTAGAAATGCTGATAAAAGTAAAGTTGTCCGAGAAGTTCCACTCAGTCTAGTTAAAGTTCCTAGTGAATCCTGGACAAAACTCGCAGTGGACACCATTGGCCCTATCCAGGGTCTGGGGGATGGTTTCAGATTCATGGTGGTACTAATGGACTACCACACCAAGTGGTTAGAGTGTAATGCATTAAGAGAGGCTACCACCAACGAATTGATCATGTTTTTTGAGGAGCTATTTTACAAAGAAGGGTTTCCCACAGAAATTATAACAGATAACGGAGTGCAGTTCTGTTCACAAAGAATGAAGGAGTTCTTACAGTGCTATGAGATCAAGCATTCCAGGACTGCTCTATATCATCCTAGGGCAAATGGCATGGTTGAACGGGCCAATAGATTAGTTAAAGGTGGCATTCAATTGGCACTAAATTCAGGTATTGATTGGTCTAGGTTGTTGAGGGAGATGGTGTGGAGTTATTGTATCACAACACATTCCACCACTAAGGTTTCACCATTTGTCTCACTTAAAGGGAGACAACCTGCCTCCAAATTATGCCCAGGATGGTTAGGATTGGCTGGCTGTGTGAAAGTAGATAGGAAGAAGATAATGACTTTGATATGTGAGGCCCAAGATGTACATAAACAAAGGTTTGACTCCACATTTCATGTTAAAGAAGTGGGATTGATGGAAGGAGACATAGTTCTCATAAAGAATCCTCACTTTGGTGTAAAATGTTCTGAAAGCAAGTTTTTAGGTCCAAGAAAAATAGTAACCATTCGAGGCAATGTGGCTATACTCGATGGTGGCGAATGTTGGTCTATTTCTAGGCTTGTCAAAAGCACTTTAGATTCTATAGTCGACGAAGGCAACATGGAGGGTGTTGACGAGGGTGGTGAGTCAACTGATAAACAAGATGAAGGAAATTCGCAAAGGACATTACATTCAGAGGAAAACAACATGAGAGATATAACTAAATCAAATGAAGAACACTCGAAAGATCTGAACCTCAGCATTGATAGACAAGTTAGGAGAACAAAGAAATTTCCGGATCGATATAAGGATTTTTATTTGGAGTAAAGTGTCTGGTACTTTGTCCTGTGTAACATGCAAGGGGGGAAGGTGTGTTAAGTTTATATATGCTATGTTATGAGTATGGAACTTTACCCACTCATTATTCTGTATGAAGAATTCTGTAAGGTATGTTCCATTTAGAGTGTTTTTGTTTGAGGCAGGCAGTTTGAGAGCATCAGCTGTGCCACAGGGTTGTGTCTGCTGCCTGTTGTGTTTTCACTTCAATAAACCCATTAACTTTGAATGAGCAGTGGCTGTTTATTCAACATGACCCCCAACATAGACTCCATACCCTGGGGCTGACTACTGTCTCCCAGGGCATGTAAAGTCACCATTGACTTTACTAGTCTTAAATTGGGAACAGAACCAGTACAAACCATCATATTATGGAATTACTGGTAGGGGTAATTAGATTGCCCCTGAGTCTGTTTCGAGGGGGCACTGTGCAGACCCCTTGTCGAGTTTCTGGCTGGTGGCAGTGGTTACCACGCAAAATATTCCTTAAGAATATTTACTATGGGATTTTCCCATTCATTTTAAACGCACCACTTTTTGGTGCAATGTTAAAGATACCGCCGGGTTATTTATTTAATATTTATTCCCTTGTTGGGTCTTTTCGCCAGGACTCGGTTTTAAAATGGCATTTGTGTTCGCCTCTGTAACTCCAACCCAAGTCGAGCCCTTTGTTCCACTTTTTGGCAGGCTTCTACAAAGAAGCCTCCAAAAGTGATGCCACTCTGTCTGGGTACCACAGGGGGTGTGGGAGGGGGTTTAGGCACCCTGGACTGAGTTGCCTCGGCAACTCAAGTTGCACTCTAGTGTGATTGGCCCAGTGGTGAGCCGCCCGGCTCCCCACTTAGCATGTTTGAGTGACAGCTAGGACTGATGAATGGGGCTTTTCTGCATAAAAGCAGGGCTTTGGGGACTGGAACTTCAGAAGTCGCCACAGGACCAAAGAATCCGAAGAGGGAGAAGCTGAGCCGACCTGCAACAACATCACCGGTGGAGCCCTGCTGAACCGCCTCACCACTTCTTCCAATGACAGAGGAGATCTTCATCCCGAAGAGTCTTCTTCCTTTGACTGGAGGGGATAACCAGTTTTCCCGCCTTTTCGCCTTCCTGGATCATCTCGTGGCCGCCTTGCCTGTGCCAAGCACCCCGGCAACCGGGATACCACGTTTTACCACTACCGTGAATAAAAGGGTAGTACCTTTTAACCGGAGAACTCCGCGGCTGGTTTCTTCCCTGGCAGTGCAACGACCTTCATCTTTCCTCCACGTCGAGATCTTCTCTTCCTCTGGACGACGCTGTGACTTGCACCCGCTGCCAGGAACAACTGCCCCCGCTGGAGGATTCTCTCCACTTTCAAGGTACTGTGTCCGCCTGGCCTCCCTCGCAACGTTCTGTGTGGGGTGTCTCTTAAATCCTCAACTTACCACTTGGGTTGGCCCTAGGCTGGCTAACTGAACTTTTCTGAGCTGAACTAATTACTTTTTGAACTCTCTGCAAGACTTTTCAAGCCTCTTAAACTGTGTGATCTTGGGCGCATTAGTGTCCTACTCTCTCTAAGAGGGAGCCTGGCCTCTGAACTTTTTGCTCACTAGTTGACTTTCCTGCCTTGCTGGGTGCTTCTAAAGTATTAGTGTTGTGTGCTTTTCTAATTTCTGCCTTTCCCCTCCCTTTTTTGATAACTTATTGGAGTGCCATCTTTAGTTAAGCGCTCACCTCTGTCTGGAAATAAGTGGTGTTAACTAAGACTTGTCTAATAAGAAATAAGGGATGTATATATATTAATAGTGACTGTGTTTTGATCCTGCTTACAATAATAGTGCTGGAGTGTTTCTAAGTGTGTCTTTAAATAAATAATTATATACTTTGATACCAAAGCTCTGGTCAGTGTTTGATTGTGCTACTGTATTTTGGTACCTATCTTGTATACTCTAAATACTGTCTAACTCTTCTTGAGAGAAGTCTGGCTGCTCAGCCACAGCTACCAGGTAAATCTGGGTGGTACAGACTGCTACCAATTGGGTTTACTGCCAACACCTGTAGTCTTAAGCCTTTTGCAGTGGTCCCTAAGGGAACTGCACAGGTTTCTGCCTAACACCCAGGATGCAGCGTCCTTAGAGAAGTGTGCTATATGCGTCAGGTGGCTGGTGAGTGTGGTGTGATCTACTAGATCAAATGCCGCTGAGAGGTCGAGGAGAAGGAGGAGTGCGGACTTACCTTTGTCCAGGATGTTCGTGATTTCGTTTTTTAGGTCTAGAAGGGCGGTTTCAGTTCCGTGACCCTTACGGAACCCAGATTGTCTTTTACCTAGGATTGCGTTTGATTCAAGGTATAGTTGGATCTGTATGTGGGCGGCCTTATCAAGTAATTTTAGAAGGAATGGAACTGTGGTTATGGGTCGGTAGTTGTTGGGGTTAGCGGGGTCTAGTGTAGGCTTTTTTAGGAGGGGGCGCACCCAAGCCTCTTTGAGGCTGTCTGGGACTATGCCTGACTTGAATGAAGCGTTGATGAATGCTGTGAGGAGAGGGGCGAGCTGCCCTGCACAGTCTTTGATGATTTTAGGAGGGCATACATCACCCTTACATTGTGAGGGTTTGAGATGTCTGAGGATGTTAATGACCTCGGTTTCGGAAATTTCAATTAATGTGAATTTGGGTAGGTTGCCAGCTTTAACACTAGGTTTCGTCTGTACTTGTGGACTTTGCTTGGGTAGAGTGTTGTAGTGGTGGGATATCTTTTTTTGGAGGAGGTTTATTTTTGCTAGCATGGCTGATTGTATGCCTGTGCACCATGCCTCGTCTTTGATGATCTCATCGGGGCACGTTGGTGGTACGGTTAGTTCTTTAGATACTGAAGAGTTCTTTAGATTGGGAGTCAGCAGCTGTGATGCGGTGGTTGTAGGCTTTGGATTTAGCAAGGAAAATGGCATCTTTGTATTTTTTGGCTATGGCTTTGAATATCTCTTTTGTGTTATCACAGGGTTTACGTTGCCAATTTTTTAGCGCTTGGCGTTTGTCAGTACGCAGTGATAGGAGATCCTCTGAGAACCAGGAGTTGGAGTGGAAGGTTTTTTTCTCTTTTTTGTTTTCTAAGGGGGCAGCGGTGTTGACGGCCCTTGTAATGGAATCTTTGAATAGTTCAGCGAGAATATTAGGGTCTGGCGAGAAGGGGGGGGCTTTAGACAAGGCACATTAAGGAGTGTGCGGATATTGGCTGCCGTGAGTTTTTTGGCGCTTCTAGCTAAGGTTGCTGCAGCTATAGTGGGCACTTTAGTGCTCCTGGTGACATGGATATCGAATAGGATGAGGTTGTGGTCTGTCCACGGGAGGCTGGTGTTGGCGGTGATTGCTATGTTGCAGTTGTGGTCTGTAATCCAGTCTAGGGTGCATCCTTTGGCGTGTGTGGGTGCTGTGATTTTTTGAGAGAAGCCTAGGTTGTGGAGGTCTTTGGCTAGGGATTGTGCAGATTTATCCTTAGGGTCGTTGAGTCCTAAGTTAAGATCTCCTATAAGGAGTGATTTTGTAGATTTTTTAATATTGTTTCCTAGGAGGTGATTAACTTGACCTTAGAAGTTGGTGGGGGTGCCAGGTGGACGGTATATTGTGTGAATATTTATAGTGTTGTTAGGTGAGGGTGCTAACTTGATTGATAGGATGTCAGCATTTCCTTCCTCTTGGTGGGGTAGGGTTCTGATAGATAGGGTTCCTTTATGGATAAGGGCAACCCCCCTCTTGTTTTAGCAATTCTGTCTTGTCTGATGATAGCATACCCTAGAGGTAGGGCTAGTGCTATGGCTGGGCCGGACGCTTCGTGAAGCCATGTCTCGGTAATGGCTAGCATGTCTAGGTCATGGTTGGTTAATAGGTCATATACTTCTATGGTGTGGGCATTGAGGGAATCTTACATTGATTAGTGCACACTTGTATGGAGTATGGCAAGAGTTCTTAGGGCCTAAGGTATGAGAGTTTAGTTTAGTTGTAGCGGTATGAGGAGAGCACGGGTTGCTGCTAGGTGTGGTGTATGTGAACTTGCAGCTCTGGCACGAGGTGGAGTTCTTTCGAAGGTAGGGTGTGATAACTTTTGTGGTGCGTGAGCTAAGTCTGCAATTTCTGTGAGATGTGTGTACAGTGGTGGCTTGGTATTGGATGGGAGCGGTGCGGGCTCCGAGTCTGTCTAGTCTGATGCTAGTGTTGGGTGTCAGCGCCGTGATTTTTAGTGCATGTGCAGGTGTAGGCAAGAGGTCCACAGTAGACGGGTGGCTCTGTGTGGTTTGGTAGTGGCGGTGAGGCTCTCGGTTGCCTATGCGTGGTGTTTGTGAGGGTTAGTATCGCACTCAATAGGCAGGTGAGGAGAAGCGAGGAGGACATACTGGCCGTGAGTTAGTTGAGCTATGCAATTTATCTCAATACTGGCCCAAGAGGCGCTATGCAATTTATCTCAATACTGGCCCAAGAGGCGCTATGCAGTGATCATAGTGGGTAACTAGGCATTTAATCCGGTATTGGCCTATGGGGCACGAGGCGGTTTGCAGGGACGCGAGTCTATAACATTAGCAGAACTAATAGGCGTGGTAGGGGTCTTATGTTCGACCAAGTTCATGGGCAGGCGTGACTTACTGTCATTGTGGTCACAGGGAGCGTGTGTCCGCGAGCATCTAGGTTAGTGGGAGTTCTCGGGTCCGTCGCAGTTGCCAACCGTAGGTGTCTCCTTGATTCCAGTGTTGGCACGATAGCTGCAGTCTCTCATAGGGCTATGATGGTGATGAGGATGATTTATCAGTGCATGGGAGTCTGGGGGAACACAGGGCAGCGTCCCGCGCCGTAGCGCAATGGCAGACAGGGGCAGACAGGTGATGGCCTTTGGCTCACGGGCCTTCGGCTGTTGAGGGCCAGCTTCCGCCTCCGGTCCTCGTTGCCGGGGTAAATGCAGATTTGGTTGCTAGGCAACCGACGTGGACGCTTCGTGGTCGTCGATCATGGCGGCCATCTTATGGCAGCGCGGCTCTATGGAAGCCTTTGTTGAAGGAGCCGGGATATATATGCACGAAAGTGCTAGCACAGCGGTGCGAGCACGATGAGGTAGGTATTTCAGCAAAAAAGACTGGATGTGCTGCAAAACGATCGGGCAGGCAGTCGGGCGGGCTGGCGGCGCTCCACTGTAGACTGCTCCTGCAGCCTAGTGCGACGCCGGCATGCGGGGCTATGTCAATGAAGATGTTGCCTGGCTCCAACCCATATGTATAATGGGCTGAGGATCAGAGAGGTGATGGCCTTTGGCTCACGGGCCTTCGGCTGTTGAGGGCCGACTTCCACCTCCGGTCCTCGTTGCCGGGGTAAATGCAGATTTGGTTGCTAGGCAACCGACATGGACACTTCGTGGTCATCGATCATGGCGGCCATCTTGCGGCAGTGCGGCTCTATGGAAGCCTTTGTTGAAGGAGCCGGGATATATATGCACGAAAGTGCTAGCACAGCGGTGCGGGCATGATGAGGTAGGTATTTCAGCAAAAAAGACTGGATGTGCTGCAAAACGATCGGGAAGGCATAATGCAAAGGAGGTCCACATACTAAAGCAGCAAGTCGTTAACCTGGAGAACCGTGCAGAGGAGGCCGAAGGGAGAGCGAGAAGGAACAACATTCGAGTGGTTGGTCTGCCGGAAGGAGAAGAAGGCCAGGATCCTACAGACTATGTGGAGAATATGATCCTGCAGGAAATAGGAGCTGACAAACTCTCACAAGGATTCACAGTGGAGGGGGCACATAGAGCCCTCATGAGGAAACCAAAGCCCGGAGCCCCTCCTCACGCAAGCCTTTGTTGAAGGAGCCGGAATATATATATGCACGAAAGTCCTAGCAAAGCGGTGCGGGCATGATGAGGTAGGTATTTCAGCAAAAAAGACTGGATGTGTTGCAAAACGATCGGGAAGGCATAATGCAATGGAGGTCCACATACTAAAACAGCAAGTGGCTAACCTGGAGAACCGTGCGGAGGAGGCCGAAGGGAGAGCGAGAAGGAACAACATTCGAGTGGTTGGTCTGCTGGAAGGAGAAGAAGGCCAGGATCCTACAGACTATGTGGAGAATATGATCCTGCAGGAAATAGGAGCTGACAAACTCTCACAAGGATTCACAGTGGAGGGGGCACATAGAGCCCTCATGAGGAAACCAAAGCCCGGAGCCCCTCCTCACGCAATAATTGCCAAGATTTTGAATTATAAAGATCGTGAGAAGATTTTGGAGCATTTCAGGAAGGGGGGAACGATAGATAGAGCCTCGGCTACCATCACAGCTTATCCTGATTATACAATGCTGGTCCAGAGGCAGAGGTATAGCTATGTAGCGGTGAAGAGAAGGCTGCGCACGGCTGGCATCAAATATATGCTTCTGTACCCTGCAAGATTGAAAGTGTTGCACAAGAGTCGAATGTTCTTCTTTGATACCCCAGAGGAAGCTGCTGCATGGCTGGACCTACAGGGCTGCCTGGAACAAGATGCTGGACGGGCCCAAGGAGAACAAGATAAGTGACTAAGACACTTTATGCATACTGGTATATCACACTGTGAGGTATCCCAGTAAAGACTTGATAGAGACATTAATAGATGAGTAGGGATGGGTGGTGCGGAAGCTAGGTTAGGATATCCCTGATTTTATTGAGGTGCATTGGACTGGAATATGGAGCTTTGATTATATAAGCAAATCGGATACTAGTATGTGGTTGAATTGCAGCAAAGAGGAGCAGCAGAACACAGGCACCTTACCCCCCCAAGTAGTAGTAGAAGTAGCAGGATAGCCATTAGGGCTACCTCACCCTGCTGAGTACAGGCTATTGCCAGAAAGTGCTAGATGCGGGGGTGCCCGAGATCCAGGGATGGAGCTGGGCAACTGTTGGGGGGGTAAAGTTGGGGAAGGGAAGGTTGGCGGGAGGGAGAGGAGGAGGGGTGTTTGGGGTATTTGTAGTTAAGAGTAGTTTGAACTGGGGAACAAGCCTATATAGACCGAAACGGAAAGGGGATCTGAACTGCACCGATGGGAGGGGAATGGGGACTCTAACGGGCCATGGGGGACCTTAAAATAATTACATGGAATGTCAGGGGGCTCAATAGTTATCCAAAGAGGAACAAGGAACAAGTTACTTACCTGTAACTGTTGTTCTCCAGCATGGGTCTGGCATGGATTCACATGCTCATGAATATTCCCCGTCGTCAGGCTGGGAATCCTCGGTAAAGAAAAAACCAGTATCAGTTTCGTTTCTGATCTGTCTTTCGTAGTAATAACCAATCACTGGTCTCTGCGTCATACTGACCACAGCCAATGACTGCCCTCTACCTAAGCACCGCCTCTGGCAGCCATCTTCAGATTTGGAAGCACGTGAAGTGGCAGTATGACCAAGTGAAGAGCCGCAGAGGGGTAGGCGGGAGGGTTCGCATGTGAATCCATGCCAGACCCATGCTGGAGAACAACAGTTACAGGTAAGTAACTTGTTCCTTCTCCAGCATGGGGTCTGGCATGGATTCACATGCTCATGAATAAAGAATACATAGCAGTACACACATGCACAACCACGGGAGGTGGCAAAGGCTCAACATTAAGCATCACATCAACTCAACATTAAGCATCTTACCTCCTCACCAGGCTCACCTCAGGCGAACAGGTTGCGCAGCACTGCTTGGCCGACCCTGGACTCCTCCCTGGAATCCCGGTCGACGCAGTAGAATTTCGTGAAGGTGTGCGTCGACCTCCACGTAGCAGCCCTGCATATGTCCAGCAGGGGCACACCAGATAGGAACGCCGTGGTAGCTGCGATCGCTCTGGTGGAATGGGCTCTCGGACGGCCAGGTAGCGGTCGGTTTGCCAACCGGTGACAGCACATGATACAGCCGGAGAGCCATCTGGAGATGGAAGCCTTCGAGAGAGCCTTCCCCTGATTGACAGGTCCAAAGTTCACAAAGAGTTGTGACGTCTTCCGAAAACCCTTCATGCGGTCCACGTAGAACTTCAGCGCTCTAGCTACATCCAGCGAGTGCAAAGTCCTCTCAGCCGGCGACGAAGGCGACGGGAAGAACACAGGTAACACCAAGGGTTCGTTGAGATGGAAGTCCGACGGTACCTTGGGCATGAAGGAGGGGTGCGTCCTGAGCACTACCCTCGTGTCGTGGAAAGTCAAGTACGGGGCCTTGCAGGAAAGGGCCTGGATCTCTCCCACTCGTCGTGCGGAGGTGATGGCCACAAGAAAAGCTGTTTTCCACGATAGAAACTTCAACGGGGCCGAGTGCAGAGGCTCGAACGGAGGTCCCATGAGCTTGGTCAGCACCACGTTGAGCTCCCACGCCGGGGCCGGAGCCTTCACCGGCGGGAACGATCTGAACAGTCCCTTCATGAACTCTTTCACCAGACGATGAGACCACAAGGACGTCCGCCCCGTGGTTCTGGTGTATCGGGAGATCGCAGCAAGATGAATCTTGATGGACGCGTGTGCCAGACCAGCTTTGGCCAGCGTCAGCAGGTACGGCAGTACTTGGGGAGCCGTAATCCGTAGAGGGTTAATCTTCTGTGCGCGGCACCAGACAGAGAACCTCTTCCATTTGTGTCCGTAGCATTTAAGAGTCGAGGACGCCCTGGCCTTTGCAAGAACCTCTCTGCAATCGGCCGGTATGTCGTATCCTCCAAACTCTAGCGCTGCAGGAGCCAGGCCTGCAAGTTCAGCGACTTCGGGTCGTGGTGGAGGATGGCGCCTCCTTCCCTGGAGAGTAGATCCGCGTCCGCCGGCAGCTTGATCGGCGGGGACGCTGACAAGTCCAGCAAGTCCGGGAACCATATCTGCCTCGGCCACGCAGGTGCGACGAGGATCATCCTGCACCGTGACCTCTTGAGCTGGTTGACGAGCCGGATTAGCAGAGGCAAGGGAGGGAACGCGTAGAGGAACAGGCCCTCCCAGGGGAACGAGAAAGCATCGCCCATGCTCCTCGTCTGGGGAAACCTGCTGGCGAACCTCCGGCACTTGGTGTTCGTCGCCGTCGCGAACAGGTCGATCTGGGGTGTGCCCCACCGTCGGAAGAGGCGATCCACCAGATCCTGCCGTAGTTCCCACTCGTGGCACGAGCGCAGCTCCCTGCTGAGTGAGTCGGCGATGGTGTTTTTTATCCCTGCCAGATGAAACGGCACCAGAAAAATCCCTTGGGCGACGGCCCAATGCCACAGGTCCTGCGCCTCCTTGGACAGCGCTGGGGACCTGGTTCCGCCCTGTTTCCTGATGTAAAACATGGTGGTGGTGTTGTCGGTGAAGATCCCCACCACCTTGCCCTTGAGGGACGGAAGGAAGGACCTGAGGGCCCAAAACACTGCACGGAGCTCCAGGACGTTGATATGCAGGGACTTCTCCGTCGGGAGCCAGAGTCCCCTTGCGTGCAGATTTTCGGTGTGCGCTCCCCACCCTTCCAGGGAGGCATCCGTGGTCACAGTCTCCTGGTGGGCTGGGGTCTGGAAGTCCATGCCCGCCGTCAGATGCGCGTGGGTGCCCCACCACCGTATCGCTCGTCGGAAGCTCTCGTCGAGCTTGATCCTTTCCTCGAAGCTGCCCGTCGTCTGGATCCAGCGCGCATCCAGGAATTCTTGCAACGGGCGCATCCGGAGCCTGCACATGGGAATGAGGTAGATGCAGGAAGACATCATCCCGAGGAGGGACTTGATGGACCTCACTTTGGCCGCGTCGGCCACCAACATCCGTTGCACCTTGCCCAAGATGGTCCTGGTCCTCTCCTCCGACGGGGAGGCCAGAAGGGACACTGTGTCGAGCCTCGCTCCCAGAAACAGTGCGACTTGCGCGGGCACCAGGTGGGATTTGGCGTAGTTCACGGAGAATCCCAGGTCCGTGAGGAGTTGGACGGTCCTTGCCGTGTGGACCACGGCGAGCTCCCTCGTCTTGGCGCGGATGAGCCAGTCGTCCAGGTAGGGGTAGACGTGAATCCCCTCGCGGCGCAGCTGCGCCGCCACCGGTGCGAGGCACTTGGTGAATACCCTGGGTGCCGACCGTAGTCCGAAGGGAAGGGCTTTGAACTGGTAATGACGCCCTTGGACCACGAACCTGAGGAATTTTCGGTGCCCCTTTAGGATGGGAATGTGGAAGTAGGCATCCTCCAAATCCAACGACGATAGGAAGTCTCCTTCCTCCAGCTGACCCAGGACGTGCTGGAGGGTGACCATCCGGAACTTCTGCGCCTTGATGAACTTGTTCAGACGTCGCAGGTCTAGGATGGGGCGCCATCCTCCCGTCTTCTTCTTCACGAGGAAGTATCTCGAGTAGACTCCGGAGCCCCGAAGCCTCTTTGGGACGAGTTCGATGGCGCCCTTCCTGAGCATCGCCTTTACCTCCAGGAGAAGTTGAGGGACGTGAAGTTCTTTCCTGGCCACGGGGGGGACGCGCGGGCACCTTCTTTGAAACTCGAGCGCGTGGCCCCGGGCCAGGGCGTCCAGCACCCAACGGTCGGTGGAGATGGACTCCCACACGCTGACGAAGCCCGCCAGCCGGCCTCCCACCGGGGTGCTTCGGTGGGGGCCCGACCCCACGGCCGGTTCAATCCTGCTTGGACGCGGCCTTGCCGCCTTGACGCCTTGACCTCCTTGGCGACGACGGCGGGGTCCGCTAGACTTGCCTCGTCCTCTGTAGGCCTCTTGCGACGACGAGCGGGCCGCTTGACGGTAGGAAGCGAAACCGCCGCCGGAACCTTTGGAGGCGCCCTTGCCTCCGCTGCTCCGAAAGGGCGTCCGTCGTTGCTGCAGAACTCCAAGGGCCCGGGCCGTCTCAGTATCCGCCTTGATGGCCTGAAGGGAATCGTCCACTGTCTTCCCAAACAGGTTGTTCCCGTCGAAGGGCATGTCCAGGACTCTGGTCTGGACGTCCTGCCGGAAGTCCGTAGCTTTGAGCCATCCACGACGTCGAAGGCAAACGCCGTTGCCCAGCTGGCGGAACCCAGTGTCGGCGATGTCCATCGCCACGGTGATGGCGTGGTCCGAGGCCACCTCACCTTCCTGCAGGATCTCCAGGGCCTCCGCCCTCTTGTCGTCCGGCAGAAAATCCAGCAGGGGAGCTATCTTGTACCAGAGCTCCCTGTCGTAGCGAGCCACGATAGCCAAGGCGTTGGCCGCTTTAATCGTCGTCGCTGCCGACGAGATGACTCTACGTCCCATAGCATCCAATTTCTTTCCCTCGCCGTCCGGCGGGGAAGTCGATGTGGAGGCCGCACCCCCCCCCGCTTTCTTCCTGGCTGCCGCGGAGACGACGGAATCCGGGGTAGGCTGCGCCCGGAGGCACAGGGGGGCCGTGTCCGGGACCCGGTACTTTTTCTCGTACCGGTCTCTTCTAGCTGGCGTCGTGGAAGGGTTCTTGAGGAGGGAAAGGCCCTCATCCCAAATGTCGTCCAACAGAGGCACTGCGAGGACCGTCTTCCTCTTGGCCTCGCGCCGCTGATAAAGGAAACCTTCCTTTTTCTTCTCCTCAGGGCAGAGTTGGAAAAGCTCGGAAGCCCTGGAGATCATGGAGTGGAAAGATCCGATCTCGTCGGGCGGAGAAGCCCTGGCGGGAGGCGACGACGGAATATCCTCGTCGTATGCCTCGTCGTCCGTACCCGTCGCTGCCGTGTCAGTCCCCGTATCATCCCCTCGGGTGGACGGGGAGGAGGGCTGGACGGGGCGCGACGGTTGAAAAGGAGGTGGTGGATGGATCCTTCTTTTCTTGGTAGGGGGAACAGCAGAAGGTCCCGGTTCTGGATCCCCCGACGGGAGAGGTTCCTCCGTCGGTAAAGGTAGCCTCGTCCTTATCTCAGAGCATAAGGACTGTATGGCCAACAAAATGGCCGCCGAGTTGTCTTGCGGCGCTGGCAGAGGGGAATCCGACGGGCGAGCAGGGGCCCCGTCGGTATCCTCGACGATGTCGTCGTCGTCACCTGCGTCGGGGTCCATTCCGACGGGCTGGCCTTCTTCCACGCCTAGGCCGTGGCTTAAGACCTCGATCAGCTCCTCTTCTGAGGTTGAGGCCGAATCTACGACGACGCCCTGCCCCCCCTTCTTCTTCCCCACGGAGGGTTTCACGGGGGTCCTATCGATGGGCACAAAAGAAGACTCCCTCCGAGGAGGCAGGGAGATTCTGGGCCCCGAGGTCGCCACCACTGGTGCAGCCTCCACAGGCTGAGCCAGGGCCGCCGCGACCGTTTCGATAGAGGGCTTGGTCGGATGGATCAAGGCCTTCGCCACCTTAGGTGCGCTCACCGCCTTATCCTTGAGGGAGGGGGCACTGCCACGCTCCTCCTCTGCCTTAGAGCTCGACCGGGGCCTCTCCAGGAGCTTCGCCGGGTGCTCGGCCTTCCTCTTACCCGACCCAGAGCGTTGGCTCGTGGTTGATGGTGCCGGGGAGGGTGCGCCCTGCCTGGCGCCCGTAGAGCCCGACCGTTCGGCGCTCCCGGTGCCAGCGGACTCGCAGTGCTTAGCCTTATGTTGGGCCCCCGTCGCCGGGGCGCCCTCAAAGGTCTTAGAAGACCGCTCGGATTTCTTCTTCTTCTCGCCAGACGGGCTCTTACCCTCCAGCCAGTTGGCGAGACGTTGATGGCGGTCCTTCATGGTCCGTTCCGACATGTTGCCGCAAAACGCACAGTCCTTCTCCACGTGCGTCTTGTCCTCATGAAGGCAGTAAAGGCAGAAAGAGTGTTCGTCCTCCTTAAAGACGTTCTGCAGCTGGCATCCAGGGCAGACCCTGAACAGCTTTCCGGGCGTCGAGCTTCCCTTCTCCTGGGCCATCTCCGAGACCGGGCCTGAGAAGCTTCTGGAGTCCTCCGAAGTGTAGCTCGACGAATCTTCACCCTTGAGGGGCGCAGACGAATCCGACACGGGTCCCCGTTGATCGGATGTAGGATCGGTGGAGCTTGAGGCTCTTTTGACCGAAAGAATAGAAGTTTTTTGTGAAAAAGCGCGAAAAATAGCACTAACGCTCGAGAGCAATAGCACGAGGATCCCAACACATGAACGTGCGGTAAAAATCTGAAGATGGCTGCCAGAGGCGGTGCTTAGGTAGAGGGCAGTCATTGGCTGTGGTCAGTATGACGCAGAGACCAGTGATTGGTTATTACTACGAAAGACAGATCAGAAACGAAACTGATACTGGTTTTTTCTTTACCGAGGATTCCCAGCCTGACGACGGGGAATATTCATGAGCATGTGAATCCATGCCAGACTCCATGCTGGAGAAGGTTATGTTGTACCTGCACAGACAAAAGATAGATATTGCACTGCTGCAGGAGACTCACCTGACACGGGAAAAGTTGGGGATGGTTGTGAAGCAATGGAAAGGGGTCTTGGCGGGCTCGACATATTCTGCCTATGCTAGAGGAGTGCTCATCTGGGTGGCACCGCATGTCCCATTTCACTTGTTGCAGGAAACTGCGGAAGCGGATGAGAGGATGGTCATATTGAGGGGATTGGTGGAGAATAGGGAGATGAGCATTGTAAATACATACGCCCCCAATCAGAATACGGCAGCATATTTCAGAACCCTGAGTACTAATCTTAGCATGTGTATGGGGAGTGCAGTGATCTGGGGTGGGGATTTTAACTGTGTACTAAACCCTAGGGTGGATAGATCAGATCGGAAGATTGATAGACCCGCCCCAGCGGATAAAGCGCTGCAGACACTGCTAGACGACTTTGGTCCGACGGATGTGTGGAGAACGACACACCCAAGAAAGGCAATACTAGCACTATTCCGCCCCGCAGCAGCTGCATACGAGGATGGACTATGTCTTTGCTACTTCGGAGGTAATGACAGAGATTACGCAGGCAGAATATTAGGCGAGGGTCCTCTCGGACCACTCGCCCCTGGTTATTGGCTGGCAATATTGCCCCCCCCCCCCACCCCTGAGAGCAAGGATCCCGACATGGCGTCTCCGGGCAGAGGCGCTTAAAGATCCCTTTTTTAGAGAAGACATAAGAGAGGAGATTATAAACTACTTTGAGGTGAATACGGGTAGCGTGGACTCGGCGAGCACGCTATGGGAAGCTTTCAAGGTGGTGATGCGGGGCATAGCCATAGCAAAATCTAAAGGCCTGCAAGGCGGGATCCTGGCCGATCTACAAGAAACAGAAAGGGAATTGGAAAAGGCACTGAGGGGGGAGAGTTGACACTGAAAGAGACATGGGGCTGATACTTAAACTGCAGCAGTCATGTGCGGAGCAATGCGACAGACTGTGCAACCTTAACTGTAAAAAATATAGAGAGAGACAGCATGCGGGAGGAGATAAAACAGGAAGGCTTTTGGCATGGTTATACAAGAGTGAGATCCCCAGACCCACCATTAGAACAATAACGAGAGAAGATGGCAGTGTAGCTGACACCCAAAATGGATTTAATCAGGAGTTCGCAGATTATTACAGGGAACTATATGGGGATGAGGAGGGAAGCAGTTATGATGAAATAATAGAAACACTGGAAGACATAGGTCTGCCTACAATAAGTGCTGAAGAAAGAGGAGCTGGATGCACCGATTACTTTAGAGGAGTTAGAAGAAGTGGTGAGGCAGCTACCTACTAGTAAGACCCCGGAAGAGGACGGGTTTCCAAGTGAATTTTATAAAGTGTACAAAGTAGAAGTGATCCCCAAATGTTGGATATGTTAAATGAAGCGTTTGTTGTGTGACGGCTGCCAGAGTCACTTAGAGAAGCGATCATAATACCGCTTCCCAAACCCAACAAGCCTGGGCATAGCTGTGGCTCCTATAGACCATTGTCAATGTTGAACCAGGACAGCAAGATATTGACGGCTGTCTTGGCAAACAGACTGCGAAGATTATTGGCAAACTAATAATCAGACAGGCTAGGTCTTGAATAAGAACATAACTCATAATCATAGATGACTCCATCGGGTTGTTAAATGGGGGAGCAAGAACGAGGGCGAAATGGCAATTGTGTCGTTGGATGCGGTGAAGGCCTTCAATTCTGTCAAGTGCCCATGGCTGCTGGCGGCCTTGGCGGGCTATGGTATGGGGCCTGGATACATAAGATGGCAAAGATGGTATATAGTAAACAGCTGGCCAGAGATCAGTGATATCCGAAAGGTGGCAACTAGGCAGAGGCACCAGACAGGGGTGCCCATGGTCCCCTATGCTGTACATATTAGCTTTAGAGCCTTTGGCGATATACCTTAGACAACAGTACGATACTATAGGCATCGAGGTGGGAGGGGAGCGACACTTGATCTCCTTGTATGCGGATGATTTGATGATTTGCTGCTGTACCTGAGGCACCTGGAGGAAAATTTCCAGTACATCCTGGAGGTGGAGAGGTATGCGGGGCTGTCTGGCATAGCAGTGAATCCTCAGAAATCTAGTATTTTCCCGCTAGGTAGTTATAAGAGAATCCCTGTTAACAGTTGCCGGTGCTGCAAACACCTTGGGCTGTTGGTACTTTTCGGTACCTTGGGATAGATGTGTACCACACAGTGGAAGAAGATCACAGGCACAATACCGAGGTAGCCATAGAGAAAATTGAGAAGTGTATGAAATTCTGGGTGAGGTTGCCTCTAGCAATGATGGGACGAGGGGCAATGCTTAAGATGGTGGTCTTACCCAGGCTCCTGCATTATTTTGGGAACATTCAATACCTGATACCCAAGAAGTTTTTCACTAAACTGAACAGCATGTACAGGGAGTTCCTGTGGCATGGCACCCGGAATAGGGTGGCACTATGGAAGCTGCAGAACTTTTATGAAAAAGGGGGAATAAAACTGCCTAATTATGAGGTCTATTACGTAGCGAGCCAACTGCAATATGTCGCCAAATGGCTCTCAGATGAAGCGACCCCTGAATCCAGGTTTTTTAGACAAGATTATGCCCCATTCTATTAAAGGGAAATTATCTGGCTGCCCAAGACAGAAATGAAAGAGCGCCCTAAAATGATAATGCTTGGGTGGAAGATGTGGTGCCGGGCATGCCAGATGATGGAAAACCCATTTCCATGCTCCCCGCAGATACCGTTGGTTGCATTGGCAGGGGGAGATGAGCAGCTACGGATGACAATTAGGAACCACTGGGAATCAGTGGGGTTGGTAACGATGGGAGATGTCTGGCAGGAGGGGTCTATCATACATTTTGAAGTTCTAGTAGAGGAAATGAGGTTACACGTGGGCCAGTATATCACATATCACAGAGTGGTGCAGAGAATTAGAAAAACATGGCCCGAAACTGTACTGAAGAAGATCCAGATGCTACCATAGACACGATATATGATATAACGGAGGGAGGGCATGAGATCTCTAGATTGTACGAGATGATGATGTCTAAGGTCGGGAAAGAATTAACAAAATTGAGACTAGACTGGGAAGCGGAAGTGGGAGCCCCGATAGAGGATGGGATGTGGGAATGCGCCCTGGGGTACCATAAGGTGTCAAGGAATGCAAGACTAAAACAGATACAACTAAATATTAATATTACGCACAGGGCATACATGACACCTCAGAGGATATCGAGGTTTGAAAATGCCAGACGACAAACATGTCCCAAATGCGACGAAGAAAAGGCTGACATGGTACACATGTTCTGGTCATGCCCTGTGATTGAGCGCTTCTGGGGTGAAATAGCGTGGAAACTAGCGGAAAAGGGGGTCACAATTACTATAGATTCAGCCTGAGCTTGCTTGCTGGGGGGGGGGGGGGGGGGTTTCCCAGATCGCAGAAACTTAAGCATGTCAATAAATTGAAAGATCTAGCATATGTGCTCGCAAAAAGAAGGATTGCCAAGGGATGGAAGACTGTCATAGACCACGGGTGGAGGTGTGGTGGAAAGAGTTGCAGAAGTGAGGGGGGGGGGGGGGCGGAGACCATGGTATGGCAAGAGGCAAGCAACATAGGGGGAGAGGAAGAGGCGGGAACCCTGATGGCATGGAAATCATTAATAGCGGAATTGTTTGGAACGATACAAGATCTGACAGAATCCACGGTAAATGAGACCCCACCACGCGTGGCAGATACAGAGTGCGTGGAACAAACAGGCTCGTAAGGGGGGGTGGGATAAGGGGAGCAGTGACCGAAATTATGCAATGAACAATTGAACTGTTGATATTTACACTGCGTGTTTGGTTTGTTTTGGGTTTGTTTGAATATGTAATAAAAATTGTTTAAAAAAAAAAAAAAGTACCAACGCACTGTTCCACAGCTCACCACTGCCGATAAACTGGGAGCGGTGAACGCTGTAAGAGTTCCTCTCCAACAACTAGCATGCATATAGTACCATCAAAGGGAGGTAAAGCAGCGGCCACCTTGGGAGGGAAACCTGGAAGGGAATAAATGCAGTGCACCCTCCTACGGTGCAACCAAGACCAGCGCCTGTATGGGGTCATAACAGTATGCCCCCCTCGCAGAGGCGCTATGCCAGGCTTGCCCGGATGGAGCCAGTGGAACCGAAGAAGGCGGGGCGCATGCATCCCAGAAGCAGGTTCCCAAGACCTATCCGCCGGAGAGTAACCCCGCCAGTCCACAAAATACTGAAGGCGACCTCTGTGGTAGCGGGAGTCACAGATCCCAGAGACTTTGAACTGCAGACCCGTATCAGGAGACGCTGAGGGGGATGAGAAAACACCCTTCGCTGAAAGTGGTCCGGAGGGGCAGGCTTGATTTGAGACAGATGAAACACAGGGTGAATACGGGACCAAGAAGGAGGGAGCTGAAGACGTAGGGCCACAGTGCCAATAAACCGAAGGACCTTAAAAGGCCCGAAATATCGGGGAGACAGTTTAGACGTAACCAGGTGGCGGGTAGAAATTTAGAAGCCAACCAAACAAGGTCCCCAACAGCATACGATGGAGCAGGCAACCTCCGGCGATCTGCAAACTGTTTCATATGGTCCTGAGTGTCCTGAAGAGTAATGCAGGCAGACCGGTGGCCCTGCTGAATGTCAGCGATGAGAGCATCAACGTTGGGTATCCGAGAAGGAGATGGTGAAAGGGCCGGAGCAAAGGCCGGATGGAAACTGTAGGTACAGTAAAAAGGGCTAGCCTTAAGGCAGTATGCTGTGAGTTTTTGTAAGCGAACTTGGCCAAGGGAAGGAGATCAACCCAGTTATCCTGAGCTGCAGAAACAAAACAACGCAGGTAACATTCCAGCATGTGATTCAAACGCTCGGTCTGTCCATTGGTCTGGGGGTGAATTCCTGAGCTGAGGGCATGTCTGATGTGAAGACGAGCGCAGACCACTTTCCAGTACTGTGAGATGAATGGAGAGCCTCGGTCAGAGACTATGACTTCGGGCAGGCCATGACAGGTAAAGATGAAGCTAATATAGAGCTTATCCATATGGGCAGCAGAGGGAACTCCTGGCAGTGAAATAAAGTGAGTCAATTTGGTAAAGTAGTCTACGACAACCATGATGGCAGTGTAGTGATCTGACAGGGGTAGATCTACAATAAAATCAGTACAAATAACTTGCCAGGGCTTGTCCGGAATGGGAATGCGTGCTAATAGAGCCGATGGGTGCTGATGGGGAGTCTTGGCCTGAAGGCAAATGGAACAAGGGGACACGTAATCACGTACGTCCCTATTCATATCTGGCCACCAAAAATGTCTTCCAACCAGGGTAAGAGTGTTGGAAATGCCTTTGTGACCTGCAGCTAGAGTATCATGGCACATCATCTGCAAGGTCTCCAACCAGTGTTTTGGGGTAGGGAAAAACAGTTGGTGACTGTGAAAGAAATACCCCTTCTCAGAGGTGAAATTGTACTGTACTGCAATATCTTGGTATTCGGCAAGATGTATGTGTGTGTCTAGCTTGACGGCTTGAAGGAAGTCGGTAATGAGGTATATGAATCTGGCCTTGGGGAAGATCTTTTCTGAATGGAATTTGACGGTGGGATGGTCTTTGCGGGACGAAGCGTCTGATCTTAGGTTCTGTCTACCTGGCAGGAAGGTGAATAGGATGTTATACGGTAAGAAGAAATTAGCCCATCTGGCCTGTCTACTGTTTGTAGTGTGGGCATACTGTAGAGCTTTCAGGTTTTGGTGATCAGTACAGACCTCAATCGGGAATTGAGACCCCAGTAGGAGATGTCTCCATTCTTTGAAGGCCTTCTTTGTTGCCAGGAGCTCCTTTTCGAGTACAGAATAGTTAATTTCAGATGGGTTTAGCGTTCTGGATAAATGGGACACGGGGGATTCTACTGCGGAGCCGTTCTCTTGTACTAAAACGACCCCTGTCGCATGGTGGGATGCATCAGTTTCCAAGATAAATTTCTTGTTCTGGTTGGGTGTGATAAGGATGGGTTCTTTGGAGAAGGCTTGTTTCAAATAGTCAAAGGCTGCTTGGGCTTGAGCGTCCCACTGAAAAGGCACCCCCTTTGTTAACAGTCGTGTTAGGGGCAAAATAATATTTTAAAAGGCAGGAATGAACCTTTTGTAAAAATTTGAGAACCCCACGAATCATTGTATTTCCTTAACCGAATTGGGCCGTGGCCACTCTAATATGGCTGATACTTTGGATGGATCCAGGGCGATGCCTCCGGCTGATAATATATATCCCAAATAGGACATGCTGAGTTGGTGGAATTCGCATTTTTCCATCTTGCAGTACAAGTGGTAAGACTGTAGATGCTCCAACACCACACGCACATGACGAACGTGTTCCTTTTCATTCGGAGAAAAGACCAAAATATCATCTAGGTAGATTACCACGTAATGTAGGAGAATGTCGGCAAACAAATGGTCCATAAATCTTTGGAATACAGCTGGTGCTTTGGACAGACCAAAGGGCATTACGTGATATTGATAATGTCAAACGGGGTACGAAAGACCGTCTTCCACTCGTCCCCTTCAGCAATGCGTATGAAATGATAGGCTCCTCTTAGGTCAAGTTTAGTGTAAACCTTGGCCCCATTCACTGCCTCCAAGATGTCCGGTGTAAGGGGCATAGGATAGCGATCTGGGATGGTCATTTTATGAGTCCATGGTAATCTAGACAAGGACCAAGCTCATCAGTGTCCTTCTTAGGTATAAAAAATAAGGAGGCGCCCGCAGGAGATGTGGATTCAGATATCGGGCTGTTCTGCAGGTTCGTCTGGAGGTATTCCTTTATGCTCTCTCAAAAAGAGGAAATGATATACATCCGTCCGAAGGGGAAAGCCTGATCCGGCATCAATTCAATGTGACAATCATCGCTTCTGTGAGGTGGTAAAGCAGCATATTGTGGTAAAGAGAAAACTTCAATGAAATCTGAGTAACACGGAGGGAGGCTGCTCATATGACTCAATATCTTGGGTCTATACTCCTGAAGGCAAGTGGGTACAGTTCGGATGTCTATGGCTCCTTGGGTGAGACAAGGATGCACACAATGCTCTGAACTGAGAAAAATGGTTCCTGTTGTCCAGTTGACATAGGAATTATGAAGCCGGAGCCATGGCAATCCTAGAATAACAGGAAAATGTGCTGCTCTTATGATGTCGAACCTGATCTGTTCCGTATGTGATGCAATCTTGCGTGAGATCGCCTGGGTTTGTTCTCAGATGGGTCCTGAAATCAAGGGGCTACCGTCTACTCCTTGAACCGGAATGGACACCGGTTTGGTGCAACGGTCAAGGCCATTCTCTTTGGCCCACTGGTCGTTCATGAAGTTACCAACTGCTCCGCAATCCGATAAGGCGGGGACGTTCTGGACAATCCTGTCCTTATCTTGAATTGAAGAAGAATCACTATCATTGGGGTTTCCATGGTTTCTGTGTTCTAAGAGAACACAGCAGGGTTTGAGGAACCTTGTATGTGTTCCCGAGTCGTGGTTCCTCTTAAGACTAAGTTCTGGCATTTCCCGGTTTCCGAGAATCAGAACGTTGTGGTGGAGTGACGGGGCATTCCCGGAGCAAGTGATCCGATGAACTGCAATACATACATAAACCATTGGATCACTGATGGTTTCTTTCTTCCTGAGTTAGGGGTCCTCTTGCGGTAGCCAATTGCATAGGTTCCTCTAGAGGCAAAGGGTCTGGGTGGAGCCGATACGCCTTCTACTCTTGCTCGAGGTGGTGTCTCTTTCCGTTTCTCATGTTGTAGTTCCGGTATCCGATAGTCCATCTGCATCGTATGATCATATCTGCTAGATTGGTGGGTTGGGGTACACAGGAAATCTCGTCTTTCAGTTCCTCAGTAAATACTCGCCGAAATAGGGTTAACAAAACATCATCGGGCCATGCCGTCTCTGCTGACAACTGTTTGAACCTGGTTATGTAATCCAATATACTGAGTTGACCTTGGCGGACATCTAAGAGCTTTTCTTGAGAAGTAACTGTTATTTCTTGACGACTAAACATGTTTCGGAGACTGTTCACGAATGCTGGATAGGCATCCAGAATAGGGTTATTTGACGTCACTACAGGAGTAGCGCAAGCAAGTGCAGCACCAGAAAGATGGGAAATTAAATACCCCACCTTATCTCTGTCTGTAGGGAAATATGCTGATTTAAAGGAAAATTGGATGGTACAACTGTCCAAAAATTCTTTTAATTTATGAGGACTACCGTCATACTTGCCACCTGGCAAGGAAGAAGGGGGACGTTCTGGACCTACAGTCAGACGGGCCACTTGTTGTTTGAGATAGTTATTTTCTTGTCTTAGGTTTTGTACTTCAAGGGTCAGGGACTGCATTCCCTGTATCAGCTGTTGCACTTGATCCATGATGTTGGTTATGAGGGCATCGCTATCTGTCATATGAATGTGGATATACTTGTATTCAACTGATAAGTGAGAATTTAAACCCACTAACATGGATCAAATGAAGCAGCAGTTATTGAGAGGTCTCCCCGAAACCCCTGCCCTATCTAAAAGGTACAAAGAGGAAAAGGGGCCGCAGGGAAACCCTCTGAGGTAAAAAAAAACCCTGGACACTGGATTTGAGTGCGAGGTCTTCTGGATTTCAGCAGACAGGAAACGTTCTGAAGTCACTGGAGTTACTCCTGCGCCTTGAAGGATGGTGTCCGGGATAGCTTTTAAGTCACCGGGTCACTGAATAGTATGGAGACAGTAGATTAGTGTAAAGAAACTGATTAGAGGATGGATGGAAGGAGCTGGGAAGGGCTAATCCTAACCTGCACTGATGCTAGTGTCTGTTTTGATGTGGTCTGCAGGGATTAGCGGCAGCAGCATGTTCAGGAGGGCAGGAATATGCTGCAGGCGGGAAAGGAGGAGCGGTTAGTACGAGAAGTACTTGGAGGGGCTAACTGATAGCGCAGGGATACGCTTACCGATTTGCGAAGGTGGTGGTCTCTGTAGGAAGCCCGAAAGGCGGAAGGAGATGAAAAGTGAATGTCTGCAATGTCTGTTTGATCTCGCCGCGTAACGGAGGTGAGATTCCTAGCAGGACAGAACGAACGGTAAGTAACTAGGATAACGGCATAGAGAGAAATTCCAAGAAAGTCTAGCCACGTACTTCGAAGCGTCAGATGCTGGAGTAGCAACGCACTGTTCCACAGCTCGCCACTGCTGATAAGCTGGGAGCGGTGAACGCCATGAGAGTTCCTCTCCAACAACTAGCATGCATATAGTACCAGCAAAGGGAGATAAAGCGGTGACCATCTTGGGAGGGAAACCTGGAAGGGAATAAATGCAGTGCACCCTCTTACGGCGCAACCAAGACCAGCGCCAGTAAGGGGTCATAACAGGTTTACAAGAGAGGGCCTGTAACTCACTCACCCTGCAGGCTGATGTTTAGTTTAGTTTATTTATTTGTAGAGCGCAGCCAAGCCTGTGGGCATCTGGGCGCTATTCACACAAGTTACAACAGAAGATAAAAATACAGATCTGGAATACAGTAATAATGAGCATAGAGGAAAGATACAAGTATTTGCAAATATACAATGGTCAACATTACAAAATGGTCAGGTTTACATATATACAACAGGAAATGATAGTTTTCAAATAGGCCTAGCTAATTATACAGCCAAATTCTGGTCTAGCTCGTGTAGCCAGGTTTTAACCTTTTTCCGGAATAGGAGAAATGAAGGTTCCTCTCTTAAGGAAACTGGGAGAGCATTCCATATCTTAGCTGCGAGGACTGGGAAACTAGCCCCACTTGCGCCGCGTTGCTTGAAGCATGGAATGGAGACACAGTGTGACTGTGCTGTTCTGGTGGGTCGTGTAGAGGAATGACATGAGATAGTGTTAGAAAGGTAAATAGGGGCTTGGTTGGAGAGGCACTTATGGTGAGGGAGAGTGTTTTCAGGTCAATTTTTTGCTTGTTGCTTGATTTTAAGCCAGTTTATTGAATGTCTGGTTGCAGAGATATGTTGCTTCCTGGGAATGTTTAGAGCTGACCTGATAGCGTTACTTTGCATGACTTGCATTTTGTTGAGGTTTTATTGTGACGTGCCCAGGTAAAGTGCATTGCAATAATCGAGCTTTGATAGGACTAGCGCTCTAGCTATTGAGATGCAGTTGGTTGTGGTCAGGTATGGGCGGCAGGCCGTGATGAGCTTGCAGGTATAAGCTGTGGAGGATGCCAAGGCGCTAGTTTGTCTCGTTAGAGTGAGAGCAGAGTCGATGTAGATTCCTAGAACTTTCACAACGTTGGCTACTTTAATTACATTACCATCGATATTCAATTGATTGATTGATATTTTATTTCTATTGCGCTCGTACACAAGTGTTTCAGAGCGCGACAAGGCAAGGGAGGGGAACGGGAGAACAAAACAGCGATCTTACTAGGCCCAGTGACATTGAGAACGCGCAAGTGCATTGGAGAGGGGGAGGGGAAAAGTGCATGGAAGGAGGGAGAAGTGGAAAGTGCAAAGCAGAGGAGAAACAGATCAATAACAATAATAACTAATAAAGGCAACAAACAGTGGTAATGCAGCCAGCAATTTGCAAGTGCTAGGTTTAAGGCAGCATGCAGGGTAGGTGCAGTAAGAAAAAGGGGTGGGGGGGCTGTATGGGTACAGATACAGATCCCAGTGCAAGGGGTGGCCCGGAGGCAGTGCGGGAGGGTGGCAGGGTGAGCAGGTACCTGGGCCCGAAGGACAGAGGGTGGCCAGGTGCACAGTGGCAAGAGAGAACAGATCAGCAGAGGAGAGGGGGAGCAAAGGCAGAAGAAAAGAGGAAGGTCTTGAGGTGCTTCCGGAACCGTAGATGCTTCTCCTCAAGTTTTAGAGTGACAGGGAGGCTATTCCAGAGGGAGGCCCCAGCCGAAGACAGATCTACCCCCAGCTCGTTTCTTTGAAAAAACGACTGACCCTGAGGGAGTTGGAGGTAGAGGAGTGAAGAGCTCGAGAGGGGAGGTATTTGCAGAGGGATAGCTGAAGGTATTTTGGTATTCAATGACATATTCAATGACGTGAATAGCGCATCCAGTTTGTTCAGTTTAGCTTTGGACCCTAGGAGAAGCAGCTCTGTCTTCTCATCATTGAGACAGAGCCCATGCTTCGCTATCCAGGCTTGTATAATGCTGTAAATGTCGTTGAGGGTCTTACTGTCTATAATGTGATCACCAGTGATGGGGATGAGTATCTGGGTGTCATCCGCATAATTGGTATACGTGACCCCCAGATAGTCAAGTCTATCAAAATGTAGCTTACTGAACACATTATAGAGAGTAGGGGACATGCATGATCCTTGTGGAACCCCACAGGTAACTGGAGAAGGATCCGAGAAGTGCGCAGCAGATGAGAGGTGTTTGCAAAAGATTTTGTGATTCGCCAAATCAAATGCTGCCGATAGGTCAAGTAACAGTAGCAAAGCTAGTTTTCCCTTGTCTTTCAAAGTCTGGATTTGGGTCTTCAGGTCAATTAGTGCCGTTTCTGTTCCATGTCTGGGTCTAAATCCAGATTGTCTCAGTCGTAGCAGATTGGTGGCTTCAAGTTATTGATGTATCTGCAGATAGGCTCCTCGGTCCAGAATTTTTAACAAAAATTGAACCGTTCTGATGGGTCTATAGTTTGCGGGGTTGTTGGGGTCTAGAGATGTTTTTTTAATAAACGGAGTACCCAGGCTTCTTCAAATTATTGGGTACTATGCTGGATTTGAAAGAAGAATTAATGAAGGAAGTGATGAAGGGAGCCAATTCATTGGCCACCTCCTTAATAAGCGAAGCTGGACAGGTGTCTCCCTGACAGTTTGATGGTTTACGTTTCATGATGATGGTCTACACCTCTTTGATAGAGAGTGAGGTGAAATTAAATTGGGGCAAATTGTTCTTGGTGAGAGAGGGGGAATCAGGAGTCTGCTCAATGTCGGTGATGAGGGTTTTCTTCATTTCCATTTTATTTTGGAGCAGGGGGATTTTGTCTTGTAACGCATTCTGTATATTGGTGCACCAAAGGGAGTCTTTAGTACAGGTATCAGGAGTGGGGGCAGGTGATTCCAACTCTTTAACAATGTTGAATAATTCCTTCGTACTGCACTTAGCTTTAGATATGGATCATTGAGGTTGTCTTCTTTATCTTGGACAATGGCTAGTTTATAATTGAATGAGGCTGCAGTAAAATTGTCCTTATTTAGTGCTGACAGGGTACATTTCCATAATGTTTCAGCTGTACTTTTCAGTTTCCTGAGAGTCTTAGTTTTGCGTAGTTTAAGGGGCGCTATAGTATCAATAGCCTTGAGGATAGTTTCATTATATAGGTCTACTAATACTGTAGGGTTTGAGTGCGTTATAGTTGGGTGAGTGATCGGTTGTAGTAGAGGTAAAGTTTCTCTAAGGTGAGATTGCTTTTATTTCTTGTCATCATGGCAGGTACTCGAGTTTGAGCAGTAGGTTGCGCAGAATCTTTGATAGTGAATGAGATTACGTTGTGGTTGTTCCACATGCTAGGAGTGTTGGAAAGTATACCAATATTACAGTTGAGGTCTGCTAACCAATCTAGGGTTCTTCCTTTCTTGTGAGTAGGACTGAATATCCAGTGCATGAACCCTAATTCAGAAATGGTATCCTTAAGGGCACAAGCTTTAATGTCTTTGGGGTCTTGAAAACCTAAATTGAAGTCTCCCAGGATAATTACTTGAGAATTACTTTTAGTGTTGGTTGATAACAGGTGTGATATATCATTTTCAAAGGTAGTGGTTGGGCCTGGTGGACGGTAAATCAGGTGGATTGTGATAGTGGATGTAGTGGATGTAGGCAGTTTAATAGATAATTCTGCTGATGGTATAGAATGATTGTTGACAATTCTTAGACCTAGGGCCGTTTTATAGATTAAAGCAATGCTTCCTCCTTTTGAAGTGTTGGCACCTCTGTCAGATCGTACAATGGAGTAGTTAGCTGGGATGGCAAGGGCGAGTGATGGGCCTGATGCTGAATGAAGCCATGTTTCCGTGATGGCAATAAAGTCCAAATCGTGGAGTGTTATAATGTCGGCTAAGTCTAAGGCGTGAGCTGGAAGCGATCTAGCGTTTATGAGGCGAGCTTTGATAATAGGTGTAGGGTTGTTAGGTTTGGCCTTAGGTAACCTCCGACTGATTCCAGGTGAAGTGGATGGCGTGACTATATTAGCTGGTGTAATAGTTGCTGCAACACTATCTTTAGTTATTTGTGTGTGATGTTGACGTAGAGATCTGAAGCAGAGTCTGTGGTTTCTGAATGGTATAGAGCAAGGGGAAGTGGAGTGAGGTGTGGGTGTAGGTGATTGATGTGGTTGCGTATTGGTGTTGCGTGGAGGCAATGTTGCAGAAGGTTGTGTTTATGTGACAAGGGGGGTGCATCGGTTGAGTGCTGAGTTTGGTGACTGATAATTAAGTCTAGTGGTGGTAATCTCTGAGGGTGGTAGAGTTGAGCATGAAAGCAGGGTTGTAGGAATCTGGAGGGTGGTATGTGGGCTGAAGGCGGGAGATTGAATGACAGTCAGTCGAGTAGCAGGTACTCTGTGGTTAATTAGGGTATCCATAGAACTCAAAGGATGCCTGCCTGTGGATGTAATAGCCACTAGTAGGATTGTCTTCAAAGTGAGAACCCTTAGCGGACAAGAATGCAAAGGCTCGAAAGGAATGCATGTAAGATATTTTAGTACTAAATTTAGATCCCAAACAGGGACTAGAAAAGGCACTGGGGGGTACATGTTAGTGAGGCCCTTTAAGAATTGAACAAGTGGCATTTTGAAGTACGAAACCTCTTCTGAGGAGCGCTTAAAAATAGAAAGCGCAGCTAAATATCCTTTTATTGTACCAATCTGAAAGCCTCGATTGGCCAAATGCAGCAGGAAAGAAAGTACCATAGGTGTACCACATAGAAATGTATCCACATTCTTATTGTAGCACCAGTTACTGAACTTGTTCCAACAACACCGGTACAAAGATTTTGTTGCTGGCCTTCTGGCCGAAAGCAAAATCTCCATTACGTCGTCCGGGAGGTCCCAATCCTTATATCTCAGCCTCTCAGAAACCCTGCCCGAAGGCTGAGTGTCTTGACCTCTGGATGGAAAACCCGACCTTCCTCTTGCGAGAGAAGATCTTTTCATAGTGGAAGATGTATTGGGGGCATATGGACATGTCCAGAAGGTCCGGCTACCATGTCCTCCTGACCCAATCCAGGGCAATTAGGACCATGGTTTTCCTGAACTTTCTCAACCTCCTGATTACGTGAGTAATCACGGGGACTGGAGGAAACGCTTATAGGAGTGGAAATTCCCAGTCCACCACCAACGCATCCCCTAGAGCTCCTCTTGGAGGAAATTCTCTTGAGCAATACAGTTCGCACTTCCTGTTTACACTGGTTGTGAACAGATCTACTTGTGGGGTTCCCAAAACGGTGAAGATCTCTTGAAGGACTTTCTGAGCCAGTTCCCACTCGTGGGACACTGTGCTCTGCCTGCTGAGAGCATCCGCCGCCATGTTCTGCTCTCCCGCTAAGTGAACTGCTGACAGAGATTCCCTCTTGTATTGCCCAGAACCAGAGCTGCATTGCCTCCCTGCACAGTGATAGTGATCCTACGCCTCCTCTATTGTTGAGTAGTACATGGCCACTGTGTTGTCCATCATTATCAGGACATTCTTCCCCATACAGAGAGCAGAAAGGCCTTCAGCGCTAGTCTGATTGCCCTCAGCTCCAAAAGGTTGATGTGTAGTTTGGACTCCGATGGAGACCAACAACCGCTGCTTGATGGGTCACTGGTGTGAGCTCCCCACCCTGTGAGTGAGGCGTCCATCACTACTGTTATCTCCGGCCATGGTTGCCAAAAAGATTCTCCCGTGAGAATATTGTCCTTTTAAGCCCACCATAGCAGATCTTGAGCCACTCGGGCCGGAACTTGCAAAAGATCTGACACATCCCCCGCAAAATGGGACCATATTTGACTTTTTGTAACTGAGGGAGAAGCCCAGTCTGTATAAGAAGTGGCGGGTCATGCTCTGGTTAATCAGGGCACGTTCACCGAACAGGCCCAGGAACATCAATCGTCCAGGTAAGGGTAGACCGGAATCCCCCCTCTCCGGAGACTCGCTGCCACTACCGCCATCAGCTTGGTGAAAACCCCCGGGCCGGAGGTCAACCCGAATGGCAGAACTCGAAATTGATAATGAAAACTGCCAATCGCAAACCTCAGGTACTTTCTTTGCTTGGGATGAATCGGCACATGAAAGTAAGCATCCTGAAGGTCCAATGATACCAACCAGTGCTGGAACTTGAGAGCCTGAAGGATCTGAGAAAGGGTTACCATCTTGAACTTGTCCTTCCTGAGGAACTTGTTCAAGTTTCTTAAGTCCAAGAAGGGTCTCAATCCTCCGTCCTTCTTTGGGATGAGGAAGTATGGGGAATACCCACCCTTGTTCCTCTCTGCTGCAGGTACCTGTTCTATTGCACCTTTCTCTAGCAGCGTTAAAATTTCCTGCAACAGGAGCGGATCTGGAATTTTGGCAGAGTTGTATCCCGGTGGATGGTCTTGAGGCCTTTTTTGAAAAGGAAGGCAGTACCCTCGAGGCACTGTTTCCAGTGCCCAAGCATTTGACGTAATGCCCCGCCATTCGTTCAGATTCTGAGAGATCCTGCCTCCTACTGGGGTCTTGTGGGTCAAGGCCTCAGAGTGGCTTTGCAGCGGCTTTGCAGCGGCTGAGGGGACATATGCCGCTGCTGGGGCTGATCTAGCACCCTTTCTTGGTCCACCCGAGGACATTTTCTTTGTCCTTTTGGACTAGCCGGTCCTTTTCCTCTTCCAAATGAGGAATAAAAACGAAAAGGACGACCCCTCCAGGAAGATGAGCCTGAGAAGGAATGCTGTTGAGGTTGTCGTATGGAGGCACCAAGTGACTTAGCCGCTGCCTTGAAGGTCTGCAGCTTCTCCAAAGTCTCATCTGCCTTGCTGCCGAACAACCTCAAGCTGTTAAAATGGCTTATTGGGAAGTCTGGCTTGCACATCCGGTGCAAAGTCCGACTTTCTCAGCCACGCAAACCTGCGTAGCACTGTGCTAGACGCTATGGACCTAATGATGCTGTCAGCAGTGTACAGTCCTGACTGCAGGCATTCCCCCATAGCATCCTTTCCATCTTTCACAATCGCAAGGAAGCCATCTCACTCCACCCCCTCTGGAATGTGTTCAGCCGCTGCAGTAATACAATCCCAGAGGGTGTATGGGAATCTTGCAAGTGTGCAAGTCACATTTGTTGACTTTAAAGCCATGCTGCATGAAGAAAAAATCTTGCGAGACCAGGCATCAATTTTCTTATCGTCCCTATCTGGGGGAATAGAAGGGTATGCCGATTATCTAGTGGATGTGGCTGCCTGCACTACTAAGCTGTCATGGCGCACCCGCCATGGAAAATGTGGACGGTATGGAGGAAGCGTTAATGGGAACTGTCTGCAGCGGATGTTCGGATCGCTCACCACGCCTCCAGTCGCTCGACGCATACATGTACGCGTTCGTCAGTAACGCTGATGCGTTGCAACCCTTGCTTCCGCTTTGGTTGAATACGCTTTGTGACTTTCCTTCGTGCTTCTTTGTGAGTATTCCGCTGCAGTTATCCCTCCTCCCTTCTCTCGGATCGCTTCCAGCTTTCATTCCTTTTTGCCTCCAGCCTGCAGCCTTCTCCTACTTCTGCCTGCCTCCCGTCTACGTTCCCCCTTTCCTACATTGCTTGGTCTCCGCTCTGTTTGCTTACCTGATTGCTGACTCAGTTCCTCCTTTGTTGTTGCTTTCCTTTCGGAGTTTATTTGGAACGCTCGTCCTCCTCGGATTCCGGGATCCCGCACTATCCGAGTCACTGGAAGAGACTTCTGGGTATTCTAGTCACCTCCTACTTTGCGATCCACGGTGCTACAGAGAAACATCCTACCAGGGTTTTTTCAGCTACGCTTTTTCCTTGGAATTGGGAGCGGACTCCCTGAGGGTCCCACTGCCAAGCAGATAGCTAACTGGCAAGGTGGCCTCCAGAAGAGTCTGTCCTAAACTCTACAAAAAAAAGGCTGGACAGCGCCTGGAGAGAAAGAATGACGATATCGACGAGAGCTCTTCAGAAGGACCAGATTCAGGTGAGGAGGAGGAGGCGGCGGCGGCGATTCTGGGCATTGACCAAAGTAAAGAGTCCTCCAAATCTGAGAGTTTGCAACGCCAAACGATGGCCAGCTTGGAGCAGTACCAGGAACTGGCCAATGCCATCCAGGGAATCACAGCTGAACTACAGTCAAAGGCAGAGAACAATGCACTAAAGGCTGATAATGCTGCCTTACAACAACAAGTCACACAAAGGGAGGATGTTCGGGATGACCTTCCACCTATGCCTTTGCCCTGTGGCAAGTATGAAGGCAATCCTAAAAGAATGAAAGAATTCCTCAATGCTCGTCAGGTCTACTTTACTTTTCGCCCAATGTTCGGATCCGACAAGGCAAGGGTCGGATTTCTTATCTCCAATCTAGGGGGAAATGCTTTGGCTCGCTCAACCCCGTTAGTAACCGACTCTGATATCACAGCCAACCTCCAAATTACCCTCTTCCTCTTCTAACTCCAACCCTCCGACCTCCTCCTCACCTGTGACGTTGGTTTCCTCAGGCTGTTCAAGTCTCTTCTTCCACCAAGCTGTTTTCTTTGTCGGAGGATAGGGCCTAGCCCGGGAGGAAGCCACCCTGACCTGGTACAAAGAGGTCTAGTGGGGACCTCTCTGCCGGAGCAAGCCAAATGGGGGAAAAAGCCTGATGGCATAAAAAAACCCCTATCCAAGCTGGTGTAAGTAGGTCCAATTAGTAGGGATTTGGCAAGTATGCAGGACTGGTGCGTAGGGATGAGCCTAGTCTGAAGGTCCAATGCGCTGGTATGTGCCGAGTAAATAAAGAAGGCACGGAGGAGTGGAGAAACGTGGAATAAATACGAAGTAGGGAAAAAGAAACTAAAGGTACTGGAAGCACTACCCAAAGGAAGGGGCTGGAAAGGAGAGAAAGTCGGGAGTGCGAACGAGGGAAACAAACTACAGAGAAACAAAACAAAGGAAACAGGGACAAAACAGGAAAGGAAGGCAGGCGGAGGAATAAACGAAGGAAACACGGGACGGAGAAAACTGCTAGCGTCTCATCCGGAGCCTGACGCGAAAGGGTTGCAACGCGCAGACTTCTGGGTGAGACAGAAAGAAAAAGGCGTACCGCGGCGGATGCCGCGGAAACAACTAGACCGCTGCTCAAGGTGCGCGGTGGGACGTGATGCGCGGCTAATGGCAGCCCAGTCTCCACCGCGACCAAATACCCCAACGTTGGCGGAGCATGACATCTGATCCCGTTCTGACCGATTACGGAGCTTTTGTTCAACAGTTCTGTACAAGGTTTGAAAGACCAGAAGTGCTATACAAATCATACGAGAAACTCTTGGATACCAAACAGAGTCCTCTAGACGTACAGACGTACGTGTCAACTTTTCAAAGGATTGCGTTGGAAACCGGATGGCCGGACTCGGCCAAACAAACACTCTTCAGAAGGGGATTACATGATGAAATCAAAGATGAACTCTCGAGGGTGGCTAGACCAGCTTATTTTCAGGAGCTGGTTAATTTAGCCCTTCAGATAGAATATTGCATGTCAGAGCGACGGACCGAGAGAAGGAAGAACAAGTCCGGAATTCCACCTTCCTCAACCACCTACATACCAATGCCGCTGGAAAGACCGGTGCAGCCGACAGAAGAACCCATGCAAATTGGAACTGCCAGGGCCCCCCTGACTGCCATTGAAAGAAAATGAAGAAAGGGCTTAAGCCTATGTATGTACTGTGGCTCTGAGAAAGATATTCTGCGAGACTGTCCCGAGGTACCTCCCAGGAGGTCGGGAAACGAAAGGCCCCAACCCTGAACAGGGACATGGAAGGGGTTCAAACGGCTGGTCCCTGTATCACTAATACACCCAGGTTTTCGGATACCTCTCATCAATTGATGGTTTTTTCAGTGGTTCTAGAATGGAAGAAGGGTCACTCAGTGGAATGTCTGGCCATGCTGGATTGTGGAGCGGCAGGGAACTTTATTGACGATCAATGGGCTTAAGAACATGCCGTACCGAGAAGGGAGAAACCGCTTCCAGTTCCTGTAGAGGGTGTGGACGGCACCTCTTTATCCTCTGGTCCGATCAGCCAAGAAACTCAGGTGCTAGGAGTCAAGATGAAGTCACATCAGGAAATAATTGTATTCGACTTAATAAGAGAAGCTCATTTACCTGTGATGCTAGGCATCCCTTGGCTAAGAAGGCATAATCCTGGTATTGACTGGATAACTAATGTTGTGGAATTCCGTTCAGAACAATGCTTTCAGTCCTGCCTTTCCAACGAAGAACTATTGTGTCATCAAGGGGCTTCTCTACCAGTAAGGAGTATTAACACCATACCTATACCTTATCAAGAGTTTGTAGATGTATTCGCAGACATTCAACCCAGATCTCTACCTCTGCATCGTAATGAGGATTGCAGGATTGACCTTAAACCAGAAGCAGTGGTTCCTTTCGGATGAATGTTCCCGTTGTCCCTTCCTGAGAAGGAAGCACTAAGAGAATACTTGGCAACCAATCTTCAGAACGGACTGATATAAGAATCCACCTCTTCTGCTGGAGCATCTTTATTTTTCATACCTAAGAAGGGTATGAAAGGAACTCAGACCCTGTATCGATTTTCGAGGTCTAAATGGTCTAACTATTAGAGATAGATATCCAATGCCCTTGATAAAAGACATCATGGAAGCAGTGCAAGGAGCCAAGTGGTTTACAAAGCTGGATCTAAGAGGAGCATATCTCCTGAGAATACGAAGAGGAGACAAATGGAAGACCACTTTCCGGACCCCCTTAGGTCATTACAAGTACAAGGTGATGCCCTTTGGGCTGGTTAACGCACCAGCCCAGTTCCAGAGATTTATGGACAAGTTATTTGGCGATCTTTTGTTCAACTCTGTAGTGGTTTACTTGGACAACATCCTAATATACTCATCGACTTTAGAACAACATCGACAGCATGTACGGGAGGTACTCAAGAGACTCCGAAATCATCATTTGCTGGCCAAACCAGAAAAATGCTTGTTTGAGGCTGTGCCATACTTCGGCTTTATTTTGTCAGAAGGCCGAGTAGAAATGGATCCTAATAAGACCGTAGCTATTCAAAACTGGCCAACCCCCAACTCGGTAAAGGGTATACAGAGGTTCTTGGGTCTAGCTAGTTTTTATCGTAAATTCGTACCGGGACTTTCCAACATTGTCCTGCCCATCACTGCCTTATTGAAGAAAGGAACGAGATTTAACTGGAACCAGGAAGCCGATTTCGCTTTCAAACATCTCAAGGAAGCCTTCATTTCCGCACCCATCCTCAGGCAACCGGATCAAGCCTTACCCTTCATTGTAGAAACAGACGCCTCTCAAGGTGCCATTGGAGCAGCTCTCCTACAAAGAAAAGAAGATCAGTTGGAGCATCCCATAGCCTATTATTCAAGGACCCTCACCCCTAGCGAAAAGAAATATTCTGTGGTCGAAAAGGAGTTGTTGGCCATCAGACAGGCCTGTGAAGAGTGGTGACACCTTTTACAAGGAGCCAATTTCCCGTTTCAGGTTCGCACGGATCACAGGAATCTCAGTATTCTGCAAAAGGTGGAATGCCTAATTCTATTAATGCCAGATGGGCCTATTTCTTTTCTCAATAAGATTTTGAACTTACATATTTACCAGGGAAGGAGACCATCTGGCGGATGCCCTCTCTCTGAGTTTTGGGGAAGAGACTGGCCTGTACTCCAATCACAAGCAGTTGTTACAGGGGAAAAGATTCATTGGAACCGTCAACACCTTTCTAAAGCAGGTATTGGAAGCACAAAGCAAATCCCCGAGTACGCACAAACCACCCTTAATCAAGAAGGGAGAATACCTGTTTAGGGATGACCTGCTATATTTACCAAACCCTGTACTTCAGTCCCAAGCTATGGCCTGGTGTCACGATCTACCCACAGCGGGACACAAGGGTCGATCTGCCACGTTAAACCTACTGAAGAGACACTTTTGGTGTCCGACAATGGTCAAAGACGTTTGTGCATACGTATCCTCCTGTCCTACTTGTACGTAGAACAAATATAGCACAGCAAAACCTTTGGGCCTTCTCCAACAAGATAAGTTACCCGCAAGACCATGGCAACATATATCCATGGAATTTATTGTGAAATTACCTCCATCCAAAGGATTCACAGCAATCATTGTAGTATTTGACTCCTTCAGTAAGCTCGCTCATTTCTCTCCTCTCCAGGGGACTCCATCTGCCACTATGACTGCAGAAGTTTTCTTGAAAGACATAGTAAAACTACACGGATTACCGCAAACAATACTCTCAGCTAGAGGGACTCAATTTACCTCCAAATTCTGGAGTTTGTTGTGTAAACAATTACAGATACAGAAGGCTTTATCCTCAGGATTCCATCCCGAGGGTAACGGGTAGACAGAACGTCTGAATGCCATGCTTGAACAATATCTCAGATGTTACTGTAACCAAACACAGGATAATTGGAGTCAACTTCTACCAATAGCCGAGTTCTCCTATAATAACACATTGCATTCGGCGATCGGAATGAGTCCTTTCAAGAGTAATTACGGTTATGAACCCTGACATATCCCACAGTCAACGATATCAACCACCAACATACCCTCAGTGGATCAATTGCTGGACATTCTCAAACAAACCCATTTGAGGGCTCAGGAAACTGTCAGCCAACCGTCAGTCATATAAAAGATGGGCCGACAGGAATCGACGAGCGAATCCAACAGGGCAGCCAGGGGTAAAAGTTTGGTTATCCACAAAATACTTACCTAGGCGGATACATCCAGGAAAGTTCACCCCAAGGTATATTCGTGGCGGTAATCAACCAGCGAAAACTAGGAGAATTCTCCAATATCTCCGAAGACACAAAATCAACATTGCCATATTACAGGAAACCCATCTCCTGCCTTCATCAGAACTTCACTGGGCCAAATCCTGGGGCTGTCACCGGTATTTTTCATCCTATTGGTCCTACGCTAGGGGAGTCGCGATCCTAATCGATAGAAGAACCAACTTCAGCCTTATTGACTCAAAGAAAGACTCCGAAGGGAGAGTCCTGCTAGTGAGAGGGATAATCGCAGGAAAAGAAGTAGCGATAGTGAACTCATATGCTCCGAACACCGACGGACCAAACAGCTTTAACTGGGTGATGACCCAACTAGGAATGACCAGTGCAACGACTATTATTTGGGGAGCAGACCTTGATACTCCAATTGACCCCAGACTCGACAAATCCCACAATACAACAGGAAATCCATCCAAAGCCAGCGTTCAAGTTTGTGAGATCTGTCAAACTTTTGATCTATCCAACACATGGAGAGGACATAACCAAGATACCAGAGACTATACCTTCCATTCAGCCGTCCACAACACCAGCTCCCAAATAGATTAGATCCTGGCATCAACCCACAACCCGTTCAACTGGGGAGCGAGTCAAATACAGCCGCAATCCTTTTCAGACCACTCAATGGTCACACTAGATGTCACCCTAGCTGGCTCTACTACACCTGGTCTCAACGAGAGATTTAAAGCCGGTTCACTCACTGATACCGTATTCGCAACAGAACTACGCCAAGAAATAACATCCTTCATAGAAATAAACCAGGACTCTGTAGACTCAGCGAGTACCACTTGGGAAACACTAAAATGCTACGTGCGAGGAATATGCCTGGCAAAAGAAAACAGCATACTAAAACTGATCCACAGAGAACTGTCCAGCAGTGAGCTTCGGCTGAAGGAACTAGAGCTTAAATCATCCACAACCTCGATCCCACATACCGAAGCCGAATTAATGAAAGAGCTTTTGAAGTTTAAAGAAACAGCTGAACGAGAACTAAAATTCCTAGGCCGCAAACACCAGATCCGCCAATACGGAGAAGGGCAAAAACCAGGTGCATTGTTAGCCCGTCTACTTACAATTGATAAAATTCCATCTTGCGTCGAACACATCACAGACGCACAAGGACAACTGGTATATACAGAAGGAAAAATCGCCAACGCGTTTCCCGACTTCTACCAAAACCTATACAGCTCCAAAGGCATTTCAGACCCTGAAGCAATAAAGAGTTCTCAACGACACAGAGCTGTACTGGGTCGACACAGAGCTGCGCGAACCCCTGAACGCACCAATAACCCTGGATGAAATTCTGGAAGCAATAAAATCCCTACCAAACACCAAAGCACCTTGACCTGATGGGCTCACAGGGGAGTTCTACAAGGCCCACGCAACTATTGTGGCCCCTCTCCTGCTCCGGGTCTACGAGGAATCAGTGGAGCGTGGAAAGCTCCCCCCCACACTATGCAACGCCAATGTAATGGTGTTGCACAAAGCCGGAAAACCCACGGAAGACTGTGCATCATACAGGCCGATCTCCCTGATCAATCTGGACAAGATCCTGGCTAAAATCCTGACAACACGGCTACTCCCTCTCATGCCAACTCTAATACTCGGCGATCAAGCCGGTTTCATTCCAGGGCGCAGCACAACCTACGGCATCAGAAGACTGTTTGCCGTCATTGAGCCCCTAGACCAAACACAACAGGCAATAGCAGTACTGCTCGACACTGAGAAAGCGTTCGATTCGGTAGACTGTCCCTTCATGTTCGCAACACTCAGACAAATGGGTTTGGGCAATTTCTTTATCAAGTTAGTATCCTTGTTATATAACGACCCATGCTCATACGTCACATTATGAAACACAAGATCCTCAAGTATCGCGCTAGAGCGCGGAACGAGGCAAGGCTGCCCTCCCTCAGCCCTCATTTTTGCCCTTGTGATGGAATCCCTGGCCTCAAGGCTACGAGCCAACCAACGACACCAGGGCCTTAAGCTAGGTCCCCATAGACTAATTGTCTCCCTCTACGCCGACAATGTCATGCTGTTTGTCAGCGACCCCCAGGACAATCTTAACCCGGTAATGCGTGAAGTAATAAAATTTGGTCACATGTCAGGCCTCAAAACAAATCACTTGAAATCAATAGTGTTCCCCTTGACCCCCAACACGACAGAGTTTGCAGACGATCATGGTTTTAAAAGGGAAAACGCAAAGGTTCGCTATCTAGGTATCTACATGTCCCGTAATCATCACAAGGTATACAGAGATAATTATGTAATCACACTACAGTCCCTGCGGGAACGGATCCATAGATGGAAGTCTCTGCCGCTCACGCTTTGGGGCAGAACCTCTCTGACAAAGATGGTTATCTTTCCCAAACTTCGTTACCTCTTCACGAATATCCCGCTACTTATCCCCAAATCCTTTCTCCAAAAAGTTAAGAGTTTAATCCTAGAGCTGTTGTGGGCAGGGAAACCTGCACGTGTTGCGTACAGCACACTAACACTACCAACGTCAAACGGCGGCCTCGCGCTTCTAGACATTGAAAAATACTACTGGGCGGCCCAGTCGCAATTCCTAAGCCACTGGTATACGACTCAACTAATTTGCCCACATGTGCAAGTGGAGCGAGCCTTAGCCTCCCCTAACCTACTAAGAGCAGTCATTATCAGTCACATTCCAGTTCTACATAAAACGTTAAATACAGTCCTATCCACATACGCAATTTGGAAAAAGATTGTAAACAAATACAGAGTAACTATAAGATTCTCCCCCCTATTACCAATCAAATTAATTCCCGGCATTCCCCTCACAAACGAAAAAGCATTCCTTATATGGGATGACAAAATTAGAATCCAATCCTTTGGAGACCTTTTCCCAGAAGGTACCTTTCTAACTCCACAAATGGCCAAAGACGGGGCGGAAACACCTCCCTTGATGTATTTCTATATTTTAGACTGCGCCACACCCTACAAGGGCTGTTCCCCTCATTCCCCAAACAACCTCCAACTTGGGATTTACTACACAACGTAATTCAGGCACAAGGGGAAGGCAGACTGGTATCACAATTGTACAAATCCCTCTTAAGCGACACCGGGAAACTCAACCCCAAAGTACAACAAAAATGAGAGTCAGCCATCCAAGAAACAATACCTGCAGAAGATTGGTTCTATATTCTCCGACAAACCCAAAAGGTTGCATTAAATACCCGGCATAAACTAATTCACTTTAACTTTGTACATCAAACCTTCTATACCCCAGTCAAGAAAAACAAACACCACCCAGAAGTATCAGCCCAATGCTAAAGATGTGCATCGGCTAACGCAGGCTTCCTCCATCTTGCCTAGAGCTGCCCAGGAATATACCGTTTCTGGACTGCCGTTATGCAAACAACAGCCGATATAGGTGAACAACTGACCCCACTCCCACTAGGAGCCCTTCTCGGTCTCACCAAATACCTACAACCCGCATCACGAAAACTGGCAGCTATTCTCATGGTGCTGGCACGGAGGAGGATCGCCATGGCATGGGGCCGCGGCCCACTACCTAAGATTGAAGACTGGAAAAAGGACATTACATATTGTCAAGACATGGACAGTGAATTTATAAGAACATTGCCATTACACGCACGTCCCCCCCGATATATGGGGGCCGTACATAACATCTGCTCAATAGCGCCGAATCCTCAGATTCAGAAACCACAGGAGCTCAACAAAAGGCCTCGAGACTACGAACTATGTCAATAACACTAGAGTCGGGCTAACGAACACAGATGAGGAAATGACTTGGAGTTTACTATGATGGACTTTAAGGGGAGAGGGCGGCTTTGTAAGGGTGTTCAAAGTCAGTATTGTTAAATGTGCACCCAGTTGGTGCGAATGTATATCTGATGTATGCAAATATCAAAAATAAAGTTTAAAAAAAAAAAAGAAAAGTTGCCAATGTGCCTGTACCATTATGGGTACCTTTTCGGGATATTTGATGCCACTGCCATGCAATAGGGCCCCACAATTGAACACTATTAAGCTGTTAGATCAAATCATATTGCATTACGGTATGCCCTGGTAAATTCAGAATGACAATGGCACACATTTCAAAGGCAAATAGATTCAGAAATACTGTCAGGAGAAAAACATTGAGTGGCTTTGCCATGTACCAGATCACCCCCGAAGAGGTGGGTTTGATGGAGAGAATAAATGGTTTGCTGAAAGAACAGTTGCGCAAATTAGGCGATGGCAATTCGGTAGGCTGGCATGATCGTGTGTTTGATGCTGTACAAATCCTAAATAACAGGCCATTGGCTGAGAATGAGACACCTTTAATGTGCCTGATAACACCTGCTGTGCAGATGCAACCTAATTCCGCTGAAGAGACTATGGTTTACTGGGAGATTACGCCAGGTGCTTTAGCTCCATACCGCACAACTCCAGAATCTGCAGGAGTAGACTTGCATGCTCACAAAAAAAATCAGATTAGAACCCAGAAGGATAATAGTGATTGAGACTGGGATTGGAGTACAGATTCCACCAGAACACATGGGATGGATTGCCCGTAGATCCGGATTATCATTGAAGGGCATGAAAGTACTGGGAGGAGTGATAGATGCTGATTACCAAGGAAAAATCATTTTAATGAACAATGGAGACCAAATACTGCCTATCCGTGTAGTAGACAAGATAGCCCAGCTGATTGTCATACCTATAAAATTGTCCACAATCAAAAAAGGGGAGGCCACTGCAGTGTTAACTACTCATAGGGACCGTGGTTTCGGCTAATCGGACCACAAGGTACCAGGTGCAAAGGTGTGGGTAGAGAAACTAAGTGGCCACAGATATCATTTATTTATTTATTTTACATTTCTAAAGCGCTCACACAGCCTGCAGGCATCGAGGCGCTGTTACAGGAATTGTTTTGTTTTTTAGTTGCGTAATTGTTTTGTTTGTCTTAGTTGCATATTTATAACGCGCTTAAACACCCGGAGGTTTCTAAGCGCAGACCCGGGGATCGAACCTGTGTTGCTTCATGTCAACTTGCTTCCAAGGCGCACACGTTGCCCCTGAGCTATCATCCCGGGAAAATCATAGTATCAAGCAAGGACCAAGTAGTTTTAGGGATGGAAACTGGCACAGAGAAATGGGACTATGTGTACCCGCTGACAAATGTTATTTTATAGAATGATTATCAACACTGATATGTCTTTTCTGGGTTTGCTTTAAGAAGTCTGTGCCTGGCTGGTGTAATTGCAATACAAGATGGACTCCATTTGGAATGGTGAAACGGCACGCTGCAAACACAAGATGTATTTGCGCAGCCAACCGATGCAAGTCTGACTATGCTGAGGGATGAGATTCGTGGGTTGTCCGATGCTGATGCCGCATACCAGCACCAGCAGGCACGAAGAACAGAATTCGCAAAGCGTTGAAGATAAACCAGGTACAAGCTGTAGAGCAAATCTATTCACTGATGCATGCCCAAACGGAGAACATGTGGGTGTCTAGTCAAATGGTCGACAGGACAAATGATTTAATTTTTTTTAGTTATATATATATATATATATATATATATATATTTTTTTTTTTTTAGGTTTCCGTTTAGGGAAAAAAAAGGGGGTTTTAGTTTAAAAAAAAAAAAGGGGGTTGGGGGGACCCCCCCCCCCAAAAAAAAAAGAAATGTGAAAAAAAAAAAAAAATCGATCATTTGACCTGTCGACCTTTTGGTGTCGACCATTTGTCCTGTCGACCATTTAGATTCGACCATTTGACCTACAACCGAATATGTGGGCATACATTGCACGAAAGGTACTGAATAGATCATATTTTTGTTTGAGGGATGTGCATAGTGCAATTTACAGACTGACAACATGTCTGGTACCAACACCTGCTTCAACTTTGAGGCACATTTTTGTAATTACACATAATGACTCTTTAGTGGAGTATGAGGATGTGCGACCGTCGTTTTCCATCTATGAATACTGCACATTCTGCCAAGAAATGAACCAAAATGGAGGAACTTAACCCACATAGTGACTTACAATGTTACTCAGGGTGATATCTGTCAGCCATAAGAGGTTGGCAAATGTCAACTATTGGATATGACCTAAGAAATTAACAGGACTTTTTGAGGACTAGTTGTGTTCACGTATTTCAAGCACATGCACCATCAGTGATAATGACATGATGTGTAATCATACAGCTGTAGCTGCTGGTCATTTAAACCATGTAAAACTTCCAGTAGGATGGCTTTTTTCGTGTGGAAATACAACTTGTACTTACTTTCCAGCTAACATCTCTGGAGGACCATGTGCACTAACACAACTTGCCCTAATGAGGTTTCCTTTGTAGCCAGCACTACCTAGACTCAAAATATCAGTTTTTGAAATCTTAGCTCTTGCATATCCATCGGTGGGAGTTTGAGGATTACCTGCTGGGGGCTATACATCTTTCATTAAGTTGGCATGTTTAGTAGTGAAAGGGTTAAATGATAACTCTCAAACCTTAGAAGAAATGCTTCTAGATAGCAAAGCTATGAGAAAAGCAGTCTTGCAGAATAGAGCTGCTATTGATTATTTGTTGTTATAACATAATTTAGGTTGTAATGCATTTAAAGGAATGTGTTGTTTTAACCTGAGTGACCATTCCCAGTCTGTGCACAACCACATCCAAAATTTGAAGGATTTGGCAAACCAAGTAACACTTCACTACACCGAGAATCGGAGGGATTGATCGTTTTATCGGATTCCAGATATTGGTGGAATTTAGCATTATGCTTTTACTTGTATTTTTATAATTGCTATGATTTAAATGTTTCCTTGTTGCTGTATTCAAGGTATTTCTAGTTTAGTTATAACGTGTCATTGGTTTTGGAGGATGACTTTAGTGCCACTGAGTTACGGAAATCAAATGATCAAGAGTGGAATCTAATGCTTTGAAATGCAATGTTTTTGACTAAGACATGGATTCTGTGTGAAATGCATTCTGGGTAAGCCCAGAGCAGCAATGGACGTTTTTCTTTCCCAGTGAGATCTGCATTTTGATGTGAAGTTTGAACAATGTCTGTATTCTTCAATTAGAAAACATGTTTTTCTCACGTATGCTAGTTTGCAGTGCTTCAAGGGTTGTTTTGAATAGAGATACCAGCAGCTGTTTGATAACGTGGTAGTGCAGATGCGAACTCTCACGCTCCCCTGAGAAAGGGAATGGTTTACTTCTTCAGGTGACTATGGGTCATTCGGCCGATGACCAGTGGGAACTGGCAAGAAGTTGAAACTTAGAAAATGCCATCACGCAGTTGCGGATGGCTTAAAACTGGATGACATCCACGCAGTCATACAGAGAAAGCATCTTGAAGAAAGGTGGGCGCATCTTTTTTCAGTCCTGTTGTGAAGATCTCCCTGCCTTCCTGATGTGGAGCTTTCCAGTAAAGTCTTGGCGAGATGAAGGTGTGCTGTGCCAATAATGAAGTATATTATCTAATCTATGTTTGTTTTCTGTTGCATTTAGTTATTTATGTATGTTTTATGGGTGAATAAAGAGGCCATATAAGAGCCATTTTATAATCTAGCTGAGTGTGTATGTGTGAATAATTGTCTTTCATGCGTCCAAGGTTTATTCATTCAGTGTATTGGGGAGAAAAATAAGCAATATATCTGTGCACTTTTTGGAAAAGCAAAACACTTCCCCATGTGATCGTCTGTGGACGCACTGCCCTGGCCCCATGGGAAAGGTCCCCCACACCCCATGGAAGACAGGATGACATCCTCAGATTCATCACACCATAGAGGATCTACCATTAGAGAAAGCAATGTATCCAAGTGGTTTTACAAGGGGATATTCACAGAAGGACAAAGAAACATTGGTGCCAGTGTTAACAGCAATTCTCAGTTAGGCTTTGATAAAAGGTGAATGAACAGAATGTGTAACAGGTGGCAACTGTATTTACCCATAAGAAAGGGAAGGACAAAAGAGCTTAATGCCCATATTATCCAATATAATTTGTAAATTTCCACCCAAAAAAGTTGCCCTACACAGCACACATGGTGCGATCTGACAAAAGTAAAATTTTATTTTGATGAAGTCCCCTGTTTTGCTCTGGACACATCTAGTGGGATGACCATGGTGGTGGAGTGTCCCACCAAGGTAGCAGATGGGTGGCACTCTGGGTGGCATGGGGAGGATTCTCTGGCCAAACCCACTTGTTCCTTAGCCTAGGGGGAAGGGTCTGTCACATTCAGAGAAATGTCATTGTATCTTTAAGAGACTCCGTTCCTGCACAGGTTTAGTGTTAGTTTGAACAGCAGCAGTGATCCAACATTGCACCCATCCTCAAAGAGGAGCCAGTCAAGTATTCGGAAAAGCAATAGTTGCTGAGGCAGTCCCTATAAGAAGGACTCCAGGTGTAGGAGGGACTATGAAAGTATTGAAATACATTAATGCCAGTCATCACATGCTCTACAAAGGAGTCCTTCTTTTCAGGGACCCAACAAGATGGATAATGCTGTTCTTTCAAGTGAGCTATGCTCAGAGCATAAACCAAATCATGTAGCATATTTTTTCATTTTCTTTCGATACAGATGAAGTCTTTCTCATGGGACTCGCTGAGCATGCCCACGCAGACATCAGAGGCAGCCAGAAATCTTCCAAGCGGCTTGTCAACTTAGTCCACACAGACCTGTGAAACAGATTACCTACTCCACCAGCACTTGCTCCATGAGTGCGCCAGATTCAAAACGGCTTCGTCCTTCCTTAGGGAAGTAGATCAGTGATTTATATAGTGCAAACCTAACTAGAAAGAAATGGGGCTCTGTACAATTGGTATGTAAAACATAGTGGTGGGGCAGGGGAAAATAGACTTGTCGGTCTATTGTCCTCATTTGTCGGTGAAGTGTTCCTTGAAAAGCAGGGTCTTCAGATCTTTCCTGAATTTCTGGCGGGAGATACACAGCCTGAGACTAGCAGGAAGGTTGTTCCAGAATGTGGGAGCATAACAGGATAACATTTGTTTTCTGGTCTTCTGCACTTTTTGGATTCAAGTGTGGCATCATCTTGGCTCCTAGTATTGCATTGACCTCCTGAGATGGTCATGTTTTAAACGAAGTATGAAGGCGTCTTGGCCATGAGAACTTTGGAGGTGATTTTGGGCTAGAAGCCGTGGAGAACGCCACCACTATGGAGCAAATCACACTATATGGAAGGTTGATCATAGTGGAGGGAAGCAGAGAGACCAGAGAGCTTAAGGGGGAGAAAGAAGGATAATCCTACACCAACACCAGGGGCATAAAGGCAGGAGAGAGGGGAAAAAACAAGTAACAATCAGGGTTACAGGAGCCCCAAGAAACCCAAATATTGTAATCGCTGGGAAGATTAGAAAAGCTGTAGAGAACGCCACAGCTACCGAGCAGATTTCGCCCCACTGGAGCAAACCCAACAACATTGTGGAGGGGGGTGAAGAGAAGATAAAGTGCAAGGGGCAGAAGGAAGGATTTCCCTAAATCCACGTAAGGGTCAAAGAAACCTGGAGAGAAAGAAAGAACCAGATGACAATAAATGTTACAGAAACCCAAGAAACCAATGTGGTGGTAAGAGGGATCACCGATATCCCAGAGAAATAAGTGAGGCATGGAGATAGAGAAACTCCAGATTAATGGGTGCCCAAAAAACACAAATATTGTAATCATCTAAACGGCTCTGCGAAACTCCGAAATAAGAGAGACATATGGAAAGAAGGGTCACCAATACCCGAGGTAGATAATTGAATCATTGGGACAGAGAAACCCAAGGGATCCAGAGGGGTCTTATAAATCAAGTGAAGGACAGATTTGAGGGGAGCACAGAGGCACCCAAGACGTGAACCAAGTGAGGAGAAACCAACCCAAGTGGTGGAGAGGGATCAGGGAAATATCCCTCCACCTAAGTAAATTTGGTATTTGATCTTTTCGGGATCTTGAGACTTTCTTTGTAAATTTGAGAAACATTAAGATCTATGACAGAGGGTCAAGAACGGTTAGTCCAAGGAGAATGGTTTTCTACGAATAATGAACCAGCAGGGATTCCTGGAAGCCTGAGAGAGATCGGGGTGAACACTGAAGGCAGGGCACACTGCCTAGATTTCTTTTAGGTTTTTTTTCCTTTTAGGTTTTGTTTCCAAGTGGTAGGGCCAGTTTAGAGGATAGCTTTGGACAGAGGTTTAATATTTGGATTATTGACAAGCACCTTAGTATAGTTTGATAGGAAGGGAACTCCCTTTTAGCAATAAGCCTAGAAAGAAGAACAAGTTACTTCTTACCTTGTAACGTTCTTTCGATGGGATGTTCCTCCGACGTATTCCTCATCTTAGATATCTCCTTCCAGCTCTGCTGGCCTCGGGAAATTTTTTCTCTAGAGGGCGCTGTGCGTCGACGTCCTCCGAGTCGATGTCCCTCGACAGCCGCCGTATCGACGCCAACGTCATCCTGCCTATAAAGGCCGCGCGCAGCGTCCGTTGCTCAGTTCCGTTTTGTAGCCCATAATAATACTTTCTGGACTAGACTAATCACCCTGAAGGAGCGTAAGCTGCAACAACAAGGGAAGTAGAACTGCGGGGATGGATGGGAGGGTCGATGAGGAATACGTCGGAGGAACATCCCGTCGAAAGAAAGTTACAAGGTAAGAAGTAACTTGTTCTTCGAAGGGATTGTGTCCTCCGACGTATTCCTCATTTTAGATAGGCTACCATAGCAGTATTCTATTATTGGAGGAGGGAGTACTGACTTCACGCTGTCTTCTATTGATGAATAGAATGCAGTACAGCCCTTCCAAACCTAGCCTCTTGACTGGAGGAGGAATCTAAATTGTAAAATCGTGTAAAGGTATGAACAGACGACCATGTAGCGGCCGCACAGATGTCTTTAACCGGCACGCCTCTTTTGAGGGCCGATGAAGCTGCAATACCTCTGGTCGAATGAGCCCTAAGGTTTTGAGGGGGCTCTTTCCCTGCCAGTTTATAACATTCCAGAATGGCTAGAATGATCCATCTGGAAATGGTCTGCTTAGTTATTGGTAACCCCAGCTTGTGACCTGTGTAACCTACAAACAGCTGGTCGGCCTCTCTTATCCTGGCTAGTCTACTGATGTAAAAACTTAAAGCCCTTCTAGGGTCTAGCCTGTGTAACCTCTCTTCCTCTTTCCCCGGATGAGTAGGAGGATAGAAAGATGGTAAGGTAATCTTCTGAGTGATATGGAATTCAGAAACCACCTTTGGGAGGAAATTAGGCTTCACTTGCAGGACAACTTTGTCTTTGTGAAATATTGTGTGAGGGGTTTTACAAGAAAGAGCTTGTAATTCGCTCACCCTTCTAGCAGATGTAAGTGCTATTAATAAAACAGTTTTAAGGGTAAGGAATCTTAACAAACAAGAATGGAGTGGTTTCGAAAGGTGTGCCCATCAGGAAAGTTAGTACTAAGTTTAAATCCCATAGGGGAACTTGGAATGGTCTTGGGGGATAAACATTGGTTAACCCCTTTAGAAACTGTATTACCAAGGGTAACTTGAAATAGGATGGTTCTTCCGCAGTGCGCTTAAAAATGGATAGCGCTGCGAGATAGCCCTTAATGGTGCCAACTTGAAGGCCTGAATTCGCCAAATATAGAAGGAAGGACAAAACCATTGGTGTACCACATGAAAAAGGGTCGATATTCTGTTCTCTACACCAGCTGCCAAATCTGTTCCAACGGCAGCGGTATAAAGACTTTGTTGCTGGCCTCCTTGCCGAAAACAACACCTCCATAACATCATCAGGGAGGTCCCAATCCTTGTACCTCAACCTTTCAGAAGCCAAGCGTGAAGGTTGAGGGTTTTGATGTCTGGATGGAGAACCTGACCTCCCTTCTGTGAGAGTAGGTTCTCTCTGAGTGGAAGTCGAATTGGAGGGCAGATGGACAAGTCTAGAAGGTCCGGGTACCACGTTCTCCTGGCCCAATCCGGGGCAATTAGGATCATGGTTCTCCGGAATCTTCTCAACCTCCTGATCATTTGAGGAATGACAGGGACCGTGGGAACGCGTACAGAAGCGGAAACTCCCAGTCCACTATGAATGCGTCTCCCAGAGCTCCTCTCGGGGGAAATTCCCTTGAGCAGAACAGATCGCATTTCCTGTTGACGCTGGTGGCGAACAGATCCACCTGAGGGGTTCCCCAAAGGGCGAAGATCTCTTGAAGGACTTCCTGAGCTAGTTCCCACTCGTGGGAGACTGTGCTCTGCCTGCTCAGAGTGTCCACTGTCAAGTTCTTCTCTCCGGCTAGGTGAACTGGCGATAGAGAGATTCCTTCTTGGATTGCCCAAAACCAGAGCTGCATCGCCTCTCTGCACAGGGGTAGTGATCCTACGCCTCCTCTTTTGTTGAGGTAATGCATGGCCACTGTGTTGTCCGTCATTATCAGGACGTTTTTCCCTTGTACAGCTGGCAGGAACGCCTTCAGCGCAAGTCTGATGGCTCTCAGCTCTAACAGGTTGATATGTAGTCTGGACTCCGATGGAGACCAACGACCGCTGATGGTCAAGTCGTTGGCGTGGGCTCCCCACCCCGTGAGTGAGGCATCCGTGACTACTGTTATCTCCGGCCAGGGTTGCCAAAACTGTTCTCCTTTCAGAATGCTCTCCTGACAGGCCCACCACTGAAGGTCTCGAGCCACCCTGTCGGGAACCTGAAGAAGATCTGTCATTCTCCCTGAGAATTGTGACCACTGAGTCCTCAGTGCCCACTGCAGGGATCTCATTCTCAGGCGAGCCTCTGGCACTAGGTAAATGCAGGATGCCATGAGGCCTAGCAACCTCAAAAAGTCGAAGGCTGGGAGACGTTGGGCATCTTGGAACTTGGTAACCATCTGTAGAATATCTTGAGCCCTCACCTCTGGTGGCGAGGCTTTTCCCAGGGAAGTGTCCAGGATCGCTCCTATGAAATGGAGTCTCTGTGATGGTATCATTTGTGACTTCTTTAAATTGAGGGAGAAGCCCAGTTTGTGAAGGGAGTGGCACACGCGATTTAGCTGGATCTGAGCTTGTTCCGAAGAGACAGCCCTGATCAACCAATCGTCCAGGTAGGGGTAGACGTGAATCCCTTCCCTCCTTAGACTTGCCGCCACTACCGACATTAACTTGGTGAAGACCCTCGGGGCGGAGCGCAGCCCAAATGGCAGCACTCGAAATTGATAGTGAGAGTTGCCTATTGCGAACCTCAGGTATTTCCTGTGTTTGAGATGGATAGGCACATGGAAATAAGCATCCTGAAGGTCCAGAGATACCAACCAGTCCTGGAACTGAAGGGCCTGAAGGATCTGAGAAAGAGTTAGCATCTTGAATTTGTCTTTCCTGAGGAATTTGTTCAATCCTCGCAAGTCCAAGATGGGTCTCAGTCCTCCGTCTTTCTTTGGAATGAGAAAATAAGGGGAGTACCAGCCCTTGTTCCTCTCCGCTACAGGTACCGGTTCTATGGCACCTTTCTCTAGCAGGTCGAAAATTTCCTGCAAGAGGAGCAGATCTGGAGCTTTTTGAGAGCTGATCCCCGGTGGATGACTCTGAGGTATGCGTAGGAGAGGCAGGCAGTAACCTTGGGCAACTGTTTCCAATGCCCAAGCATCTGACGTGATAGCCTGCCATTCCGCCAGATGTTGAGTCAACCTGCCTCCTACAGGTGTCCTGTGAGGGAAGTCCTCAGAGTGGTTTTGGGGCGGCTGATGCGGATGCCGATGGTAAAGAGGCACCTGCTGTTGCTGCGGCTTTTGAATATCTACCCCGTCCACCTCGGGCAGTTCTTCTTTGTCCCCTTTGAGCCGGACGTCCTCTACCTCTTCCGAATGCGGAGTAGAAGCGAAAGGACTTGCCCCTCGCAGAGGTTCCTGTGGGACGAAAAGGTGTCTGACAGATTGCAGCGCCTAGGGATTTTGCTGCTGCTTTTGAAGTTTGCAGTTTCTCTAAACTGTCATCCGCCTTTTTTCCGAACAAAGAAGAGCCATCGAATGGCATGTTCAAGAGCCTGGCTTGCACATCAGGGGCAAAACCAGACTCTCTCAACCAAGCGAATCTCCTGGTTGTTGTACTTGCCGCCATTGCTCTGCTGATACTGTCAGCCGAATCAATGCCCGTCTGGAGGGATTCGCACATAGCGTGTTTACCGTCCTGTATGATATTCAGGAACGCCTCCCTTTCTTCTCCCTCCGGGATGCAGTCAGCCACTGTAGAAGAACACTCCCAAAGTGTATGGCTGAATCTAGCAAGGGTGCAAGTAGCATTAACAGATTTTAACGCCATGCTACATGCCGAAAAAACTTTCTTTGCCATAGCATCATATTTTTTATCGTCCCTGTCCTGTGGGACGGTAGGATAAGCCGTCTTGACATCGGTAGAAGATGCTGCCTGTACCACCAGACTTTCTGGGGATGGGTGTTTTGACAAAAACTCTGGGTCTGTAGAGGATACCCTATATTTTGTAGACAGTTTTTTTATTTACTGCTGGGACGACATCTGGGGTTTCCCAGTTCGTCATAATCTTCCTCTGAAGAGCTTTATGAAAAGGCACCACAGGATCCTCCTGTGGGCCTTTGTCAAGAATATCCGTGAGGTCATCTTGTTGGAAAGATTGTGAAGGTGCAGACACCCCATAAACTCTGTGATCCTGGCCATTAAGGCTCTATAGGGGGTTTCAGCATGCTCCCCCGGGTCTGGCCTAGCAAACTCCACCTCAGGGGAAGTTGCCTCATGTAAGGAATCATGAAGATCCTTTAACCTGCGTTCTTCAGAGGAAAATTCCTCTCTAATTGGGGTTACAGGTCCCTGCAACTCAAATGTGTCTTCCTGTTCAGACAATTCACCCTCTTCCATAATTGAGGACATAGTTCTCAACTGTTCTGAACTCATAAAGGGTGTAAATCCCATTTCCAAGGCAGAGGGTGCCGAACTTGTCATAATCGGCCTCGAAAACGTCGATGTCGTCGACGCCGAAGGCTTCAAGCGTGGCGTTGAAAACAAAGGCGGAGGCCTCGATGACCTCGACAGAATTGGGATTCTACTCGACAATCTCGAAGCCATCGTCATCGAGGACCTGGGGATAGTCACTGGGTGTGTCGTGACCGTGACTTTTCTTGGCGTCGACGCCGGTGTCGAAGCTGGCGTCGAGTCGACAGACCCGTGTGTCGAAGGTCCCTTCGACAACAGCGTCGAAGACACCGACCTCGGCGTCGACGTAACCTTCGTCGACGGAACCTTCGAGGAAGGTTTGGAGGTCATAGTCCTACTCGAGGGTTCGAGACGCGCTCGAGAGGTTTCCTTCGCCGGGTACTGCGACTCGCGGCGTTTTTGACCTTCGGGTCTTTCGACCAGAGCATCGCTCTCGGCAGTCTTCGAGGGGGTCGAGGCCGCTTTCTCGAAGACGCTCATCATATTTTTGCGGAATTCCTCCCATTCAGCCCGGGAACTATGTTTCGTGGGGCAAGGGATTCTTTTTGGCGAAACAGAGGAAGAGGAAGACGGAGAAGGGGATCTTCGACGTCTCCTCTTCGAGTGCTTCGATCTCGAGGAGTGCTTCGATCTCGAGGAGTGATGGGACCCACTCCGAGACCTGGAGCGCGAATGGTGACGAGGAGACGAATGTCTCGACTTCGTCGACGAAGAAGAAGCTTTAAAAGTCTTACCTTTCTCCAGCTTCCCCCTACGCTCCTTCAGGGCCTTAGCTGTCATGGACATACAGTCCTCGCACTCCGAACAATGGAGTTCAGCTCCCAAACACCACAGACAAACTCTGTGAGGGTCAGTCAGCGACATCTTTTTCCCACAATCTCGGCATTTTTTGAAGCCGGATCAAGGAGTTGTCGGTTCCGACGAAGAAGCCATCGAGTACGGATCGAATAACTCGAGGTAAATAGATTTAACCTGACAAAAACTGAGCAACGATATTCCGAGGCACTGAGTAAGCGCGGAAAAACGGTACTGAGCAACGGACGCTGCGCGCGGCCTTTATAGGCAGGATGACGTCGATGTCGATACGGCGGCTGTCGAAGGACATAGACTCGGAGGACGTCGACGCGCAGCGCCCTCTAGAGAAAATTTTTTCCGAGGCCAGCAGAGCTGGAAGGAGATATCTAAGATGAGGAATACGTCGGAGGACACAATCCCTTCGAAGTTTCCTTTTATGCAACATGTCCTCTGGTCCAAGGCCTTTCTCTGGCTTGTTGAACTTCACCCAGTCCCCTGCCCCGACGACTCCGGCTCTGCTTTCCTTGGTAGTGGGGAGCAAGCGGACAGCCACAGCCCTCAATCTTAGAGCCGGATATTACGGAATGTTCAGTGCTCCAGATAAGATTTTTTCTTTTTTTTTTTTAAACAGAATTTTATTGGTTTTGTTGCTCATTTACAGTAGAAAGAATTGCACAAGGAAACCGTTCTTGATACAAAACACAAGAATACACAGACCATTTGCGCATGTGCCAAAAGAGGAAAAAAGGAAAGTCGATGTGCCAAATCATATAAGTAGCCATAGTGCCATCTTTAACCAACTACAAAAGGCGGAGTGTTCATTTCAGTAACCTCACCACAAAAAACAAATTACGCTTCCTTCCCTCTTGACCTCCCTCTCTACCCCAGCCAGTCCCCCACCCCACACATCTGTGCGCTCAGCAAAGTGTTCTCTGATACACAACACTTCCACATTATCCAGAACAAGTCCACAGAATATCCTTATTCAATACACCATCACCAGGGATTACTCGGTCCAGCCAATATTGTAATTTTTCAAAACATTTTGGGTTGCCTTACTTCTGACTTTACACCATTTCTGTGCTCAGATGGGGACCCAAATCATATCTATATGAGCATGCAACTCAAACAATGCAGCCGTGATGCTCTTCATTTGGTATATTGTATGGGCTTTATCCAGCCATTCCCCCTTTGCAGTGTGCTGTTTTTCCATCTGATCATTAGGTTGACCCTTGCGGCGAGAAGCAAATTCCTAGGCATGTGTGATAGCACTGTGCATGTGCCCTTAACGTCTTCTCAATGCCAAACATTATGAGCAACTGGGACAAGGTTCTGTGAATGCCATCTATAGCTTAGATCCAACCTAGAATCTCTTTCCAAAAAACCTGCACTTTTGCACATCCCCACCACTGATGCCAATAATCACAGACTTCCGGGCAACCCCTCCAACAATGTGGCGTGGCCCCTGGGTACATCTTTGCTAACCTTTGTGGAGTTAAATGCCAACGGATTAGCAACCTCCCGTTCTGCATCTTGTACTGCGTCAATATTCATGTGGGCCAAACCGCTCTGTATCACCGCCCAGGTATCTAGACAATCCTGTTGCTCCAGTTCCTGCTCCCATTTAACCTGCGAGTTGGGCTGCAGTAGATGGCTTCTAGTGATCAGCATGGCATACAATGGTGCTATCAATCCCCTTGAATCACTGCGCAGACTCAAAATTGTCTCGAAGGGGGTAAGTGGCCTTTGAAGCGAGTCTCCCCTGCCTGGATCTAATAGCACGCTTCTTAGCTGTAGGTAGCGCAGTGGTGATATAGCGAGACCCTGCTGTACAGCTTCTAGTTCTAACTTTCTTTTTTTTATTTGTCAACATCTTTTTATTTAAATATTGAGCAGACATTAATTCATCGAAAATCACTGCAAGTTGTAACATTAAATGATCTTGTGCGCAGTACATCTATATGTTCTGACTTTCTTATAAACGTACCCTCCTTACACATCTGTCCCAACCAAACCACTCTCGTACTGGGATTGAAAGCTATTTGGATCGTTTAGCAAGTCTCGAATTGGGGGGAGGGACCAGATACAGCTAAGAGGGGATGGCCAGGTCGTCACTCCCTGCATTTATCATGAGGGGCACCAAGGTGAACATAAAATCTCCAGCACCGGGTGCTCACGAATTCGACGTGACATGGCTCTATAAGGAAACCAAAGGCACTCACCTAGGGTGACAGGCGCGAATAGACCATTCAAGACCCACCCACTGTTTCTCAGCATTTTTCCACAAATGGTCTGACAGTATACACAACTGTGTGGCTCTATAGTACTCTTGAAGATCCTGGAACCCCATCCCCCTCCTTGTCCTTGGGTTTTACTAATGTGTACGGAACCCAGGGTCTCTTACCTGCCCACAAAAAAGGTAATAGGGCACACTTAACTTCTGTGTGAAATGCTTCTGGGATGACCACTGGCAGTGCTTGGAAAAGAAACAGTAACCTGGGAAGAACGTTCATCTTGATCGAAGTGAATCTAGCCACCCAGGAGAGTGCTAATATAGACCACTCGACAGATCCGATTTGATGACGTTCCAAAGAGGCGTGTAGTTTGCCCGAAACAGATTCAACAGATCTTTCGTGATTTCAATGCCCAAATATTTTATTCCCTCAGCTTGCACTTGGAATCCCTAGTCTACTGCTAATTGATTTGGGAGGACTTGGGAATGCTGCAGTGCCAGGGCTACCGTTTTATTTAAGTTGGCTCGAAACACAGACAAGGCACCGTATTCTGCTAAAGTGGCAAAGAGGGCCGGGATCGACTTAACAGGATCTGTGATGTATGCTAAAATATCATCCGCGAATAGCATCAATTTATACTCCTTCCCCGATCTAACCAGCCCCTGAATTTGGGCGTTTGCCGGAATTGCTTGGGCTAGGGGCTCCAAGGCCAAAACAAACAAAAAGGCCGACAGAGGATAGCCCTGTCGAGGACTTTGATGCTGCGCCATTTACTACTACCTTAGCCACAGCCGCACGATATAGCGCCAGGGCCCCCGTTAACGCAGCCCCGCCCACTGAATTACTGCGCGGAGAAAACGACACCAACGATTTCTAATGCCTTCTCTACATCGATGGCCATTAAGGTGGGACAGTCGTCACCTTCATTGATGGAGGCTATCAAGCCTAAAGTTTTACGTACCTGTCTGCCCTTTACATATCGGACCTGGTCAGTATGTCCTAATAGCGGTAATATCTGGGCGAGACAGCTGGCCAGGACACTTGCGTATATTTTGGCATCTACGTTTATAAGTAATATTGGACGATTCGAAGCACATTTTGTTGCATCCTTGCCTTCCTTCGGTATGACTATAATCCTGGATTATGTAAAGGATTCCGGGGCTTGGCCGGTTTCTAAAATGTTATTAAAGAGTTTCACTAAAAAGGGTGCTAGGGAATTGATATAGGCTTTGTAAAAGGCTGGTGTGTACCCATCTTGCCCTGGTGCCGAGCCTTCCTTCAGCATGGAGATGACATTTTGTACTTCCTCAATTGTTATTGGGCTATTCATCATCGCCTGGCTTTCGTAGGGTATAGGGACGCAGGGGAACCTCCACAAGTACTGCTCAATGTTCCCCGTCTAGTCCTACCCCCTCAGCTGTATAGAGAGTCTCATAAAAACGGGAGAAGCGTCCTGTAATCCCACTGGGATGGAGCACCTCTTTCCAAGTTTCGTCTTTCACTATGGGGACCGCCCTATTTGCTCTTTGTTTTTGTTAACGAGTGGCCAACATTGTGTGGGCCTTGTCACCCTTCTCGTAAAATCTTTGCTTCAAATATCGCAGCTGGGTCAATGCCTTGTTCTGCCATATGTCTCCTAACTCCTTCCGTAGCAATCTAATAAGCGTTAGGGTCTCCTCTCTATTATTAGGGTGGGTCCGAAGAATCTACTCCTTTTGCCCGATTTCGTCCCTGAGCGCTAACTCCCTCCTCACTCTAGTCCTTTTCCTCAGTGCCCCCTCTGCTATTAGCACTCCTCGAATCGTGACTCGTGACCTCCCAGACCATATTTAGTGTTTCCCCCGTGTCAGAGACAAAATAGTTCTCTATTTCCTCTGCAAGTGTTTTCCTAAACAGGGTGTCATTACACATACACCTGTGCTCCGTTGGAGCGGGAGGACCAAGGTCAAGTTCCAATGTGCACCTTTCATGGTCTGACCATGCTACAATCTCAATTTCCACCCCTTGTGCCCCATACTCGCATGCCATGTCTAAGAATATGTAGTCTATTCGTCTACATGTCAAATGTGAAGTGGGGTAAAATGTGAACACCTTCTCCTTGGGCAGCATTCTGCACCACATGTCAATGAGATCATTGGACTTTAGAAGCTCGAGAAGTCCCCCACCCGCCGGAGCCGGTGGTGGGGATGCACCCTGTCTCGCTGACTCCCAGTCCATAGCAGGATCCGACATGATGTTGAAATCTCCCCCACATATTCATAAACCCGCCATCCACCCTTCTAGAAACTCAAAAAGGGTGTTGCAAAAATTTAGCTAGTTTTGATTGGGTGCGTAAACAGAACAAAGTAACAGCTCGGGATCTTATTTTCCCATTCAGCGCAATGTACCTCCCCTCTTCGTCCCTGTGTGTTTGCGTTATCTGAAGAGCGAAGGACATCTTGTATAGTATAATATCCCAACTCCTCCCTTTATATGCTGGGCAGACGCCCATAGTGCTGCTTCTAATTCTCTACTCACCGCTTTGAATTCCTTGCCGCGTGCACATTTTGTTTCTTAAACAGCACATCTAGGTTGGAAAGCCCAAATTGCCTTGCTAACACAGAACGCTTGTGTGGTGAATTCAGGCCCTTAACATTAAGGGACCCAAACTTGATGTCAGTGCTGACTACCAAGACTAATATTCCGTCTGCTTGTGGCCCTGGTCATTGCCACTGTGTATTGGATGATAACACCAAACGATGTGTCTAGACTGTGGTTCTTGTATATAGTGTGCGGTGTCCGTGTCAATACTAACGCTTTGTCATAAACTGAGTGCCATCCCAGATGTGGTACCCCCCGCGCCCCATGAAAGGTGCCATTTTGGACACTCCTTTCCATTAAGATGCCTTTGAGTAAGAAGGGCCACGCAACAGGGGCCCCTCACCCAAGCAACAAACCATATCATTGTGCTCATTAACTTCATGGCGGAACAAACCATAAATTTAAACTAGCGCCTCATAGACCAAACCTACCTAACACTGCTGACTTTCTTAACCCAGCAAGAGTAAACCGTAAAGTCTTAATGCTACGCCATCTGGCATGACACTGCAAATCCGAATCTGGAAGATCGGCATAGTCTGCATTAACACAGACACTCCCGTAACTCCTAGATTCCTTCTCGAACACCCTGCCTTCATGGCGTGTTGAACCGCTTGTATTTCCTAGTGCCTGGAGCACGGCGTCTCTTTGTTGAGGCAGTACTGTCCAAGCGTGTTGGTCCTTTAGGGAAGCGAGTTCCATCCTGGACTGTTCCTTGCGAGCCGGAATGAAGACTGTCCAAGGCCCCTTGAGCTTCTTCTTCTGACGTGACCCGGAATCCCTCGCTGTCATTCTCAAAATTTAATGAAAAATGGAAGCACCATCGGTATCAAGTATCATGTTCTCGTAGCCAGGTTGTTAGTGGGCGGCAGCCTTTTCATTTGAGAAGCGTAGTTGCAGACAGGTCTTGAAATATCTTCACATTCGATCGTTCGAAAGGGTTCCTTATTTCTCGCCTTTTGCAGGCTGTCTTGTTTCTGCTTAAAATATTGACATTTGACTAAGACCGATCTCGGGCCGTTCGCTGGACCTCTGGCCTTGTGTATTCTTTAAAATTCAAAGTTGACTGACTCTGTGGGATTGTACAATGCCGCTATCAGGGCCTCTACCCAACTCTCCAGCATGGATGGGGTTTCTCCCGGTTTTTCGCTTAGGCCCATTATACGAATATTCGATCCCCGCTCTCAGTTTTTCTAGTCGTCCAATTTCAATTCTACTTCTCTTTCCTTCTGCTCTAAGTCTAGGAACCTTGCTTCACTTGTCATTGCCACGAGATCGACTAACAGCTGGTTGTTCTCTATGGCCTCTATGCGGTCTTCACCTTTCATCATTCTCGTTTGTAGGTCCGTAACCTTCTCCGTCAAGCCGGATTTCATGGATCAGATTTCTCCCAAGAGGTGCCGGATATCAGCCTTGGTAGCACTATCATGGTCCTCCCCATGACCTTCGGTTGACTCACACTCTGGTCCAGCTCCACGTTTTCTGACTCGTGGCAGAAACCGTGTAACTTGCGTGCTGTGCTTGGATCCAGGGTAGATGAAATTACGCGCAGAGATTTTGCTTTTTGGGGTTAGTGATCGAGGTGTGTTCGATTATCGCTGTCTGCTCTTTCCAGTCACTATGCTCTCATCACACACCAAGATTTCTCTGTTGAACGCTTGCACTCCAGGCTCCCTTGACCAGTACTTGCTCGATAAATTGACCCGACTAGTCATCTAGCTGCGCTGTAGACTGGCTTTCTTCAAATCATGACCCCCATCTATGGCGGTCTTATCTGTGCGGACGTTCGCTGCCTTATGTGGAGGCGGGACGTTTGGTTTTAAGCTGCATTATTTTGTCCCAGTGACTCAGTCTCAAACTATTGCCACCATAGACTGGGATCCCCGATTGTATCTGGGCTGTACCACTGCTCATAGGGTCCTCCTCATTCTTAAGTCTCAAGGGTAGTACATAATCCTGCGGGGCAGTGTCACTGCCACATACCGTCTTCTTCCTTTTGCAGGCGTGTATCTTCAGCTGCGTTATGGTGAGCCTCTGCTGTCCATCTCCTCTGCATAATCATGCGCGGCTGTGTCGCAGATCTTTGTTCATTGCTTTCGCTTTTTAAGGCTGCCTGCTTGCCGCACAACTCCGTTTGATGAGGGTTCTCCGTTCTATATATTTTTTTTCTCCCTTTTTCCCCCCTTTGTGTTGCACCCAGTTAGCTGATGGCTGTCAGTTTGGGCTTCACAGACCAGCTGCCGTGCTTGCCAGGCAGTGGTCTGACTTGCGGTGAGCCACGCCGCCTTCCTCACCGAGGCTTCGACCTTTGCTGGGAGCGGGCGAGCGAGCCTAGACTCCTCGCTTTCGCCTTTCCAGACTGGCACGTCTCCATTCTCAGAGTGCCGAATGCCCGGGGCTCTCCTCCGCTTCCCGTGGGGAAAGGCTGTGTCCCTTAACGATGGCTGACTATGCAGATTCTGAACTCTGCATTCCGGTGGCAGCCGCCATGTTTTTTTACCTCACTCCGAAAGTGATTAGATGGGTGCCGCGTTCACGTGAAATAAAGGGATGGCAGCTCCCGCTATTCAAGCTAAACGTTCTGCATGGGTTCCAACACCAAATTACAGTTGGTCTTCGGTAGGACTCGTCAATGAAGGAATGCTCCGCCATCGTTCCCTGCTTAGTGAGGGGGACATTAGCTCAAGCAGCTATAACGCCTGCGCACCCTGGTGGCCTCCCGCCAGAAAAGATTTTGAAGAGGGAGTATTTTACTGCCTATTTTTTGAAGTTGGGAGTAAAATGTAAGTCCAATTCCCAATGGGAGCATTTTATAAATCAGTAAAATAATGTTTTAACTGGGAAACGGAACTGTTGTTGTAATAAATATTTCTTTGCACCTTGTTATTCATACACATTAACAGATACAGGTTTACATCTTCTGATCAGGCAGCAATAAAGCAATTTCTTCCTGTAGTACTACGTTGCACTGTTGGGCCAAACATATCCATGGAGCACAAGGTCATATGTGTCCATTTCCCTATTTTTTGTTGGGAGTATGTGTACTCCCTACTTTTATTTTTTGTGATTATTTGCCTATTTTTAGAGAGTAAAAATGGACGATACACCCCCTTATCTGTAGGGCTGGGAATGCACAAGACAGCAATTCCATGATAAAGCAGAACACTCTGCTCTAGTCTACCTTGTTGCGAACCTGTGCTGTGTGGATTTTCTGGCACTATGGCACTCTCTGACATCTTTGGAGTTCACTAGTCTACTCAGGCCATTTGTGCCATGGTGGGCCAGCCAGACAATCATTCCCACACCACCCATAAGTAAAGACTCATTCAGCTTCAGGTGGCACCCACCCGGGTGGCATCCCCACCATTAACCTTCATTCTCCAGCAGGGGACTTTGTCACACCCTTCAAAAAACAATACCACCACTGCAGCCCCTATGGGCCATTCTGTTTCCACCTGTTCAACGACAGTGTCACAGTAATCTAGGGACAAGCAGAATGATCTACTACCTGGGTTGTATGTGCCCTCCAACTTCCTGGGTAGGCAAATTCTGCAGAGGAGTGCACAAGGCTATAGGGAGTTGAAAATCCACACATGTGCATGATACATATTCAGAGAGCTAAGGCCTGTGCAGGCCTACCGCTTCAGTGTGATTCACAAGAGGCAAGACAGGACAGTCTCATAATTGTGCCCATTTTAGCACTACTGTCATTGTGACTTCAATCACAATCTTGCTGCATCTGATGCATGTATCCTACTGAGTGGTTGCCAATAGAAACAAGCAGACATTGCTGAAGGCTTCCTGTTGTCGAGAGTTGAACTGTTCACCTTCCCAGTCCGCCCCTCCACAGCAACACCTCCAGGTCTTCTACATGTTCTTATGACAGGAAAGATTATTTAACCATCAAAGGGAGATTTTCCATCTTTCTAAAACTATACTAAATCTATGGGTTCCATCTTCACGAAGGAGGCATAGACTTTCAACGATGCTAGTGAGAGATATGGGTACATCCTTTGTCCCTCATGTAAAACAAGGTATGCCTTTCCCGAGAGGCCCCAAGACAGCTGCCTGAAGACATTATCATTTAATCACAATTCACGTTTTCAGTCGAGCATTTGAAAATATACTACTCTGCTATCTCAAACATTTGATGATCCTTGGGGCAGTGCCATCTCACACTCTGAAGTACTGCTCTGGCAGAAATGTGTCACATGAGCACAAAGCATAATACCATGGTAAAACACACAAACTATAGATCATACATGGAACAAACCAAATTCTTATATGGAAGCTTTTTCTGTTGAGTGGATAAAATGTGACTCAGCGCCGATCTTAAGAAAAAAATGAAAACTGCAAAAAAATGTATGGAGTAGAAACAAGGTACTCACGCTTGAACAGACATCTAGAGCGATGTGGGTTTTGTTCATGTACATAACAGAGATGTTCTAAGAGAGACACAAGCAGCAGCTGGTTGGGGATTGCAGTAGATAATGTTTGTAGCCTTGGGGCACCTTTTATCACTGGAAGTTCCAATGGTGAATCAGAGTCTAAGGATAAAAAAAATGACAATTTAACATAATAAAACCAGAAAAATGTAACTGCCATAAACTATTTCTTAAGCAAACTCATCTTCACATGTAAAAATAAACAAAGAAAAGTTCCACCCGGCCAATTAAATCAGTTTTTTTTTGGCATCTCAGTTTCTTTGCCATGCTCCTCATTTCAAAATAACACATTTTTTAATTCAATACCTGTATTTTAGGTGTTCCTTTTGTCAAAGACTGAGGCCAATTCCAAACAATGTACCATATACTGATGAAGCCCCCCTCCCTTGCCCCATTTATCCCATCTTTCACTAGGTTCCTTTCATAGGTCTTAGCTGGATGGTACCCTGCAAAAGTAAATGCCAGGGCTCTAGACTGGAAGTAGGCTGTGCTATGGTAGAAAGGTGAGCGTGTTTATCTTTGCCCAATACAGGGGTCCTTGGAGTCTTCCCCACACAGCTTCATGTCCAATCACTTGCAATCACAGAAACATTTAGAAACAAAGTGCCAGCACTGACAACATCCAACTTTGCTTTACCTCCTACTTAGTCCTACAGATATGGGGTGTATCGGTTACTTTTACTTCCTAAAAGAACAAGTTACTTACCCATGGTAACGTTCTTTCGACTGTATGTTTCTCCCACGTATTCCTTATCTTTGATATTTCCAATATCCAGCTTGCTGCTCCGGAAAATAAATTTCCCATTTTGGGGCGCTGCGCGTCGACGCCTGTCGAGTCGATGTCCCTCGTAGCCCTCCGTCGCGACGTTGACGTCATCATGGATGTAAGTAGCACACACATCCTCCATTGCTCAGTCCGTTTTGAAGTGTCATGCACTGTCCAGGATGAGACGGTTACTACCCTTGAGGGAGCACAGACTGTAACCACAAGGGAAGTTTTACTGCGGGGAAGGATGGGAGGGACAATAAGGAATACGTGAGAGGAACATCCAGTCGAAAGAACGTTACCATGAGTTCGTAACTTGTTCTTCGAATGGATTGTGTCCTCCCATGTATTCCTTAGACTCCCAAAGCAGTATTGTATACAGGAGGAGGGAGTACAACTTTTATTTCTTCTAAGTATGCAGAGAATGCAATACTGCCTTCCCAAATTTAGTCTATTGGCTAGTGGAAGAATCCAAACTATAACATTTTGTAAAGGTGTGTGCAGACGACCATGTGGCAGCTGCGCAGATGTCTTTTAATGGACAAAGCTGCGATACCCCTGGTTGAATGAGCCCTTAAGTGCTCTAGAGGGTATTTACCGGCCAGCTTGTAACATTCTACAATAGTTAGAATAATCCATCTAGAAATGGTTTGCTTGGTGATGCCTAGGCCCAGATTATGACCTGTGTACCCTACACATAATTGGTCAGTTTGCCTTTATTTTGCCGGTCTGCTAATATAGAAACTCAAGGCACGCCTTGGATCAAGTCTGTGCAGCCTTTCTTCCCGTTTCCCCGGATGAGGAGGAAGGGAAAAGGAAGGCAAGGTTATTTTTTGGGTGATATGAAATTCCAAAGCAACCTTGGGGAGGAAGCTTGTCCCTATGAAAGACAGTGTGAGGAGGCTTGCAAGATAAAGCCTGCAGCTCACTCACCCTTCAGGCAGATGTTATTGCCACCAAAAAGACGGTTTTGAGGGTAAGACGTCTTAATGGGTACGAATCAAGGGGTTGAAAAGGGGTACCCATTAGAAATGTTAAGACCAAATTTAGGTCCCACAAAGGGACTTGAAAAGGAACTGGGGGGGTAAACATTAGTTAACCCCTTCAGAAATTTAATTACCAAGGGTATTTTGAAGTAAGAGGTTTCCTCAGCAGTGCGCTAGAAGATGGACAGTGCTGCTAGGTAACCTTTGATTGTGCAATCTGGAGTCCCAGATTTGCTAAGTGCAAAAAGAAGCATAACACCATTGGTGTATTACATGTGAAAGGGTCAACATTCTTATCTCTACACCAGCTGTAGAACTTGTTCCAACGGCAGCGGTATAATGATTTGGTTGCTGGCCTTCTGATCGAAAGCAAAACCTCCATTACCTCGTCCGGGAGATCCCAATCTTTGTATCTCACCCTCTCAGAAACCATGCGTGAAGGCCGAGAGTCCTGATATCCGGATGGAGAACCTGACCATCCTCTCGCAAAAGTTCCTCTCTTTGTGGAAGACGAATCGGAGGACAGATGGACATGTGTAGAAGGTCCGGGTACCACATTCTCCTGGCCCAATCCGGGGCAATTAGGATCATGGATTTCCTGAACCTCCTTATTATGTGAGGAATGACGGGGACTGGAGGAAATGCGGGCAGGAGTGGACATTCCCAGTCCACCACAAACGTGTCTCCTACAGCTCCTCTCGAGGGAAATACCCTTGAGCAGAATAGTTCGAACTTCCTGTTGACACTGGTCGCAAACAGGTCCACTTGAGGGGTTGCCCAAAGGGCGAAGATCTCTTGAAGGACTTCCTGAGCTAGTTCCCACTCGTCGGAAACTGTGCTCTGCCTGCTCAGAGCGTCCGCCGTCGCGGTCTTCTCTCCGGCTAGGTAAACTGCCAACAGAGAGATTCCTTCTTGTATTGCCCAGAACCAGAGCTGCATTGCCTCTCTGCACAGTGGTAGTGACCCTACACCTCCTCTTTTGTTGAGGTAGTACATGGCCCCTGTGTTGTCCGTCACTATCGGGATATTCTTTCCCTGTACAGAGGGCAGAAAAGCCTTCAGCGTTAGTCTGACTGCCCTCAGCTCTAAAAGGTTGATATGTAGTTTGGACTCTGATGGAGACCAACGACTGCTCATGGTCAAATCGTTGGTATGGGCTCCCCACCCCGTGAGTGAGGCGTCTGTCACTACTGTTATCTCCAGCCATGGTTGTCAAAAAGGTTCTCCTTTCAAGATGTGTTCCCGACAGGAGTACCACTGAAGGTCCAGTGAGACTGTTTGGGATTTGGAAAAGATTGGACATCCTTCCTGAGAACTGTGATCACTGGGTCCTGAGAGCACATTTAGGCGATATCATTCTCAGGCGAGCCTGTGGCACCAGAAATTTGCAGGATGCCATCAGGCTGAGCAACCTCAGAAAGTCGAAGACTGGGAGCTGTTAGGCATTTTGGAATCTTGTCACCATCTGTAGAATGTTTTGAACCCTCACCTCTGGTGGCAAGGCTTTTCCCAGGGATGCATCCAGGACCGCTCCGATAAATTGGGAGTTTTTGTGATGGTATCATGTGGGACTTCTTGAAGTTGAGGGAGAAGCCCAGCCTGTGGAGGGAGTGGCAGGTATGGTTTAGATGTTCCAGGGCTTGTTCCGGAGAACTGGCCCTGATCAACCAATCGTCCAGGTAGGGGTAGACGTGAATCTCAACTGTCCTGAGACTCGCTGCCAAAACCGCCATTAGCTTGGTGAAAACCCTCGGGCAGAGGTTAGCCCAAATGGCAGAACCCGAACTGATAGAGTTGCCAATGTCGAACCTCGGGTACTTTCTGTGCCTTTGATGGATTGGCACATGAAAGTAAGCATCCTGAAGCTCCAGAGATACCAACCAATCCTGAAGCTGGAGTGCCGGAAGTATCTGACAAAGGGTAACCATCTTGAACTTGTCCTTCCTGAGTGATTTTTTCAATTCTCTTAAGTCCAAAATGGGTCTCATTCCTCCCTCCTTTTTCAGAATGAGAAAATAAGGGGAGTACCAACCTGTGTTCTTCTCCGCTACAGGTACTGGTTCTATAGCACCTTTCTCTAGCAGATCTAGAATCTCCTGCATAAGGAGCGGGTCCGTAAACTTCAAACAGTTGTTTCCCGGTGGATGACTGAGGTGTGCGTAGAAAAGGCAGGCAGTAATCCTGGGCAATTGTCTCTATGCCCAAGCATCTGAAGTAATAGCCTGCCATTCTGTCAGATGTTGAGTTAACCTGCCTCCTACTGCTGTCTTGCGATATACCCAAGTCAATCTCTGGGGAAGTATCATTCCCACTTGCATCCTGCAGGGAGTCCTGCAGATGTTTCATTCTGGACTCTTCTGAGACCAGTTCTTCTGGGATAGAAGGTCTTCCACATTCCAGACCAAATGGTCTTTCATCATCAGATGTTTCCCCCTCCTCATAGAGGATAGAGTTTTGAAAAAATCTGAACGAGATTGAGGAACATGACTTTTCAAATGAAGTAGGAGCTATTGATGTCACTATTGGTGCAGAAATAGTTGAAATCGTCGACATCAGTGGCCTTCATGAAACCATTAAAGGCTTCAAGGTCGTCGACAAAATTAACTGTGATGTCAATGTCTTCGACACAGTTTTCGAGGGTAATGCCCTGAACGACGTTGTGGGGGTCGACGCTCGCGGCATCGATGACTTTTCCTTCGACTGAGTTGTCAATGGCGTTGATGACACCGTTTTTGGCTTCGACAAATGAGTCGATAGTGACTCACAGAGACTTTCTCGACTCAAGGGTTTTTCATGCCCTCAAGGAGTATGTTTTGCCGAGGTTGAAGACTCACATCTTTTCTGTTTGCCAGGCTTTTCTCCTGGAGTATCGCCTCTAGGTGTCTTTGAGGGGGGCAAAGCCACGTTCTTGAATACATTTAGCATACTTTTGCGGACTTTTTCCCACTGCGCCGGGGAACTGTTTTTGGTAGGGCATAACTTTCTCTGGTGAACTGGAGGATGAGGTGGATGGCGATCTATGGCGCATTTTCTTGCTATATTTCGAAGCGAATGAATGGTGTGACCCGCTTCGAGAACGTGACCGGGGGTGTTATTTTTTGGACGAGGAGACGATGGTTTCGACTCATGGGAAGTGCATTTGGAAGGGGTAATGGACTTTTGGGGCTTACCTCTCTCCAGCTTCCCTCTAAGCTCCCTCAATGCCTTCGCCGTCATGTACCCTCGTCACATTCTGAACAAGGATGCTCTGCCCCAAGGCACCACAGAAAGAGCATGTGTGGATCCGTCATGGACATCTTAGCCCCACAGTCACAGCATTTTTTGAAGCCAGACCAGTGTGTAGATGGAGCCGATGAAGAGGCCATCTCGTATCGAAGATTAGAAGATTTTCATAGAAAAACTTGAGGAATTTCGATTTTGTCAGAGCATTGCGTTCCCGAAGCTTATGAAGCCCGGAAAAACTTAACTGAGCAATGGACGCTGCGCGCACTACTTATATCCATGATGACATCGAGACGGGGCACTCTGAGGGACATCAACTCGACAGGCGTCGACGCACAGCGCCCACTACTGGGCAATGTTTATTCCGGAGCAGCAAGCTGGATATTGGAAATATCAAATATAAGGAGTACGTGGGAGGACACAATCCATTGGAAATAAGCAAATGCACCCAAAAAATAAAAATAGGGAGTAAAAATACTCCCAACATAAAACAGCAAACAGACATACAGACATTGCGCCCCGCTCTACCCCACACAGCTCCAAGGATATGTTTGGAACTGTAGTGCATGTAGTACCACAGAAAGAAACTATTATTAATGCCTGATTGTAACAAGTAAACCTGCATCTTTTAATGCGCACAAATAACTAGGTGCAAAGAAATCATTATTACAAAACAAATCTGTTTTGCGGTTACAATATTATTTCACTAGCTTATAAAATACTCCCATTGGGCTTCCATTATTACTCCCAAAAAAATCATTTTCCTCCCAACTTTAAAAAATAGGGAGTAAAATACTGCCACTTCCAAACCTTATCAGGACTTTCGACTCCCTTCTCTTCACTTTAACCACAGAATAATTCTGGGTGTGGGATGAATGGCTACTCATTTTGCAGTTGGGGAATATGGACTCTGCCTCCGTGATACTTTAATAGCAATGATTCTGGTATCGTAGAAATGGGCTAACACTTAGGAAAAATTGAAAAAAAGAATGTTCCCTTTTCCAAACGTACACCATTTTTACGAGCAGGTAATAATAGCTTTGGAGCACTGCCACCAACTCACTTGAAATGCCTTTACCCACGATCAAACAACATTTGTTAAGATTTCAAGATTTTAGAAATTATGCATTAGTGAGACAGAAAATGGACCATTAAGAGGGGCTTGACCGATCAGAAGGCTTAGATTGCAGGCAGAAAAGTTGATTTGCACACACATGTAGCCTTTTCTGTACCTAGCAATGGAATGAACAGTAAAGACAAATGTTTGCCCACAGAAAAAATACTAGTAACATTTTTTCAGAAAGTATATTTTTTAGTGCTCACCTTGGGAATTTAGTATCATGGCTTTTCTCCTTTAACAAATAAGGCTCAATTAGCTTTAAGATTACACCCATGGACAAATCAGGAGCAAATATTGACCTTGTTAATATTCATGTCACTCTGAGTAAAGACAAACCTTAAAAAACAAGTACGAAGGGAGTGTGGCTCAAGCCCAAGCCCTACAACCGAGACAATAGCAGCGGTGAAAAACGCGCGATTCAAGGTGCGACTCAACATTAAAGGAGAATGGAGCATAATGTGACGTAGTATGAGCTCGCATTGTAGCCCCATTTGGGCACACCAAGCTGCGACATGAAGCAGCCGCGCAATCCGACAGACCAGCCAAAATGGTGGACGGGGGCCGACTCGCCGAAGCTCCAGAACGGTGGGAGTCTGCTAAATGGTGACAACCGCCTAATGCAGCCCGATACAGTCACAGTCACTGCTGCCTTCGCCTCACAAGCAGCACCATCCCTCAGTCGCCAATCACCCCAATGAAGGAAACAGACCAGCTCCACAACAAGTACTGCAAGGAAGAGGCATTCCCCATGCAGGCCGCACAGCCTCAAAGCAACACTGAGGCAGCAATGAGCCTAACAAAGTGAGGCAAACCCTCTGGGGCAGGAGAAGAGCCCCAAAGGACAACAGCAGGCTCCTGCATTTTACTGCACCACTAATGGCACTGGCGCTGCTTCGGAGCCCCGGAGGTGGAGTGCTGACAAAAGCAGTGGCAGAGACAGCCATCTGCCCCAGCGAAAGAAAAACAGCCAGCAGAACAGGTAAGTGCGGGAGCGGCGCTGAGGTGGCACTGATCAGGCTATATAATTAAACAAGGCTGCCTGGACGACACAAGAGCATTGACCTGGAAGCGTAACAGTTGGGGTTGAAGCACACAGGGCACCCCAGACCCAACAACAGCTGTGACACTGCTTACTGAGCATCCACCACAGAACGGCACAGGATCCACACACAGCTCCCCAATTGCCATCCACACAAGTCCGCCTCACAGGGGTAAAGCCCAAAAGGGAGGGAAGTAGCAGCGGAGCCTGCTAAGAACACAAACCCAAGCAATCGAAGATCCCACGTAGGAAGAAGACTGCAACACGCACACAGTTAGGAACAGTATCAGCACACCATGACACAGGACTACGTCAGAAAGGTCTGCCTGGATACTCTTCCACAAATTACAACAACAAATGGCGAATTCTAACCAGAGGGCTCAGCCTACAGAACCCGAGGGGAAACATGGCAATAAATCCCAGAACAGCAAAGCAAATGACATTTCCACTCTATTGGCAGCACCCGCCATGGAGAAAGTGAAGAGGTGGGAACAGACAGACACTGACCCAGAGAGATACATAACTCACCAATAACTCTCCTGCACAAGCGGTAACCAAGGCAGACCTTCAGGACCTGCTGGCAGCCATGACTAAAGAATACCAAAAAGGCACGGAGGAAGTAATGAGGAAAATCACCAGCCTGGACAAGCGGATGGACGAGATGGAAAGCAGAACCTCAGACTACACTATGCGACCAAGCATACGAAATCGGGGGAAGGAGCAGACAGGATGACGCCACTGGAAGCTAGATGAGAGTCTCTGGAACTTAAGCAAGAAGACTCCAAGAATCGCTCCTGCCGCAATGACATCCGCCTACGGGGCATCCCAAACTCAATCACAGACGCAGAACTCAGACTTCACGCGGGACCACTTCCCTTTTATTCTGACACTGCCCGATAGTGCCCCGCTGGAACTCAATAGGGTGCACAGAACCAGATCAAAACAAGGATTCACTACCAACACCAGACGTCTTGGCAAGACTGCACTTCTACAGGGTCATGGAAGAGATAATGCAAGAAGCCAGAAACTCCACACGCCTCCAATTCAGGGACGCATCCATTATGCTGTATCATGACCTAGGAGCAGGTACACTACTGAAGAGGAAAGCCCTAAAACCGCTAACAGAATGGCTGCGGGAAAAGAAAGTGCTGTACCGATGGGGTTTCCCCACTGTATTGAACTTTAACCTGGAAGGCAAACAGTGCCAAATCCGCACCATGAAAGAAACGGAAAGACTCTTGAACCCCGCTCGGGAGGACGAAAATGCCAAAGAGGGAACATCATGCAATGAGACCCTGGAGAGACACCGCAAAACATTGGACCCGGGTGAACCGACGATGCAGGATCATCGACCCAGAAAAGCGACAAAAACTGAGTGATATGAACTCCCCAATACATAAACCTTCTCCACTCCTGGCGCCACAACACTAGCTCCTCAGCGGGTCCCCAGGGCTCTGCCCACAAACAAGCGTCCACCTGAAACAGTGAACAAATCGAATGCAAGTACAATGTTTTACCTATGTCCGCAAGAGGTCCTGTTGGCCTCTCTCAAGGTTGGTTGTACGGGCTTTTGAGCAGGTTGCCCCAGAGGTTGAGGGCTTGTGTCAGAAAGAAACAGGTGGCATGCATTTGTAGTAAGAGCATTGTAGCTCATGGCAGAGGAATCTGACACAAGAACCTATGGAGGAGTGCTAAAAGATTGAAGCACTTGTATTACAGGAACCTCTTGGGTTTCATTTGCAGAATGGAAGCCTGGCGTAACGGAAAAGCATCCAGAAACAAGAAAAAGGATAAAGAACTCCATTACCCAGAAGGCCTCTGTGGACACGAGCGTTCCAGGATAGTCAATGCTACACCCGAAGTTTTGTGCATGCGTGCGCCACGCCCAAGGATCTCCACTTGTGCTAGAGATCGCAAGGGGAAGCAAATGTGCAAACCTGGGGCTCCTGCAGGCCACTCATCGTGGGGCCGTGCCCCACCTGTGCACACAACTGCAGGCACGCTCAGCACAACAGATAAGTACTATTGACAAGCGCTAGCAGGCAAACTCCACATGGGAGTGTTCTGAGGAACGTTGACAGTGTTTGTTGCAAATTAATGTTCGGAGGGGGATAGATAGAACGCAGACCATGCCTCCCACACGGCGCATCGTGCGAGGGGTTTATGAACAGAAAAGACATTCTAATGTTTATTGCTTGACTAGAGCAGATTCCGGAAACTTTGCAACTCACATGGAGATGAGCGCTTATGCCGCATGAAATGAGAGTCATCACAGTACTGACCTCTCGATCTATAAACGCTAAAGGCGAAGTGATGTGAATGTACAGCTGAATACTGCCTGTGTATGAACGTGCTTCCGCTGCGCACACTCACAATTCTTTTGGCTTGCTTTGTAGAGGAGCCTCTGCACCAACATGGACGTTGGACACTGGGACTGCAGATCGGGGGCAGGCTGCACAGCACTGCAGATCAACCAAAGCTAAGTGCAACTCCCGGTTCTGGAGTTATGTGCTGATTGTGTGTTCCAAGCAATCAACAGCACGTTGCATGTAGAATACTGTCAATGTAGAACATGAAGTAATGTTATAAGTGCATCTCATGCTGGATAATCAGTCAGTCCAGCTTGGAGACTGATAGTAGATAGAAAAGGCTAGACAGAAACTTAAGCTGCATAGTGTGAGCGCATGAGTGAATGGGCAGAGACTACAAAGCCCCAAGAGGGGACAGCGAAGAACACCTTCCCAGCAGACCCCAACCCATCCATAACGTCTACCTAATCTTCTAACCGGTTAACCTGAACACCTCTACCCATCCAATCCAGCGGACCCTAACCCTCTTTCCCCGGTGGGTTGCAGTGGCCTGTGGTTTTGCCAATACCCAGGTGCCTAGACCCTACGGGGAGGTAGATGTTTGTGCTACCTCTGCGCAAGACTAAGGTATCTGACAGCTGGGCTCAACTGCTCGCTTTACATGAGGGGGGAGGAGGGTGGAGGAAGTTTGGGGATAGTATAGTTCGAGGGAATGGTTAAGAGTGAACAGCAGAGACAAGGAATCACCTAATCAGAGAGGCAGAACGGCAAGCAACAGGGGTAACCTTAAGTCCACTTCGGGGTACGCAGATGTGACATGGGGCCGGCCGAGCATAGAAACTGGAAATAAACATGGCATCTAACACGCACAAAGCATTACGTATGGTAACATGGACCGTGCAGGGCCTTAATTTCCCAGGGAAATGAAAATCAGTGGTGTGCAGACTAGCCAAGCTCTCTGCCGATATAGTATGCCTGCAGGAAACTCACCTCCTGGAGGACGAGAATTTGATTAAATTTAACCGATACACAGGGCGCTACTTTGCTACAGGAGGGGAGAAAAAGAGGGGAGTGGCTCTAATATTTAGCAAGGAGGACCCCCTCACACGAGTCGCAGTGAAGCGAGACCCTATGGGGTAACACCTATTAGTAAAGGGCCTCCTTCTCGAACAACCACTAACCGTGGCATCCATGTACTGCCCGAACAGTGCGCAGGACCGCTTCCTCCGCAATATCCTCCCAGTCATAATAGCATTTATCGAGGGTCAACTCCTAATTGGAGGAAGAAGACTTCAACCTAGTCCCAGACCCACACAATGATAAAACATTAACACCTACAAAGGAGGATTACTCTCGGACAATAGAGTTCGCTGAATTCATGAGGGAAACAGGATCAATAGATATCTGGAGACCCGCTAATGAAAGTGTCTGTGACTACACATTTTACTCCCACATCCACAAGGGACTCTCCAGATTAGGCCTAATCCTGATGTCCAGTGCATTTTTCCCCTGTATCAAAGTAGTGGCTCGTGTGTGAGTTCAGGGCCTCCCAACCACGCCCCAAAGACACTGGAAATTGAAAGACACCCTACTACACGACACAGCAATCAGACACTTACCTGTTATGTTAGGGCAAACACTGCAGTGGGGTGCTCTGAAGCAACAGTCTGGGACACAATGACACCCTCCCCCCACCAGAGGTACGGGGGTGGGCGATACAGACATCACAAAGCAGAAGGGGGCAACTACAACAGACCAGATTAGAGGAGAGGGTGTCGGAGTCAGTAAAAGGCAACACCAAACCACTAAAATAGGCAGAGAACTTAAAAAAGCAAAATCCACTCTGGAAATGCACTTGCCCGATAAATCAGCTTGAGAACTTGCATATACCTAACAATAATACTATATGAACAGTAACAGAGAAAACCAGCTGCTGGTATACAAATTAAAAAAGCTACACACCCGAAAAATCTCAAAACTTAGAGGCCCAGATGGAACAACCTGGTACGTGTAAGGGGACAAGGTGGAGGCAATGGTAAGCCACCATAGGGGAATCATGTTGGGAATCCTAACGGAGAAAGCGGCACAAACCTGCTACCCGAGTGCCACCCAGAAAGGGAAAACCTCACCATAACTAGACTCACTTGAGCTCCCAATCACAACAGAGGAGATAACGGAAGCTATAAAAACCCTGAAAAACGCAGCCATGGGCTCACAGCACGATTCTATAAAACATTTGCACACATCCTGGCTCCCCAACTCGCGACACTATTTAATTCCTTCCTGACAACAGGAAGCATCACTCCCTCTATGGAAGAATCCTTAACAGTGCTTATCCCAAAGCCAGGAAAGGATCCAGACTAATGTGCCTCGTACCAGCCTATAACACTAATGAACAATAAAGCTAAGATCTTCTTGAAAACTCTAGCAACTAGACTGGCAAGGGTCCTCCCCAAGCTAATCCACCCAGACCAAACAGGGTTTATCCCGGGGCACACCACGCAGGACAACTTCAGAGGCACCCTAAACTTAATTGAGAGCGCAACCAGGACAGGGACAGAATTAGCGGTGGTCTCACTTGATGCACACAAGGCGTTTGACCTATTAGACTGGGGGTACATAAGCGAGACACTGATCCACTTTGGTTTTGGCTAGAGATTTATTCAATGGACCCTAGCCAATTATCACCACCCCACCACTTCCCTGAGAATAAATAGCACCAGATCACCAAAAATCACTATTTCGAGAGGCACACGTCAAGGATGCCCCCTCTCACCGTTAGTATTCGCACTCTCTATGGAACCGTTTGCTATCAGAATACGCTACAACCCATGCATACAAGGCCTAAAGGTGGGTGGCAGCTACTACAAAGTGGCCATGTATGCAGACAACGTTCTCCTCACCCTAACCCAGGTAGATGATTCATTGGAAACTCTCTGGCAACAGATCGAGGCATTCTGCGAAGCATCAGGGTTCAGGGTCAACTACACTAAATCAAAAGCATTAGGTATTAATATCTCGCAGAAGCACAGAGAAACACTGGCAGGCAGACACCCCATCCCCTGGACTAAATCCCACATCACTTACCTGGGGGTCCAGCTCCCAAATAGGGTTGAGTGTATATATCGGGCCAATTTCCCACAACTATTCAGGGAATTGCACAGCGACCTAGAGCGTGCCATGGCTAGGGAGATTTACGGCCCTGAAAATGAACTTGGTCCCAAGACTAATCTACCATAGTCTAGCCTTCCCAGTCACTATCCCCGAAAGAACTCCAAAAACTGCAAAAAGGCTTACTGAAATATGTATGGAGTAGGAAAAAACCACGAATAGCCAAGCGAATCATGCTTCGGGGCACAGGCATGGGGTTGGTGGACGTCTCCAGATACTGAGCCTCATCATGAGTTGGGCGGTAACGCCGGCGCTATTAGCGCTGGCGCTAAAAGCCCTACCGCCAAACCCCCTGGTGCTATTAGCGCTGGATCACGGGTTTGGCGCAAGGGTTATTGCCCATTCCCCATTGGGCCCATTCGGGAATTCCTCATTCCCCATTGGGCCCAATGGGGAAAATTTGCGCTATTACCGCCGGCGGATTTCCCGCTGGCGGTAATCGCGTTGAAAATCAGCAATTTTGCTGTGGATTTCCCCCAGCTCAGAGCTGAGGGGAAATCCGTCAAAGCCATGATCTGGCAGACCCTTAAATGCTGTAGTGATAGCGCTACCGCCGCATTTAAGGGTTACCGCCAGACTCGTGATGAGGCCCACTGTCTTGCAGTGCATCTCGCTCAATCCTTCCCATGGCAGACAACCACCAACCAGCCCCGTTGGAAACAGAGGAAGCTTGGAACCCAGCACTGCTTGCAACCCTACCATACACCACGACACCCCAGGAGCCCCTGAAAACAGGCCCTTTAATATAAACCGAAAACACAGTAGAATACTGCAGAAGGGCGGCTCGCAAATGGGTTAACAAAAGCTCTCTGGGACCCCTAAAAGCAATATGGTACAACCCTGATTTCGCCCCGGAACTTCCCCGGAGGGCTTTGACAGGTGGAGGGAAGGTGGACTAAACTGAGTAGCAGACTTTTTTATCAACGTGTCCCCATTAACAGTTAAGGAGTGTAAATTGAAATTTCAACTTACAGAAGCTGAAAGATTTCGATACGCACAACTTAGGCACTGGATGTCACAAAGCAAAACAAAAACACATGGGGCAGGGAGCTCAGCGTGCTAGAGTGCACACTTACAGCATCGGCCCCCAAAGGGAAAATCTGTCTTCTATATAGACTACTTGACAAATCCGACCCCAATAAGAAAGAAACTACATGCTCCAATGGAGAGGGATTTGGGGCAAGAACTGGGGGTGGAGGATTGGGGACGCATTTGGTCCCGAATACACAAAAGCACTAAATACATCACGAATAAGGAGGGGGCGGTAAAGGTGTGTTATAGGTGGTATCTAACCCCAGAAATTCTAAACAAAAGCAACCCAGCAACATCATCACATTCAGCCAGGCATCCTATGAGTGCCGGTCTTGTAGAACGCCAAAACGGAATTTTGAGAAATAAGTTGGCAAAAATGTGCACCAAAAGTAACTTGAAATGGCCCGATGCTTTACCTATAGCCCTATTGTCGATGCGCACGATTGTGAAATCAAGGACAGGTCTCTCCCCATACGAAATTGTGATGGGGAGACCCGCCAATGTATGGAATGTGCACCGTCCAAAAAATCTTAGGAATATTGAATATCCTTTACTGATTGATTATTGTGAACAGTTGACTCAAAACGTGAGTTTGATTCATCAGCAGGTGCAAGAGGCTCTTCCTGCCAGATACACAGGTCCAGGTCACCGGCTGCAGCTAGGCGACTGGATTTTGATCAAAAACTTTTGAGAGAAAATCATTGATTGCACCACGTTGGAAGGGGCCTTACCAGATTCTTCTGGCCACGCAGACTGCTGTTCGAGTGAGCGATCATAAACATTGGATTGATGCAACGCACACAAAAAGAATCCTGCATCCTCTGCCACATGAAAAAGAGACCAATGATTCCGACTTCCAGAGTGAGCCAGCTTTAATTGATCGCAAAGTCATCGTCGAAACTCAGCTGAAACTACTTCCTGAGCCCAAGGAGGGGGGTGGGGAGACTACAAGAAAATCTGAGACATCAGTGTTACCTTCGCCTGCTGCTTCATCATCACCATTTTCTGCTTCGCCAATTGGCACTGTTTCTGTATCTGCTATAAACAACGACAGTGCACTCTTTATCGATCACGCTGTACCTGGTGCTATGAGGTACAATCTACGTCCACAAGTTCAAAAGTGATTGCATCAGCCTTTGTTTCTGACCCACGGATTAGGGCCAGAAACAGAGGCCTAGGGAAAAGGAGCATATGAGCTGTACAACGGTACTGGATGAAGCTCCGACACGTGATTTCCCGGTGACATCTTTGAACAGTGAAGGGCTTTGCAACCTAGCGTGAACAAGCGGGGCAAATGTACCGACACTATGGAAATCTGATGTTAATACTTGCTCCTGCATTTTGGAGCCTGTGAGGTAAATACCAGCTTGCTGCCATTTTAAGCAGGCATAATTGAACCTGTTTGCATCCTGAACTTCTGACTAATACGTGTGTTGCCACTTTGCTGAGATACTGAACAAAAAAGCTTAACAGCAAGGCTTTTCTCTACAGATGCCGAGAAACATTTTGAAATCACTTTCCCTAAGAAATGTCTGCCTTTGCTCCTATTGCCTCTTGTACTGATAAGACGGATGAAAACATTACTAGAAGTATTGACATTGAGCCGGCTCCGAGAAAGACTTGGTCTGTGAAAATCCCACTGTTCCTCGTACTCATCTGCATCTTACTTATTCTGATTCCAATGACCTGGTACTTAGAACAAATGTATCCAATGAATACTCTTTTACCCAGTGTTACTGTTCCCACTACGACCCCTGCAAATGTGCTTTCTTACACTCTTTCTGCAGGAGGTGTTAAGCATCGAAAGGTTTATGATAATACTCTTTTATTGATTATGAATATGACCCATGCAATACTGAATAGATCTAACTGCTGGGTGTGCTCGCATTTACCTCAGCATGAGAAAGAGGAATGGGTTGGTACATACATCCTTTACCCCGAGTACTGCTTGCTATGCTGCACTAACAGCCCTCTTATTTGGAAGATGGAATGATAGTGCCACTGGAAACTTTGATGGAACCAATATAAATTAATTTGAGAGATTAGTACTGACACCATTAGGGTGTTCTGTGTTTACAACAAGAGTAAAATGAACATTGCCTCGACTAGACCCAATGATACTTCTCTAGACCGTATCAGTCGCTGATCACTTTTTAAATGGCTCCTGTAGGTAATAAGGATGCCTATCCATGGTTACCTAGAGATTGGGAAGGTACCTGTTTCATAGGGATACTTTTACCTGGTGTATTCCTTGCTACTACTTGTGAAATATCTAAAATATCCAGATCTCGATGAGATGATGCTACCTTACAAATCTTTGGCGACATAGCCAAATCCTTTATACCTTTCTGGGGGCAGGCCATAAATTCATGGAACATTAGAAGGTTGTCCAGGGTGTTAGAGAAAACAATTAATGAAACCACTGATATACTGTATAACATGACAATAGAACAGAAAGCAATCGGACTAGTTGCACTTCAGAATAGAATGGTCATTGACATTATTTTGGCTGATCATGGAGGAGTATGCAAACTGGTGGGATCAGCGTGCTGTGTTTTCGTAAGTGACTCCTCCCCTACGATATTTGAAGCAATTAAAAAGGTTACATGTTTTGAGTTCTGAAATCCATGTTCCCACGGGTGGCTGGCATTTGAATTTGAGTACATGGTTCTGGGAACTGTTACAATCCTGGTGATGGAAGGTGGTCTCCATTCTAAATTGTGATACTTAGTATCCTCATACTTTGTTGTTGTTGCATGCAATGCCTGCCAGCCATTTGCTCCATAATCACGCATGAATGCATACAGATATTAAGTGCCAAAATGCGAAAACCCAAACACTCTATGAAAATTGTTGATCACGAACAAGAGAATGAAATAATCAAAGAATTCATGGCAATTAATGTTTATGGTACTGATTATGATAGTGACCTGGGTAGTTCGGAAAGTGACACTTGGTCCGACGAGGATGCGATGTACGGATGATGCTATTGGCTTAAGGCCAAAAGGAGGGTTTGTTAAACTGTAATGTAATCGCACAAGCCCGAATGATACGTTATGTATGTTGGCCATAAGCAAATTGCATAATTTAACGAGCATCACGAACCATGAAGCCTGAATGTGATCAGTGGGAATCCATTTTGCAATTGTCCGCCATTTTCTTTTTCTTTAACGCTTTGCAAAACTTATTCTGTGCTTCAGACCCACACACGGTGTGAGGCCATAGCTTGAACTCTGAATACTAACTTAGACAGGAATGTGAAACCCTTCAGAAATACATTGTTTTATTATTCGGTAAAGCCTTGAAGATGTACAAGAGCCGCGGCTAATCAGAAGCCCAGGTGCCAGCCCGTCTTGCAAACGCTGTTGTAAAAGGCAGTTAAATGAGAATTATATGCAACTAACGGTGCTCCTTTATGGAGGATGGTATTTCTCTGCTTCAGAACTGTCTGACCCCTAGCCCATGAGCGCAGCAACCAGATAACATTGCTGGAATGTCTCCCTGCTAGAACATGATATCCTTCCCTGTGCCAGTGCTCTGTGTTCCCCAAAACAGTAAGCTGTCTCTGCAAACCTCGGCTAGAAATACCAAATGTTTAGACTGAATGAAGTTACGTGCCAAACTGTCAATTACTGAACCCTAGCTTGTACGTCATGTATATGGATGGACCAAATAATGCTGTTCAATGATGATGTATTATGTATATATTACTGCTTTATCGACGGCTCACTCTCTCTCCTCTCATGGTGTTTGTGAGCACATGTTGTGAGGTGTTTAGACCCGATCAGCCAATCGAGATACTCGGAATAAAACCAGACCTGTTTTGGAAACGAACCTCACGACTGGCGTGTCATTAGTATATGGTTATTGTGCCTTTATTCCATATATGGTCTCACACCAGGGGACCGGGGGATAGTTCTGCTGGGGGGCATGGGCAAACCACTGAAAGGGCACCTGGCGGACCTATGCACACATTTGCTCACAGCAGCTAAAATCGCCATAGCCCACCTATGGCAACAACCGGAGGGCTCGGTGCTCCCCATGTGGTGGACGAAATGCTGGGACAGAGTAATTGCAGAAAAGATAACGGCCACCCACATGGGAAGCATGGGCAGATTCCACAACACATGGTCGCCCTTTCTAGACTACGCAGAGAAATTCCCGGGAATTGTCTGCCAGCCCCAGCGCTCCACTGGTGCACAAAACAATACCAAGGGGTAAACCCCAGAGCCATGACCACTCTACGGCCCCTGCCGTCGTAACAAGTTTGGAAAAGATCATAAACCAATTCCACTACAACTCACCATTGTCTCCTGCCAATAAATGCTATAATGAATGTGCTGAACGCAATTGCCTCTATGTTGATGATCTGTCAGACCGTCTATTACTGCTCCCCTCTGTAAATCCCTTCACTTTTGTATGATTAGGACATAATATTTTGAACTGAATTTTTGTTGTAAAAATTCAATAAAACAACTTTTTGAGAAAAAAATAATGAGTACGAAAAAGGGAAACATCTATTGGTGAAGAGGCCATGAAAGGCAAAGTCGGGGGCGCTGTCGAGCAGCCGACGGATGCAGACGTGAAGATCTGCTGCTCTGCCGGGACTGCTTTTATCCTGTTAAATATCCTGCTGGATGGTTAAAACTCTGCATGCTTCCAGGGTTGGCAGAGTGGAGAATACATTTGTGAAATCCTCCCGAAGTCCCAACGAAAATCGGTGCCTTTTAAGCCTCCTAGCAGTGCCCAATGTAGCACTGGGTGAGCAGACAAGGAGTGGGGCCTGCAACGACCAGCAGGAAAAGGACAGCGGTCATGACACAGCAACGCAGCGTGAGGGCTGACAGCAGGCACTGGCCCGAATCATACAGAGGACCTGAGGTTGGGACCAAAGTTAACATCATCTTGGAGAACGGGTGGAGTAAAACAGAGGGAGCACGCAGGGCCCTGAGCACATGTGGGAGAGTGCCCGCTGCCTTGAATACTCAGGAACACAATGTAACGGACTGGAGCACCGAAGTCGGAGATAGGCGGCGGCCACACAACCGCAGGCATTTGCTGCTCATCGGGGTCAGCCTACAGGAGACACCCGCTGTGAGTCGTCGCCGAATCCTGCATGCAGCAACCAGAAGCGGGAGAAGGGGTGAAGTGACACAGGGTGCTCGAGCTGTGCTACGGACGCCTTTCACCTTGCAGAGTTCCCCCGTGGTGAGGGGGCCGGGGAGAGGCGTGAAAGAGGGACTGTCTCTGCCAGGGTAATCCTTGCGCCATGGACGGAATCGAGCCAAGGATTAATAGGGGGAACAGTGGACTCATGGGCTGCTCCTCGGGTCCTCCGGCCCTCTTGAGGAACGGACCGAAACATCAAGACAGACTGAGCCCGCTGTGACGGCCATCATGTTTGAAACACGGCTGCTCTGGCAAGCCTCGCTGATGTAAGTGAGACCCCAGTGTGGCACCATTGCAGAGACTTGGGCGAGGGAGAGACAGATAGAAAGAAGGCTGTGCGCTGTGTGCAGCTGTGTGAGGCATCAACAAAGGGTTGAGGCACGGGTGGCATAGCTCTGGGTCGGCTGTGACCTGTCAGGCTTCTGTGACTGGGGGACTCCCCGTGGAAGACATCGAACATATCATCAGGTTTACTGTGACTGGGAGGATGGGCAGTGAATCGGGTGGTGGCAAACATTCTGCAGTCTCGATCCCTTGGACTCCTGAGAGTGCTAGGGCTGAAAGGCAGGACTGGCCCAAGGCTACCAGTCCCCCCGCTTACCACCAGCAGCGTAGGCGTCACCAAGTAATAGATACGCTTTGGCTCCCAACGAGCGCTGTCACAGCGCTCCTGGGGATCACCAAGACTTCCAGAGCCCTGCCCCCCCCCCTTTTTTTACCTCACTCAAAAAGCAGAAAACTTGGTTGACTGATAGCCTTGAGGAGCAATACTTAACTTTTCTACCTACCTGGGCATCAAGTAATCGTCTCAGGAGCGTCTCAGGGGCAGGTATACGAGGGACTGCAACTCCTGAGGTGACACATCAAATCAAGGGTATGGTAAAAGACATGCCCTGTAAAGGGGCGGCACAACACAAAATGGACCGGTATACAGCTAAGCTAAGGCCTCTTTTTACAGTCTATTTCCCTAGAGTTTTGCTAGGATTTTTAGGTCTACATTTAATAGGGATATAGATCTATACGATGAACAAATTGCAGGATTTTTACCTTCCTTGGGGATTACTACTATGATTGCTCCCATCACTGTTTCCCAGAGGGATCCACATGTCAGACTGCATTAAAGACTAATCAAGTAGGGGGCTAGGAGTGATCTGTATCATTTATAAAACCTCAGTGAGAAGCCATTGCTCCCTGTAGTTGTGCACCCCCCCCTTCTTTCCCGATTGTCTTCGTCACTTCTTCTACTGGATCTTCTAGAGTCGCTGCTAACTCACCTGGGAGTCTGGGAATGGGGACATTTGTTAGGCAATCCTTTATGTTAGAGGTGTCGCCTCGGCATTCCGAGGTATATAGGGTTTCATAAAAAGTTCTAAACTGTTCCCAGATTCCCTCAGCATCATATACCCTCTGGCCTTCAATGGTCTCGAGATTAGAACCATTCTACTCTTCAGTTCCTCACACAATTTCCAGGCCAAAGTTTTGTCTGCCTGAATCCCCTTCTTATAATATTTCTGTTTGAGAAACGCTTGTTCCCCGTCAGTATCCTGAACCAACAGTGCTTTCAGTTCGGCTTTGTACCTTCTAAGCTGTTTGAGTTCGGGAAGGGGTACGGCAGCATCCTCCTGCGTCACTGTTCGAATTTGAGCTATCCCATCTTTATCAACACCCCCCTTATGGTCGCCTTGAATCCTTCCCAAAGGGATTGGGGGCCCACCTCCCAGTTGTCATTACATTTTAAGTATTGCTTGGCCTCCACAAGCAAGGGTTGTGCTACATTGTTATCTTTGAGGAGGAAGTCGTTGCACAGCCACCTCCCTGCCGCCCAATCACCCACCACGACTTTCACTGTGGTCAGACCACAGAACTGATTCAACTTGAGAGGTTGAGGATTGGCCCTTAAGTGCGACGTCAATCACTATCCTATCAATTCTTGAGTATGAATTGTGAACCGGAGAGTAAAACGTAAAGAATCTGCTCCCCCGTTTCCCTCAGGGTGTCGGAAAACCCCAGCTCCTCATTCACTCTGCAAAAACTCTCAGAAACTCCCACACAGTCGAGTTCGCTCCCCTGTTCCTGACTTGGAGCGATCATTGACAGGGTAGAGGACCATGTTAAAATCGCCCCCCACCACCAGAGAGCCCTCCACAAAGAGCTTCAGCTCGTCCCCCAGTTCCTACCAAAACTGTATCTGACCGACATTCGGGCAATATACTGAACCCAACGTCAGCGGGGAGCCCGCTAGTGTGCCCTTCAAAAATACATATCTACCTTCAGCATCAACCATCTGTGCCGTCACGTCGAAGGTGAGACGACTGGAAAGAACGATTGCCACTCCTCTTTTTTAGTTGTGGTTGAGGCCCTATAGAGCTTTCCCACGACATTCGCCTTCAGAGATGGCTCCTCACTCTGTTTCCAATTAGTTTCCTTGACCATCATCACATCCAACTGAGACCTTTGGAATTCCCTGAGAGAGAGAGGAACAAGTTACTACTTACCTTGTAACGTTCTTTCGATGGGATGTTCCTCCGACGTATTCCTTATCTTAGATATCTCTTTCCAGCTTTGCTGGCCTCGGAAAAATTTTTCTCTAGAGGGCGCTGCACGTCGACGTCTGCCGAGTCGATGTCCCTCGACAGCCGCCGTATCGACGTCGACGTGATCCTGCCTATAAAGGCCGCACGCAGCGTCCGTTGCTCAGTTCTGTTTTGTAGCCCACAATAATTCTTTCTGGACTAGACTAATCACCCTGAAGGAGCGTAAGCTGCAACAACAAGGGAAGTAGTACTGCGGGGATGGATGGGAGGGTCGATAAGGAATACATCGGAGGAACATCCCGTCGAAAGAACGTTACAAGGTAAGAAGTAACTTGTTCTTCGAAGGGATTGTGTCCTCTGACGTATTCCTTATCTTAGATAGGCTCCCATAGCAGTATTCTGTTAATGGAGGTGGGAGTACTGACTTCATGCTTCTTTTTATTGATGAATAGAGTGCAATACTGCCCTTCCAAACCTAGTCTCTTGACTGGAGGAGGAATCCAAGTTGTAAAACCGTGTAAAGGTATGGACGGACGACCATGTGGCAGCCGCACATATGTCTCTAACAGGCACTCCTCTTTTGAGGGCCGATGAAGCTGCGATGCCTCTGGTCGAATGAGCCCTAAGGTTTTGAGGGGGCTCTTTTCCTTCCAGTTTATAACATTCCAAAATGGCTAGAATGATCCATCTGGAAATGGTCTGCTTAGTTATCGGTAACCCCAGCTTGTGACCTGCGTAGCCTACAAACAGCTGGTCTGCTTGTCTTATCCTAGCCAGTCTACTGATGTAAAAACTTAAAGCCCTTCTTGGGTCCAGCCTGTGTAAACACTCTTCTTCTTTCCCCGGATGAGGAGGAGGATAGAAAGATGGAAGGGTAATCTTCTGAGTGATATGGAATTCAGAAACCACCTTTGGGAGGAAATTAGGCTTCACTTGCAGAACAAATTTGTCTTTGTGAAAGATTGTATGAGGGGGTTTACAAGAAAGAGCTTGTAACTCGCTCACCCTTCTAGCAGATGTAAGTGCTATTAATAAAACAGTTTTAAGGGTAAGAAATCTTAACCAACAAGAATGGAGTGGTTCGAAAGGTGTGCCCATCAGGAATGTTGGGACTAAGTTTAAATCCCATAGGGGAACCTGGAATGGTCTTGGGGGATAAACGTTAGTTAACCCCTTTAGAAACTGTATTACCAAGGGTAACTTGAAATAGGATGGTTCTTCCGCAGTGTGCTTAAAGATGGATAGCGCTGCGAGATAGTCCTTGATGGTGCCAACTTGAAGGTCTGAATTCTCTAAATAGAGTAGGAAGGACAAAACCATTGGTGTACCACATGAAAAGGGGTTGATATTCTTTTCTCTACACCAACTGCCAAATCTGTTCCAACGGGAGCGGTATAAAGACTTTGTTGCTGGCCTCCTTGCCGAAAGCAACACCTCCATATCATCATCAGGGAGGTCCCAATCCTTGTACCTCAGCCTTTCAGAAGCCAAGCGGAAAGGTTGAGGGTTTTGATGTCTGGATGGAGAACCTGACCTCCCTTCTGTGAGAGTAGATTCTCTCTGAGTGGAAGTCGAAATGGAGGGCAGATGGACAAGTCTAGAAGGTCCGGGTACCACGTTCTCCTGGCCCAATCCGGGGCAATTAGGATCATGGTTTTCCAGAATCTTCTCAACCTCCTGATCATTTGAGGAATGACAGGGACCGGTGGGAACGCGTACAGAAGTGGAAACTCCCAGTCCACTAAGAACGCGTCTCCCAGAGCTCCTCTCGGGGGAAATTCCCTTGAACAGAACAGATCGCACTTCCTGTTGACACTGGTGACGAACAGATCCACCTGAGGGGTTCCCCAAAGGGCGAAGATCTCTTGAAGGACTTCCTGAGCTAGTTCCCACTCGTGGGAGACTGCTCTGCCTGCTCAGAGCGTCCGCTGTCAAATTCTTCTCTCCGGCTAGGTGAACTGCCGATAGAGAGATTCCTTCTTGGATTGCCCAAAACCAGAGCTGCATCGCCTCTCTGCACAGAGGTAGTGATCCTACGCCTCCTCTTTTGTTGAGGTAATGCATGGCCACTGTGTTGTCTGTCATTATCAGGACATTCTTTCCTTGTACAGATGGCAGGAACGCCTTCAGCGCAAGTCTGATGGCCCTCAGCTCTAACAGGTTGATATGTAGGTGGACTCCGATGGAGACCAACGACCGCTGATGGTCAAGTCGTTGGCGTGGGCTCCCCACCCCGTAAGTGAGGCATCCGTGACTACTGTTATCTCCGGCCAGGGTTGCCAAAACTGTTCTCCTTTCAGAATGTTCTCCTGACAGGCCCACCACTGAAGGTCCCGAGCCACCCTGTCGGGAACCTGAAGAAGATCTGTCATTCTTCCTGAGAATTGTGACCACTGAGTTCTCAGTGCCCACTGGAGGGATCTCATTCTCAGGCGAGCCTCTGGCACTAGGAAAATGCAGGATGCCATGAGGCCTAGCAACCTCAAAAAGTCGAAGGCTGGGAGACGTTGGGCATTTTGGAACTTGGTAACCATCTGTAGAATATCGTGAGCCCTCACATCTGGTGGCAAGGCTTTTCCCAGGGAAGTGTCCAGGATCGCTCCGATGAACTGGAGTCTCTGCGATGGTATCATTTATGACTTCTTTAAATTGAGGGAGAAGCCCAATCTGTGAAGGGAGTGGCAAACGTGATTTAGCTGGATCAGAGCTTGTTCCGAAGATACAGCCCTGATCAACCAATCGTCCAGGTAGGGGTAGACGTGAATCCCTTCCCTCCTTAGACTTGCAGCCACTACCGACATTAATTTGGTGAAGACCCTCGGGGCGGAGGTCAGCCCAAATGGCAGCACTCGAAATTGATAGAGAGTTGCCAATTGCGAACCTCAGGTATTTCCTGTGTTTGGGATGGATAGGCACATGGAAATAAGCGTCCTGAAGGTCCAGAGATACCAACCAGTCCTGGAACTGAAGGGCCTGAAGGATCTGAGAAAGAGTTAGCATCTTGAATTTGTCTTTCCTGAGGAATTTGTTCAATTCTCGCAAGTCCAAGATGGGTCTCAGGCCTCCGTCTTTCTTTGGAATGAGAAAGTAAAGGGAGTACCAGCCCTTGTTCCTCTCCGCTACAGGTACCGGTTCTATGGCACCTTTCTCTAGCAGGTTTAAAATTTCCTGCAAGAGGAGCGGATCTAGAGCTTTTAGAGAGCTGATCCCCGGTGGATGACTCTGAGGTATGCGTAGGAGAGGCAGGCAGTAACCTTGGGCAACTGTTTCCAATGCCCAAGCATCTGACGTGATAGCCTGCCATTCCACCAGATGTTGAGTTAACCTGCCTCCTACAGGTGTCTTGTGAGGGAAGTCCTCAGAGTGGTTTTGGGGCGGCTGATGCAGATGCCGATGGTAAAGAGGCACCTGCTGTTGCTGCGGCTTTTGAATATCTACCCCGTCCACCTCTGGTAGTTCTTCGTTGTTCCCTTTGAGCCGGTCGTCCTCTACCTCTTCGGAATGCGGAGTAGAAGCGAAAGGACTTTCCTCTCGCAGAGGATCCTGTGGAACGAAAAGGTTTCTGACGGATTGCAGCGCCTAGGGATTTTGCTGCTGCCTTTGATGTTTGCAGTTTTTCTAAACTGCCATCCGCCTTTTTCACAAACAAAGAAGAGCCATCGAATGGCATGTTCAAGAGCCTGGCTTGCACATCTGGGGCAAAACCAGACTTTCTCAATCAGGCAAATCTCCTGGTTGTTGTACTTGCCGCCATTGCTCTGCTGATACCGTCAGCCGAATCAATGCCCGTCTGGAGGGATTCGCACATAGTGCCTTTACCGTCCTGTATGATATTTAGGAACGCCTCCCTTTCTTCTCCCTCCGGGATGCAGTCAGCCGCTGTAGAAGCACACTCCCAAAGTGTATGGCTGAATCTAGCAAGGGTGCAAGTAGCATTAATAGATTTTAACGCCATGCTACATGCCGAAAAAACTTTCTTTGCCATAGCATCATATTTTTTATCGTCCCTGTCCTGTGGGACGGTAGGATAAGCAGTCTTGATGTCAGTAGAAGATGCTGCCTGTACCACCAGACTTTCTGGGGATGGATGTTTGGACAAAAACTCCGGGTCTGCAGAATATACCCTGTATTTAGCAGACAGTTTTTTATTTACTGCCGGGATGACATCTGGGGTTTCCCAGTTCGTCATGATTTTCCTTTGAAGAGCTTTATGAAAAGGCACTACAGGATCCTCCTGTGGACCTTTATCAAGAATATCCATGAGGTCATCTTGTTGAAAAGCCTGCGAAAGTGTTGACCACCCCATAAATTCTGTGATCCTGGCCATTAAGGCTCTATAGGGGGTTTCAGCATGCTCCCCCGGGTCTGGCCTAGCGAACTCCACCTCAGGGGAAGTGTCTAACCCACTTGCCTCATGTAAGGAATCATGTAGTTCCTTTAACCTGCGTTCCTCTGAGGATAACTCCTCCTGAACTGGGGCTGCAGATCCCTGCAACTCAAATGTCTCTTCTTGGTCAGATAGTTCTCCCTCTTCCATAATTGAGGACATAGTTCTCAATTGGTCTGAACTCACAAAGGGTGTGAAACCCATCTCCAAGGCCGAGGGTGCCAAACTTGTTGTAATCGGCCTCGAAAACGTCGATGTCGTCGACGCCGATGTCGAAGGCTTCGAACGTGGCGTCGAAAACAAAGGCGGAGGCCTCGAGGTCCTCGATAGAATTGGGATTCTGCTCGAGGATGTCGACAATCTCGACGCCATCGAAGACCTGGGGATAGCCACTGGGTGCGCCGCAACCGTGGCTTTCCTTGGCATCGACGCCGGTGTCGAAGATGGCGTCGAGTCGACAGACCCGTGTGTCGAAGGTCCCTTCGACAACGGCATCGAAGACACCGACCTCGGCGTCGACGGAACCTTCGTCGACGGAACCTTCGAAGAAGGGTTCGAGGTCATAGCTTTACTCGAGGGTTCGTGACGCGCTCGAGAAGCTTCCTTCGCCGGGTACTGCGACTCGCAGCGTTTTAGACCTTCGGGTCTTTCGACCAGAGCATCGCTCTCGGCAGTCTTCGAGGGGGTCGAGGCCGCTTTCTCGAAGACGCTCATCATATTTTTGCAGAATTCCTCCCATTCAGCCCGGGAACTACGTTTCGTGGGGCAAGGGATTCTCTTAGGAGAAACAGAGGAAGAGGAGGACAAAGAAGGGGATCTTCGACGTCTCCTCTTTGAGTGCTTCGATCTCGAGGAGCGATGGGACCCGCTTCGAGACCTGGAGCGTGAATGGTGACGAGGAGACGAATATCTCAACTTCGTCGAGGAAGAAGAAGCTTTTGAAGTCTTACCTTTTTCCAGCTTCCCCCTACGCTCCTTCAGGGCCTTAGCTGTCATGGACATACAGTCCTCGCACTCCGAACAATGGTGTTCAGCTCCCAAATACCACAGACAAACTCTATGAGGGTCAGTCAGCGACATCTTTTTCCCACAGTCTCTGCATTTTTTAAAGCCGGACCGAGGGGTCGTCGGTTCCGACGAGGAAACCATCGAGTATGGATCGAATATCTCGAGGAAATTGGATTAATTCACAACGAAAACTGAGCAACGATATTCCGAGGCACTGAGCAAGCGCGGAAAAACGGAACTGAGCAACGGACGCTGCGTGCAGCCTTTATAGGCAGGATGAGGTCGATACAGCGGCTGTCGAGGGACATCGTACGTCGACGCGCAGCGCCCTCTAGAGAAAACATTTTCCGAGGCCAGCAAAGCTGGAAAGAGAGATCTAAGATAAGGAATACGTCGGAGGACACAATCCCTTCGAAAGAGAGAGAGTTCCCAGAGAGAGAGAGAGAGAGAGAGAGAGAGAGAGAGAGAGAGAGAGAGAGAGAGAGAGAGAGAGAGAGAGAGAGAGAGAGAGAGAGAGAGAGAGAGAGAGAGAGAGAACTTAGTCGGAGTGTTGGCACCCCTTACATTGAGGGAGCCGTTAGTCAAGTCAATCCCCATAAGATCTTACACTTGTCCCAAACCATTGAATGACAGGCCCCTACATCATATCCTCGTATCTGTGCATTACAACCTAGTTTCTTTCTCACGTAAGCCCCAGAACAAGCCGTCAGAACTCCATACCTACTAGAACAACATCTCTGAACTTTCAACTCCCCAAACTCCCCCCTTTTCTTCTCCCCCCTCAAGCATCCAGACTTGGTTGGTCATAAAAAGGGACCACCGTCTGGACCACCAGCAATGCTGCCGACAAACACCCTGTCTTCATACCTTCACATAACCTTAAGAGGCAAAGCACAACCTTGAATTCAAACAGTAAATGCAGCTTTGGGTGCGAGGGAGAATAGTACGTTTTCTGAACTTGCGGGAACCTGGAATTCTGCGCTTGTTTGACTGTTTAATGCACCACATGTCCTCTTTTGGCTGGCTTTCCCTCTCCCCAAGCCTCATCGCTGTGTCCGCCACCAATTCTTCAGTGACTCAGTGACTCTGCAAATGTCGTCCTTGGTGATGAGCTGGTATTTGTATCCATCATTCTAAAATGAAATCGAAAAGGGGAAGCCCCATCTGTAGCGGACGCCCTTCTACATCAGCCATTTGGTCAGTGGAGTGCATTAGAGTGTAGGATGATAAATATTGAAAGACAGTGATCTTAGCCTCTCCTTGGGATAACGGGCTCTTCTGACAAGCTTTGTCCAGAATCCTCATCTTCTCAGGATAATGGTGAAAGCAAGCGAGCACCAATCTCAGGCCTCTGGCTGCACCTCCCACTTTATGGGCTCTGTCAATTTTCAGCTTGACTGTCAAATCGTCACCAAACAGGGCCTTTGCCACTTCATGGATCGCTCTCCTGAGGTCCCTCTGTCTTGCCTTCCTTTTCCGAAATCCCAAAGAAGCGAAGGCTGTTTCTCTTCTCTCTGTTTTCAAAGTCGTCCATCTTTAATGTAATTTCTGACTCTCTCCTCTCATGTCCTTCTGTAACTAACGTGTCTAAGGAGGATCGTTTTCAACTTGTTGTAGCCTATGATCCAAGTTGTCCACTCGTTGGGTCAATCTGTCCAGCTTTCCACCCATATCGGCTCTCATTCCCCTTATTTCCTCCATTAGTGAGGCTATGAGGGTCATTCAGAGCTTGGTGCTAAGGGAACAACGATGCCGGTAAAGGAATACCGGCATCGATTACCACTACAGGCCATTCTGACCAGCCCGACCGCTATTAGCGGCATCGTAAAGTACGATGCCGTTAATAGCGGTTTGGGCGCGGGCACGCGACCCACCATGCCGGCAATACTGGAGTAGATCACAAGTGAAGCGGACATGCAAATAATGGCTCCATGAAGGCGGAAAAAGTGGTTACCGGCATGCCGTAAATACCAGCATCACCGACCTACTGTAAAATGCCCTGAGCAGTGTTCACAACTGCCACAGGTGCACACAATCAACACAGGTGGAGGCAATGGAGTCTGGCCCAGTACAAAAGGAGCACACCCACACACCACACCCCCTCCCACACCAAGATGATTCCAATAGTAGTAGATTCCAATAGTAGTAGCATTACTGGAGCTGGAGGACATGCTTGCATTGCCACAACAGCAACAACAACAACAGCCGCCACCACCACCACAGAGGAGATGCAGGAAGAGAAGGAGGGTGAGACAGGCCCAGCATGCCCAACCGGTGCAGCCACCGCTACCACGCCGGCAGCCTCCAATCCCTCACATCAGAGCCAGTCCTTTTAACCTAACCCCTGAGCAGATCCACACCCTGTACCGTCTGGACCGGGACACCATCACCACCATAGTGGACCTGATACACGACGACATAGTGAGCCTCGGTGTGCAGTGAAAAATTCAAAAACATTATGTCGAAAGTCATAGTGTCGAAGAAAAAATTGTAGAAAATGTTTTTTTCGAATGTTTTATTTTTTATTTACATGTTTTTTTTGGGTTTCGGAAGTAAAAAAAAAAAAAAGGGGGTAAAACAAAAAAAAAAATTACAAAAAAGGGGGGGTTTGGGAGGAACCCCCCATTTCGAACAAAAAACAAACAAAAAAAGTCATTCGAATTTTATTTTGACTTTTTTTTCGACATTATGACTTTCGACATAATGTCATTCGAAATAATCACTATAAAAACGGACGCCTCATTGAAATACGCACTGCCCTCCCCCCTTTACTGAAGGTGATGTCTGTGCTCCACTTCCTTGCCACAGGCACCTACCAGCACACAGTGGGGCACATGCATGGCATATCAAAACCCTTATTTTCCCGGATACTGAACCAAGTGCTGGATGCCCTCCTCAAGCACACAAGGGACTACATATGCCTACCACGGACTCCCCAGGAGATATTTGATACAGAAGTTGCCCTCCATGCACTGGCAAGCATGCCAAATTGTTTAGGTGCCCTCGACTGCACCCACGTGGAGTTGGTGGTCCTGAATGTCATGAAGGTGGTGTACCGCAACCGCAAGCAATACCACGCCATCAATGTGCAGATGGTATGCAACGCCAGCAAGATCATCACACATTGTTGTGGCCGATATCCCAGATCTACTCATGACTCCATGGTCCTGCGGAACTCCACGCTACCACGCTTCATGGAGCGTCATGCTGGATGACGTGCCTGGCTGCTTGGTAAGTTGCATGACTGGCACATGGCATTGAACTGGGGGGAGAGACGCACACACCACCATGCTGCCAATGTTGATGTGTCTGCATGATGTGCACATCACCGAACACTATGCCCCAACGCATCACAAACGGTACACGACACCCAAATCCCATAGGAATGAAGTAAGGCCGACACCTGTCACTACATGACTAACTGGAAACCACCCCACATCCCACAAAACGTGCACCACTCATCAGCGGCCCTCACCCTCCGTAATGCCATCCAGCATCATGCAGTGCATATGCACTATGTTGCTGTCTCAAGCATATCACCACACAGGACAAGCATCCCTGTGAGTGCATCAAACTGAACCTACTAGGGAATCCACTGTCTGGCACAGGACCGGCACACACACAGGAGTGCTGCATGTCACCATGGGAATGATCAGCGCAGATTGCCCAATATTGCACAGACTACTGCCAACGCTCCCTCTAAGTAAATCTCACAGAACAGAACGCCTCTAATCACAACTAATTGGACACTAACACAGCTGTATGCGTACACAATGCATGTGCGACAAGACGTCGGTGCACACCATGTATCATCTTGAAGATGCAACCCACACCATTAGTCCATGGCACAGGGCACATTGAGGGACTGAAAAAGGCGTCAATACATCCAGGGACATGTGCATGTGGCCAACGAAAACCTGCAGGCATGTGTGACTAGTACAGCTGTCCATCATGAATCGCCTGACATTTACCTTTAATTCCCTCTCATGCAGGTGATAGTGGCTATCCCTTGAAGCCGTGGCTCCTCACCCCTGTCCGAAACCCACAGAACAGGCACGAAGAGGACTACAATCGTTCCCATACCTGTGCCCGTGTGGTCATCGAGCAGACCTTTGGCCTGTTGAAGGCACGATTTCGCTACCTCAGCCGGTCTGGTGGGGCACTCCTCTACAGGCATGAGAAGGTGGCCAAGATCATCATGGCATGTGCCATGCTGCACAATATGTGCATCCGCCGGAACGTGCCCCTGACCGAGACATTGAACTGCTACCACCTGGTGATGATGAAGGGGAAGAAGAAAATGTGGCTGAACATCATCGCGGTGCCGATGCACAGGAGGGACGTGCGGTGCGCCAGTCAGTGATTTCACAATATTACTGACACACATGGCAGCAGAGGGTGACATGATGGTTGGACAGAGGGCATTGGGTGTGGGGGTACATTTACACTATGCACTGTAAATGAATAAATGACACATTCGCAATGATGAATGTCCACTCAGGTCTTGCTTTTCACACAACCGGTGTATTAAATGTAACAATGTAAACTTAAGTGCAAAATCCCCCCACACACCCTCACCCCCCTCCCCCTCCCTCCACAACTCCCCCACACACCCTCACCCCCTCCGCCTCCCCCCACAAATGTCCCATTGAGTCTCTAAAGCCTACATGAGGCTGCGCTGACGATTAATTGGCACTCCCTGGTCCAGGGGGCGGCATGTCTTTCCGGCGCAGGGTACGTGCCGACCTGCGGAGCGGGCTTGTCTGTGTAGAACTGAAGGAAGACGGTGTGGCCGCCTGCTGTGATTGTGTAGCGGGATGCCCTGCCTCCATGGCATCCGCTATGCGGCCTAAAACCTGCTGGAGGGCCGAGACCTCCTCGCAGAGGCGGCTGGTGTTGTCAGCAAATGATTTGGCCATGGAGGCAGTGTTGTCCGTGATGGACCTGCCTAAATCCTGACGCCACTCCTGTCTGGCCAGTCTGTTGTCCTGGACAAACTCCCGCACAAGGGCAGTAAGCAGGTCAGACCGCTGCAGCCCTGCGGGTGCACCTGTGGAGGTAGTCGGCCCCTGGCTGTCCTGCTCAGTCTCCCTAGTCGTGAAAATTGGACTGAAGTGTCCCTCTGTCTGCTCCAGTACTGAGCAGACTGCTCCAGGGTGGTGGCGTGCTCTGTATCGAGGGATGATACTTGGGGGGATGCTGGTGGAGTTGGGGTACGGACCACCTCCGAAACATCGTCCTCCATGCACACCCATGTCGTCCGGTGTGTCCTCCACAGCCAGGGGTGCCGTGGCTGCCACCTCCCTTGCCAAACTAGACTCCTCGGATTGTGGTGCCTCGCATGAATCATCAGGATGGCCAATGGGGGTGGTGGTGCTTTGCCCTCTACGGGCCTTGGTGGCACCGGTGTAATGGGTACCTGGGGTGGCTTGCCTGTTGGTGCACAGCGCCCCCTATGTTGTCCCCTCGAGGTCGAAGGGCGGTTGCTGTCATCCCGGGACCTCTATCGGGGTGTGCACTGTGCAGGGGTTGCGTCCTGCCCATCGCCGTCATGGTCAGTGCCTGTGGGGGTCAAAGAGAGGGACGGCATGAGTGATGTTTTGATAGGCATCATACATATATTAGGACAATTGCTCATCCACACAATTGGGGGTAATATGCATTTGTGTTTGGATGAGCACGTTCTTTGATACATGGGTGGTTTATGCAGGCATACGTCGGCGTCACTCATGTTGCCCAAGAGCAGTGCTATCTGACATGCATAGTATTTTGGCCATGCACGCTGTGGGACTTATGGCATTCACATCTTTGTGTGGTATGTGTCATGTACGATATTACCTTGCACCAGGCATCTGTAAGTGTCTGTAATGCATCCGCCTACTTTGCTTGGAGTGTGAGTTGTGTGTTGTGTGTGTGTGATGGCTTGACTCTTGGAACTGACATATTGGTTGACTCATCAGATTTGGCATTGCAATGTTTACTTTGGACACTCACCTCCATCGCCCGATGTAGTGGCGCCACACTCCATCTCGCCAACACCCTCCATCCCGATCATGCTGGCGCAGACGTACTCCCATGGGAGAGCTTGATCGGGGAACTGGGACCTCCTCCTGTTCCCGTGGCTTGGCTGCGGTTCACTGAGAGGATGTTTTGTACCCTCAGTCGCTGGTCGTCCCAGCGCTTGCAACAGTCTTTGATCGTGCGTGGGGTGTTCCACACAGCACTGACCTTCTGTGCAACAAGTGCCCAGATCTCCTTCTTCAACACTGCCTCTCTCTTCATGTTGTTTGAGAACACTATGGCAGCATGCTCCTGCAGTGTGTCTACCAGCATCTGCAGCTCATCCTCATTGAACCTTTCTTTCCGCTGGTGGGCAGCTCCCTTCTTCAAGGCCTTGAGCATAGTGGTGTTATAGGTGGTTCTTTTCCAAAAAACAGCAGAGTCCGAGGGGTCCTGTGTGGTGAGGATGGCAATGGATTGTGTTTTTAAAGATGGCCGCCATGCTCTTTCCCGTTCCTGTGCGATGACGCTACTTTCGGTTCCGCTTATTAGCGGTGACCGTTAATAGCGGTGACCGCTAATAATGGTCACCGCTAATGCCGCATTGGACCTTGTTGGTAGTGTTATCTGCGCTATGCCTGATGCCGCCAAGGGCATTTTAGGTGCCTTTAACGGCATGGTGCTACTGACCTTACCGGCATGACGTAAAGCTCGTGCCCGCAAAGTCGTAATAGTCCTCTATTAGCGGACTGTTGACAGCCCGGACATGCTATTTACGCCATGCCGGTAAAGAGCGTAACTTACCTCCAAACTCGGAATGAGGGCCTATGTCTTTTTGGTGGGCATTTGATTGCTAGCTTCTGTTGCCATGGCGCCGTCACTTTCAGGGTTGGAAAGGGGGTAGGGATCCCCAGTTCATATGTGTCCAGGTAGTCTGTATTCCCCAACGGGGGAGGCAAAAGGCAGATCAAAAGGCTCCTGGACCCCCAGGGTTTCTGCCCTCAGTAGGATCAACCTTGTTGAAGGGCTGCTGTCGCCCATCTCTGCCAAGCTCAATCGTCCGTCTACTCCTCGAGGTGCCCCAAGACCATCAGCACTCTGTGGCCCGGCACATCATTCCCTAATGAACACCCTCTTCACTGCCCAGCTAGTTCTAGGGGTTAGGGCCCAGGAAGTCGGCCCAAAGTCCTCTTTTCCTTTGTCACACGTCATGCCTAGCCATGTCCAGGGGGCTCTATATTATCCTCTAGGCTCCACATGGACGTTCCATCACTCCTCCCCCCCCTGGTCTGTCTGGGCATCCAAGCGCTCCCTCTCTTCGTCCCTCTGGCACTTTCCAGTGGTTGGTCCTCATGTGTTGTGGCGAGGCGGGCACACGTCCCTCTCTGAGCTCTGGGGGCCCACACCTCAGCACTGCTGTCCCGCGCGGACACTGTCTTCCTCCGCCAGGAGGCAGTTGCCTACTCCTCCAGGGTGCATTGGGTCTGGGAACTCTCAGTGGGGCTCCCTCACCAGGCCGCTTTCTCAGAGGTGTCCCACCAGCTCCGTAGGGTAATCAATTAAACCCTTCCTGGGTCCGATCCACGGGGGGTGAGAGGGGGAGGAGGAGCAGGCCCCCCCTGGGGGGAGGAAGGGTCTCCAGCGCCTCGCTCATCCTCCTGCTCCCTTGTCTCTCCCCTGTCTGCCATCCTTGACTCACGGGGGTGTAGCACTTCAGGAGTGCTTCCAGCGCTGACCCTCACCCGGTCTCACTGGTGTTCCCTCCTTTTTTGCTTCTGTTTTGGGGGGGTATGGCCTCACCCCCGCAGCTGCGGGTCTCTGGTGGCACTCTGCTGTTACCTCAAGAATGCGGCACCCTCGCAGGCTGTCTCTGCGTCCCTGAGCGTGGCCCACCAAAAACACTGCCTTGCTAACTGGGTCCCTGTCGCACAATTGGAGCTTCCAGGCTGGCTCCCCCGCTCCACTCCCTGGGGGACATCCAATGCTCGGGTCTCCCATAGAACAGGGATAATCCCTCGGCCAAAGCGTCCCTCAGTCAGGGACTCTCTCCTGCAGGGCCTGCACAGTCTGCCGTGGTTAACCTTCCGTGTTCCGCAGCCCCGTTCTACAGCCTCCTCCTCCTTCGCCAAGGCTGTCGCACGGCTAACTGGGCCACCCGACCTCAGATGCGCACCAAACTTGGAGCAGGGGTGCCCCAGGCACACTTCTGCTGGGGGCAATCTTCTTTACTGCCCTGGGAGGGGGGCTCAAAAGGAGGGGATCAGTATCCCTTTACGATGCTGGGCTCAGGCCTTGACGCGACTATCAGCTATTCGCCATGCGCCCCCTAGTGGTGTACCTTTTAAACACAAGGTTCAATTAGTCTCCCTCTGCTGGGCTCGAACCAATTCAAATTTAACTTTTCAACACAAACTTGCTTTAACCAAAAGCTTTCAGCTGATCACCCTCTGCCGGGCTTGGACCAACTTCAATTTACTTTGTCATCGACTTTCTTTACACTATTAACATCGAAGACTTGATTGTGCACAGGGGCTCCAAAATTGATTATTGTTGCAGCTTGCTTATTGGCAGCTCGCAAACAGATTGTTATCACCTCCAGGTGATGCAGAACAGCGCGGTCAGGGTGGTTACTGGACTCAAATGGAGTGACCATATCTTGCATGCAAGGCGAGGTCTGCACTGGCTTATGGTGAAGGCCAGAATTCAGTTCCGGCTACTTCTGATCACTCAAAAATGTCGCTTGGAACTTATGCCTTCCTACCTAATGGATTGGTTGGTTATAAAACACAATACGAGAGCCTTAAGATCGAACAATACCAATCAACTAATGACCCCCCGTTGTAACTCTAACAAAGCCCTCATGGGATCCATTGTTAATGCTGCTGCAAGAGCCTGGAATGTCCTTCCGGCGGATCTTTGGGACCTGAAGTCAGTCAAAATTTTTAAAAAGAAACTAAAAACATTTCTATTTTATTAGATCTGTTCTCCTGGTGGTGAGAATTCCATTGAAATGATGTGAATATAATCTGCTTTGTTACTGCAAGAGCTTTTCCTTTTATTTGTATTTTTGTCTGCGGCCGTAAGCCCTTGGGTCATTGGAGCGCGGTACAAATTCATATACAATGAACTATACTAATATATATATACACACACACATACACACAGTATTTGTATATATAGTATACATACATATACTGACCTCAGATTTGTACCCCTCCCCGGAGGATTTTCAAGGACGCCAACCTTCTCCATATTGCCACTCAACTCTCACTCAGCTGTCAAACGCTCCTCAGACATCTGCCGCCTCCTGGAGGAACTTGACCTCAATGTCCTCAGTCTCACCGACACAAGAATTCACGGCCAGCTCCGTCACAAGCTTTGACACTCTCCTCGCTGACGGCTACAAGATCCTCTCAGCGCCCAGTGTAGCCCTGATCTTCCCAGAGTGGATTCCTGCCTCTGTCATTCCTACGCAGGCCTACTCCTCCTTTGAATGCCTCATCTGCAGGTTCTCTCTCTCTCCCCTAGCCATTCCCTTACTCTGGCTACTATCTATCGGCCACCTGGTCAAATCTCCTCCTTCCTCTCTTAATGGTCAGACCTTTCCTCTTCCCTCCCAGTCTTGACCACTCAACTCCTCCTCCTTGGAGACTTTAACATCCACCTGGATGCTTCCTGCCCTTCCTCTGGACTCTTGTGACCTCTGCGACTCACTTTCACTCTCTATTCTCCCCTCTGGCCCGACTCACTCTGCAGGGCTCACTCTAGATGTTCTGATCTCCTCAGACCTTCCCCTTTCTATCCCTCTCACCACTCCTCTCATTTGGAGCGATCACTTTCTCCTTTCCTCCCAGCTCACCCTCTCCCCCCCCCCCCCCCCCAGGCTAAGCCAATTCCAGCACTGCCGTGACCCATGAAGCGTGTGTCAGTTGAGGCTTTCGCCACCACTTTCTCACCCACCCCATCCTCCTTTGATTGACTCAAATCCCAACACAGCCCTTTCCAGGCTCCACTCTGCTATATCTCATACTCTCAATGTTCTTGCCCCCGTCATGAGGATCTGCTTGAAGCCCAAAGCCAAGTGCAATTCCTGGTACGACTCTGACCTCGTCACCTTCAAACGCAAGTGCAGGGTGGCTGAGCGGAAATGGCGTGCCTCTGGTACCTACTCTGAAACTGTCCTGCCGCCTGCTCCAAAGATAATACCGGCTCTCTGTCCACACTAAGAAGAGAGCTCACATCCAAGCTCGCATCTCTGCGGCATCTAACAACTCGGCCAAACTCTTTAAAATCTGCAAGGAACTGGCCAATCCTGCTGCAATCTCTACCTCACCTGTCCCTTCATAGGCCCTCTGCACGGCTCTGGCTTCTCACTTCATCTCTAAAACTCAGGATATCCTGTCCTCTCCCTCTTCCTCTCCCCCTGCCCCCTCTACTCCCTGCTCTTCCTCTGGCCCTTCTTCGGCCACCTCTCCTCCCTCCTTCTCTGCTTTCCCCTTTTCTCCCCAGATGAGGTTTCTAGACAAGTCTGATCTATGAAAGTCTCATCAAAACAGGTTCATCCCTTTTCCTCCAAAACGATCAAGGACCGCATTGACTCCCTGGCTCCTGCCCTGGCTGATTTCTGTAACCACTCCTTCGCTACTGGAGTCTTACAATCCCCCTGACGCACCCTCCAAAAAAAACCCTCTGCCGACCGGTCCTATCCCGGCTAACTATCGCCCAATCTCCATCACTCCTTTCCTGAGCAAACTCCTGGAAAAGCAGGTCATCTCCCAGCTTAATCTCCACTCTGAATCTGTTGGTTGTCTTCAGGACCATCAGTCTGGCTTCAGAGCTGCCAGAAGCACGGAAACTGCTCTCCCGAACATCCTTGAAGACCTGCTCTCTAACCTTCATTCCATCACCCCCTGTGTCCTCATCTTACTTGATCTCTCTTCTGCCTTTGACAACCATGCCATCCTGCTCATCCGTCTATGTGATAACCTGGGTATCACCGGTCAGGCCCTGTCATGGCTGACTTCTTTCCTCTCTGATTGACCCTCCCAGGTCCAACTTGGGTCCTTCCTCTCCTCCATCTTTATCTCTACCTGTTGTGTCCCCCAGGGGTCTAACCTCTCCCCCTGCTGTTCAACTAATACCTGGCACTTCTTGCCCACCGCATTGCCGCTCTATGCCCCAACTTTCAGTGCTACGCGGATGACCCTCAGCTCATTTTCAGGCTTCCTTCAGCCACCTCTTCTCAGTCTCTCATCTCTGACTGTCGGTCTGCTATCCAGGAGTGGTGTGCCACCAATGATCTCTGCCTTAATGCCAGCAAGACTGAGATTCTCCTCATCAGCACACCTGCTCCCTCCTTTCCGGTCACTCTCTGGCTGGCCTCTCTTGGCCCTCTTCCTGCCCCAGCTAAAAACCTCGGGGTCATCTTCGACTCCACACTTCTTCCCTCCTCGCATCTTCTCTCCTCACATCTCTGACGTCTCTAAGAAGTCACATAACCAGCTGCACCTCCTAAGAGGTATTCTTCCTTTCCTCACCTTCCACCAGAAGCTCATTGTCTCCAACCCAGAGCTCTGGTACGCTCTAGGCTGGATTATTGCAACAGCCTCTTTCCAAATCTGCCTGCTTCTACTCTCCGCCCTCTGCAACTCATCCAGAACAGGACTGCGAGACTTGTCGTTGGCCTCAAGCCCAGGGATCGTATCTCTCCAGGACTGAAATCTCTGCAATGGCTCCCAGTGGCTGCAAGGATTAAGTTCAAAACCCTCTGCATTGTCCACAAGGCCTTCTGGGGCCTGGGGCTTCAATACTCTCTCTTCCTAAATATCTTCCTTCTCGATCGCTTTGTTCTTCCGCCTCCAACTCCCCCATGATCAGTCGCTTCTCCAAGCAACAATTGGTGGTAGATCTCTTTCTTCGGCTGGGGCCTCCATCTGGAACAGCCTCCTTGAAACTTGAGGAGAACCATCTCCTGTTCTGGAAGCACTACAAACCCTTCCTCTTTGCTTCTGCGTACTCTCCTCCTTTCCCCTGCTTAATTCTGGGTAGAAACTGTACTGGTAACCTGGCCACCCTCTGATCTCGGGCCCAAGTTCCCTCCCCCACCAGTTACACACCTGCACTGCCTCCCTGGCAACCACCGCACTTGGGGACTGTTTCAGTATCCCTACAGTCCCCCCCACCTGCACTTGACACCTAAAGTCTGCACTTACCCTTGCACTTGCCACCAGCTGGCCCTACTTCTCTTATAGTTTATTTATTCTATTAACCCTTCTACTGCACTGTCCCCACCCCCCCTTCCTCTGCACTTGCGTGATCTGAATGACACTTGGCCTAGTAGGATTGCTGTTTCTGTCTTCGCTCTGTTCCCCCTCCCTTGCCATGTCGTGCCTTGAAACACTTGTGTATAGGCGCGGTATAAATGCCATATCATATCATAGTATATGATATATCTGGGGAACCTGGTTTGTAGTGCGCTAAAGGCCTTCACTAATTTTCCCCCGAAGTTTGGATTGGAGAAATATATACTGTGTAAAGAAAAGTGAGTGTTGGCTGTGGTACAAGTAGAATTGGTGAGTTCCCAGCCCACCTCTAAACAGAATGAGTAATTAGATTATTCTCCTCCTTGCGCGGAGGAGGAGAGTAATCAAATTACTCATATCATACATACAATAGAATACAGGCAGGACCACTTCAATTCACAATTCTTTGTCACTCTTTCACTTTTGCCACCTTCCAGTTGGATACCTTACAGGGACTTTCGAATGAGCACCCACGCTGTGCCGGACCACTCTAAGGTATTGTATCTTGGCTTCAAAGTTCAATCACTCATCTGTTGTTCAAATGTACTGACGTTGATTATTGCATACACTTCATACACTGTTCGCTTCAGCGTTCACTATACAATGTTGCTGCTTGCAACCTTGGCTTCAACACAGACCAATCTGGTATCAGTCTCCCCATCTCACCGGCTGTGCTGACTTCACAGTTGCTGCTTTGGTGTAGGATTGTTACTAAACAAGAGGGCGAATTATATAAAGTTAACAGGGTGTTGCCCTTAGTAGATTACGTTCACACAATAAACAGGCACAACACATCCGTGTTATGAACTATTAGCAGCCAAATGGAACCCAGAGTCGGTCCAGTTGGCAAAGGCCAGAACCTGTGGTATGGACTAAGATGAAGCTAATTCTAGCTAGAGTAGAGTCAAGGCTGTGAAGGAAGACAGTAGGATAGAGCGAAAATAGGCTATGCCTGCCTAGTGTGCACTCTCAACTAGGTTGCGGTGTTACAACGCCTGTCTAATAGTGACCAAATAAGAATGAAATTACCAACTTCTATAGTATGTAACACATTCAGCCTTGTGAGTCCTATACCACTCTCTTCCGTTTGGGTGTATATGAATTGGAAGAGACTGAAGTGAAAGGGGAAAGCGCACCAGGGAAGGTAAAAAGGTTGTTTCTCCTTTTTAAGCACTCATGGGGCATCTAATGGGATGACAACATCTTTAATAACCCATAGATTGTCACACTGACCCTGGATTGCTAGGGTTAAAAAGACACAAATACAAGGAAAAGGGAAACTTTCCTTTTCCTAGAACTAAAAGACAATACAATCACTACTTCCCATCTAGGACTGGTTTTTACTGAGGGGAAGTAGGACAATGTAAAAAGGTTTGCTCAAACTCTCAACAATAGGCAAATTGGCGCCTTTTTAAGTGTAGCAAACACTGTCGACCGGTTTCAGTGGCATAACTTTGATAAAGCCACATTCATCAGGACAGTCTTAGGTTCCTCAAAGCTGGTATAATTCGTACTTTGAAAACCAGTTTATGAGAAACAAAATACGGTAGATGGAGTAGTACTTTACCACCTTGCCGTAGGTGTCAAAGGACTGGAGCAGTCTGGAAGGGAGCCATGTGTTTAATTCCCTTTAAATCAGTAAGTTGGATATGTACCTCAAGCAGAGGCGCAGCGTGACTGACCAGTCCCCATGCTTCTAATTTGCATGCACTGAGCGCTCGCTTTTGCCACCGTATTTCGAACACGGCGCTCACCAAGGAAGGTGCATGCAAATTATAAGCATGGGGACTGGGTGGAGTTCCTAAGTATCCTAAGGGATAGGATGAGGGTAAAGGTGTTACAGGGAAGGGGATACTGCGTCTCGCCATCCGGTGTCCCAGTCCCACTCCCCGAAGACCCCTCACCCAGGTGATCCTCCCGCACTGGTCCAACCCCAGGAACTGGATCCAAAAGCGATGGCTGTGTCCTGGCCACCTGGATGACAGATCCCTGGGGACTAGCGGGTGAGACCCCTTCAGGTTTCTCACAGCTCACTCCCAGTAGTCTTCTGTTCTCTGCCATTCTTCCTTTTATTCCTTGCTCTGTGTTAGTAGTCCCTGTTCTCTGCCCGTAGTTTCCTTGGTTCCGGTCCAGAGATTCCTGGTTACCAATCTACAGTTCCATCCTTGTTATTCAGTCTAGAGTTTCTGCTCCTAGTTTGCTAGTTCAGAGTCTGCAGTTATGCCGTTGTTATTCTAGGCTGGCATTTCCTTGTTTCGAGTCTGTAGTTTAGTCTGCTGTTCCTGGATTCCAGCCCACAATTTACAGTCTATGTTTCTTGTTCAAAATTCCTTTTGTACTTAGTTTCCAGTTTGCTTGCTCCCTGTTCTAAGTTTTGAACTTATTTCCACTTCCTGTTCTTTCCCAGGATATTTCTCTGAAGGTTTGTTTTATGGTCTTGACTTCAGGTGTGTTTGTGCAATTCCTTTGTCCAGAGTTTGGTTGAATATGTTCCAGCAGGTAATCTTTCCTTTTTTGTGCTCAGCAACATCCCTTGTGTCATATTTGTTAGGTTTGCTGGTTCCTGTCCTGCTTCAGTCTTGCAAGTATTGCTTACACAATCATCCCCGCATCAGGGGGGCGTAGCTGGGCCGGTAACAGCCAGGCAGGCCATAGCTAAGTGAGGGCCTCGGAATATGGTCAGAGCAATTACCAGACCTAGTAAGCCCCCAGCAAGGGGGGTGATCGCTATTCACACTCTGGGTTCGGATCGAGGTGCGAGTAGTTGCAATTTTCCTCGACACTGAAGATGGGCTTGGTGAGTTTTGTGCAAACTAAATCTCCTGTGGAAAACAACAAAATGGCCGCCACCTTTGCAAACAGAAAAGCGACAACGTCCATTTTCTATTTCCATGATGGTGGCTCGACGGGATGGAGCAGCGATGCCAGGAGCCCCAGCAGGTAAATGGGGTGAGGGGCATGGGGTGAGGGGGCTGATGTGGGGGTCAGAGTGGGACCGGTAGCTGGGGAAAGGGCACCAACAAATGGCTGCACTCGGGGAAGGGCCTCAGGTGGCTGGAAGGACGGGTGATACACTGCCAGTTCTCAACTGCGTTTCTAGCCACCTTATTGGCCAAGCGCCATTTCTAGGGTACAAATCCCTGTTCATGCACTTTAGTCGAGACATAGAACTTCACTCCTGCTGTTCCTGTCCATGAGCATTCAGAGTGAGGCCCTGTAGTTGAAGCTGCTCAGAAGGCTTGAGTTGCCCTTGACATGGGGGACTATCCTGCAACTATATGGTGCACACCCTAAGTGGGTACTGTAAGGAAGGCATGGTATCAAACAGTGAAGACAGACACAAACGATCACAGTTGAAAGGTGTTTATTGAAAATGGGTTTGAAAAATGCCTAGCTAATCCTAAATCTAAAGATGGGAGCAAGCTACTACCATAAAATGATAAAAACACAGTCCTAGTAGAGTCTGGTCAAAATAAAAGGGCCTATACTATAAACCTATTGCCAATCCTTACTTCTAAATACAAATGGTGCGGGAAACAATGTTATACAAAAGAAAAGCGTTCAAGAAATGAAATGTTAGGATAGTTGAGCCGTTAGCTTCCCTTCCACACGTTTTCAGCATGGGACAAGGTAGCACACTCAAGATTAGCACATACTCTTGCATTTCTAGCACAAGGATGCAGTTCAAAATCTCACTATCAGGACCTTCTGTGCCCAATTCTCTTTACCATTCAAAGTCTATTATTTCAGAGGGTCGGGTGCGACAAAAAAACATTCAAAGTTACTTTCTCGTCAGGATTCTCATATGCACAACTTCTCTGGTGATTCACCGTTCACCTCAGGTCCTGTAACGCTCACCTGGTTCCCACGGGGGCGCTGGTCTAGTCTGGATTGCTTTGGCCTCTTCTAGCGTGATGCGCAGGACCCGGAACACCGATTGGACAGGACCTCCAAATCGTGCTTGCCTGGCCCATAGGAATATCCTTCTGTAGATGAGAAAGGGGATTAACAGTCTGCAGAATAGTGTGCTAGCTCCCCCCTTTCCCCCTTCGTTCCTCTCTAACTTCCTCCAAACCCCGGTTTAAGCTCACCTTATGGTTTGGAAGGATGAACTCTCCATCCTGCTTCTGGTGCAGGGGCGTGCGTTCGTCCAGTTACTTCACTGGTTTTCAGAATGGCGCTGGCAAAATCCACTTGACTTTCCTGAGCGATGCACCGTAAGTATGAAAGTTCAAAGTTCAAGTGAGGCCCCCTTTATGTTGTCTTTCTAACCTGTGATCTGTCCTTTATTTCAGGTGCAGAATGAAGGCGATGCGTCGAGGGGTTAAACTGCCGAGGTGAGTAGTGATGAGGGCGATCCCTCTAAATGTCCTTATCATTCCCCAGAAATGTCTCTTGTCCTTTCCCATAGGGGCCGGGGTACCGTACCTGCCAACGGGGCGGCGCCGACCCGAAATGTGGAAGAAAAGCCGGTAAGTATTATTGCTGTTAATCAGGCTTTCCTTCTGTGTTCCTTCTGCTCACCTTTTGTTTCTTCCTCTCTCCCCTAGGTGCAGAGATGTAGCGTCCGATGCTGACAGCCGCGATGGAGCCGGGAGATGTCTCGAGGACAGGTGAGTGAAGCGTGGCGCTGCAGCGAGCAACGCGATGCTTTTAAATGGAAGTCTTTCTTCAGGGATGCTGGCGAGAAGATTCCGGATGCAGGTAAGAAGTTTGAAATAGTCCTTGGTTTTCACCTTTCTCTTCTCTTCCTTCCTTGCAGGTCTTCCAGGTTCGAGGCGGGCGTGGCTGGAGTCCAGGAGCAGGAGCAGACACGGTGAGTGTTAAGCTGCAGGAAGCAGAACAACGCGAAGCATGAGCTGCTGTCTGGGCGTGGCTTAAAGAGCCTCCAAAGAAGTCCCAAGTATGTATCCTTCCCCAACTAGGTATGTATCCTTCCCTGGCCACGCCCGAGTGAAAAAATAGTCCCTATGAAAAAATAGTCCCTTTCAGGTCTCAGGGAGGCCTGAAGCGTGCAGCATGGTCTGCATCAGGTAAGTGCACAAAACACCTCCCTTTATGAGCCTGGCGCCTATGGCGCCAGGACTGATGTCCAACATGAGCCTGGCGCCAAAGGCGCCAGGACTGAGTCCAAAGAGCCCCTATAAGGGGCCGCTGGGCTTTTACCCCAGGGCATGATGCTTGCTTCCAGGGGTGCTGGGCCTGGCCTGGTGCTCCGGGGGTAGGCATCATGACAGGTCCCCCTTCGCCGAGCTCAGACCAAATTGATCTAATTTTCCAAACTTAACTATATCAAAATCGAAGACTTTCGACTGTGCGCAGGATTTTGCTTGACTTGTTGCAGGACCACTTTTACTTACCTGTAGCTACTGCTTTCCAGCATGGGTCTGATATGGATTCACATGCTCATGAATATTCCCTATCATCATGCTGGGAATCCTCAGTAAAAAAAAAAAACGTTTCACTTTCAAACTGTATTTCTCTTTTCAACCAATTACTGTCCTCTGGGTCATCCTGCCCCCACCCAATGACAGCCCTCTCCCTAAGCCCCTCCTCTGGCAGCCATCTTCAAATTTGGCAAGCACATAAAGTGGCAGTATGAAAAAACGAAGATAATCACGCATGTGTAAATGATTTGAAAAAGACTATACCAAAACTGATATAATTGGCGCACAAGGCTTAGGTTTGAGGAAAAAAGTAATCCTGCATTGCCACTGTCCGAGTGTGTTGATGACACGTAGCAGGAGAGGCAACACGTACAGAAATATCCCTTCCCATGGGAAGGAGAACGCGTCCCCCAGGCTCCTCAGTTGGAGAAAACTGCTGGCAAACTTCTGGCATTTGGAGTTCGCCGCCGTCACAAACAGATCGATCTGGGGCCTGCCCCACTTGATGAAGATGCAGTCCACCTGGTCCTGCAGAAGTTCCCACTCGTGGCAGGTGCACAATTTCCTGCTGAGGGAGTCTGCAATGGTATTCTTGTCTCCCGCCAGGTGAAGAGAAACATCCCTTTTCCGACGGCCCAGCGCCACAAGTCCTGCGCTTCCTTGGAGACTGCTGGGGAATAGAGTGCCCCCATGTTTCCTGATGTAGAACATGGTGGTGGTGTTGTCTGTGAAGATGCCCACCACCTTGCCCTTTAGAGACGGAAGAAACGACTTGAGGGCCCAGAACACTGCCCATAACGCCAGGATGTTGATATGGAGATCCTTCTCCTCAGGCAGCCACATGCCTCTGGCCTGTAGACATCTAATGTGGGTTCCCCAGCCTTTCAGGGAAGTGTCCGTGGTGACCGTCTACTGGGATGGACGGTTTTGAAACCCTGTGCACGGGCGATATTGGAGCGGATGCCCCACTACCCTATCGCCCAAAGGAGCGACATCGTCGAGCAGGATCTTGTCCGCAAACCTTCCAGACACCTGTATCCATCGAGCATCCAGGAACTCCTGAAGGGGTTGCATGTGCAATTTGCAGAGTCAGATGACGTCGATGCAGGACGACAACAGCTGCTGCACCTTCCCTTGAGTGGCCGCTACCCTCTCCTCCGAGGGTGACGGCAGGCAGGACACCGTATTGAGTCTGGCTCCTAAGAATAGCATGTTCTATGATGGTGTTAAGCAAGACTTTGGATAGTTGATGAAGAATCCCAGATATTTCAGTAGCTGAACGGTCGCCTACGTGTGTCCGAGGGAAAAATCGCGCAAGTGGGCCCGGATGAGCCAGTCGTCGAAGTACATGTATACGTGTATGCCCCGTTGACGTATATGGGCCGCCACCCCTGGCAGGCATTTTGTGAACCCTGGGGGCCGACTTCAATCTGAAAGAAAGAGCCTTGACCTGAACCACGAAACGCAAAAACCTCCTTTTTCTTTGTTAATCGGGACGTGGAAAAAGGCGTCCTCCAGGTCCAGAGACAAACTTTTGGGAGATGATGCAGGTCTAGAAAGGGCCTCCAGCCCCCATCTTCTTTCTGACGGGAAAGTATCTGGAATAGACTGCAGAGCCTCAGAGCCGTTGGGGAACTCACTATCGCCCCTTTTCGCAGCATGGCCCGTACCTCTTCCAGGAGCGGAGGGATGTGTTGTTTCTGGCGGGTAGTCGGAGTGAACCGCGGACAACTGCGTTGAAACTCCAGGGTGTGCCCCTTGGCGAGAGCGTCCAGCACCCATTTGTCAGTGGTGATCTTCTTCCACTCGGTGACAAACTTCATCAGCCAACCTCCCAACGGGGTGCACACGTGGGGGCCCAACATCCCAGCCGATTCGGGCCTGTTTCGGAGCCGGCGTCCTGTACTGCAGCAACGACAATGCTGTCTACAGCTACCGAAGGCCTGGAAGTCGTGATCTGGAGGGCTGACAGTATGAAGAGGAGAAATCTTTGGCAGTCCTGCCTTTCCCCTGGAGGAACAAAAAGAAGAGCGATGCTGCTGGAGAGTGCCCAGGGAACAGGTCGTCTCCATATCCGCCTTGATGGCCTGGAGGGGCTTGTCGACGACCTTCCCAAACAAGTTCTCTCCATCGAAGGACATGTCCAACACCTTTGCCTGAACCTCCTGCCGGAATTTCGTGCCCTTCATCCAGCCTTGTCGACGAAGGCAGACACCGTTACCCATCTGCCAGAACCCTGTGTCGGCGACGTCCAACACCAGTGTAATGGCGCGATCCGGTGCTACTCTCCCCCCCCCTCTCCTGAAAAGAGCGATTGCCTCATCCTCTTATCGTCAGGAGGAACTCCAGAATAGGCCCCAGCTTGTAGCACAGCTCCCTGTCAAACCTGGATAGGATCGCCAGTCCGCCTTGATAGTTGACGCTGTGGTGTAAATCACCTTCCTTCCCATGGCATCCATCTTCTTCCCCTCGCTGTCCAGAGAGACCGAAGACGACGGGTTAGCCAACCGTTTCTTTGCGGCCGCCGATACCACCGAATCCGGTGATGGTTGCGACCTCAGGCCCTTGGGTGTGGAGTCCGGCACCCAATACATCTTCTACAGCCTATCCCGTTTGGCTGGAGCCATGCAAGGGTTCTTCATGAGGGCCAGGCCCTCTTCCCACATGTCATCTAGAAGGGGCACCGCCATGATTGTCTTCCTCCTGGCCCCACACCTCTGGTACACAAAACCCTCCTTCCTGGTTTCTTCAGGCACAAGCTGGAATAGCACAGAGGCTCTGGAGATCATGGAGTGGAACAACCCCACCTCGTCCGGTGGGGACACCCTAGGTGGCGCATCCAATGCAGAGACTCACCGTCCGCTGCGACAATATCCTTGTTGTTGTCCATAGTCGTGGCCGTATCCATCTCCGTACCTGTGTCTGGGGTCTGTTGGGGGAGAAGGGTACGATGCGGATGTGGATGTGGAGGCTGAAAGGGGGGCATCGGGTGATGCTTCCTCTTCTTCATTGGAGGCTGAAAAGGGGCTGGTGGACCACCAGAACCTGGCCCGGGAGCATCCTCTTCTGGCTCTCTCATATGTTCAGAGACACGTCCCTCGGCTGAGCTGGCGGGATCAGAAGACTAGGCCTACACCATCGTCGTCATCCCCTTCCATGTCCTTGTGGACCGTATGCAAGGACTCCTGATCCTCGTCGTTCGTGGACGAGACCTTCATGGCTTGGGCCAAGGCCTGGGAGGGCTGTTTTGGTGCCTCCCCGCTCCCCCTTTCCCTCCCCCTGCCTGGCTTGAACCGGGGCCTGAGCCGATTTACTCCCTTCTGGCGTGCCAGCAGACTTTGCCAAAGTCACTGCGGCGGTGTCACACCTTGGGCAGGGATACCTTCTGAGCTACGTGCAGGGATTACCTTCACAGGGTCTGCTCCTTTAGCAGTCGTTGTAGCAGCCACCACCAACTATTGTTGACGAAGTCTTATCCTATGCCGATTGGGCCTGCTTGGGCTGTTCGGCCTTCTTCTCCTCAGTCCGAGGTTTCTCGACTTCTCCCGCAGTTTAGCCGGGTTAGATGATTTCCTTTTCGAGGAAGAGCTGGATGCCGGCTGGCAATGGAGGTGAAGTTTGATGTCGATCGCGCACTGTCCAACTTGGGACCCGCTTCTGCAGCGTACCTGGTGGACTCGGACATGCGGTTCTTTGCCTTGTCTTGGGCCCCAACAGATGAGAGGGACCTCAAAGGACTTAGAAGACCGCTCCTTGGACAGACCGGTCCTGGGTGAGGCATGGCCCTGCTCGAAGCACGGTCAGAGGCCCTGGCATTCAGCCACATTGTCAGTCTACTGTGCCTGTCCCTCGTCTTCTTGGAGAAACCAAGGCATGTCTCGCACTCCACCTCCTTATGGTCTGGGTGCAGGCAGTAGAGGTATTGCAGGTGCTGGTCTTCAACAAACACATTCCGTAGCTACACTTGGTGCAGGGCTTGAAGAGGGACCTTTCCTCTTTCTCTTCGGTCATGGTCGGAGGGTGCGAAGTAGGTCCGATTGCCTTCTGGGATCTTCGACGATATTTTCCCCTTGAGGGCCGCTGAAATTCACCGACAACGGGTCCCCGCTGTCGGTAGATGAAGAGAGCACACAGGTTCTTTTGGAACAAAAATAGAACGTTTTTCCATTGAAAAACATTTAAAAAACATAGAAGTAAGTATATTACTCCGGGGGGGGGGGCGCTGTTGAGCAGCCAGCAAGATGGCCGCTTAGCCTTTAAGCTCCGTGGCCCACGAGCTACTCATCCGCCGTAATCAGCGGTTCAGCATATATTCTTGAGTTGGGACCCCGTGCATCCTGCTGCCTGTCGCCTCTGCTTCAGACTGCCCTGTTTCTGGGCAAAAACGGACATTGGGGACCATTGGGGCCATCTGTGGAGGCCTCTGGCCCACGTGACGTGTGCGGCCCATCCCCCCTCGCCGCCTCTGCGAGGGTTCGCGCTCCTGCGGCTCGGAGTGCAGCCGCCTGGGGCCCAGGCATCACCCCCTCTTCGCCCTCCCTCCCTGGACGGCGCGGACTACAGCTCCCGTGTGCCGCCGACGGCCGCGGCCCGCTCCCCCTGCGGGGTGCGCCTGAGCCGGTGGCCTGCCGGCGGGGCTCCCTCGTTTACAGCTCCTGCTCCGCGGCGGTTCGGGGACGCCAGCCCACAACAGGCGAAGATACTGCGGGGGGCGGCCGAGCGTTCCTGGATCGCGACTCCGCGGCCTGCGCCTCTGGTCCCCCACTGGGGCCCTGTACGGTGTGGAGATTACACGCCACGACACTGCAGGACCTCCCGGCGCGGCCCCTGCGCAGACGCCATCTGCCCGCTTCTGCTCCGTGGCTCCGTCGCCTGCCTCGCTGGTTCACTGTGGCGGCTGGAGCGTGGGGCTGTCCCGTGGCCTTCCTGTTTAGGGCCCCAGCCGAAGCTTGAGGCCCTGATTCCGCCTGGCCCCACTGCTGCAACTATTGGGCCTGCCAGGGCCCGGATGGACAGCTGCTCTTCGACCTACAGGGTCCCAAGGTGAGGAGGGTGAGAGATCTGGCCGTCGCGTTCCTGGGCTGCGCCTTTGCCAGTTAGAGTGGGGGGTGAGGCCCACACTCATCGTGCCCCCCTGTGACCACTCTCTTGTCGCTGGTGCCACCTTGGGCGTTCAATACTCTCCTCTCCTCTGATCCGTGGTACGCCCCAGGGGTACCCTGCACCCCTGACTTTGCTGCTTTCTACGTCCGGCCACCTTGGCCTGGGCCCTCCTGGCTCACAGGCCACTCAGACACCCTGCTTGCCCCTCGAGTGGACTTATTGCCCCGAAACACACCGAGCAGGGCGTTCTTCTGGCCCTCGCCCCCTAGGCGGCGGCCGACCCTTTGCTGACTACGCCCTAGCCCCTCTCTAAACCCCTTGGGCCCCATTGCTGTCTCCCTGCGGAAAACACCCTCTTTCTTATCAAGGCGCTCCCCGAGGATGTCCGGCAAAGCACGTGGGGCCAACAAGGCCGGGGCAATGGACAAGTTTGCTAAAGCCCTGGCCAGGCAGGACCAAGCTGGGCCTGCCCTTCTTCCAGACGACTCGGATGTTTCCTCTTTCTCCCCTCAGCCAGACCTTACGTCACTCATGGAGACTATGGCCAAAAACTTTGCGTCATTTCACGAAAAATTAGACGACATAAATGCCAATGTAGCCTCCCTACGCACCAAATTGGATCAGCATGGCACCAGGCTGGGTGAGGCCGAGACTAGGATTGGTGCAACTGAGGATGAGGTACACGTGCTCCAGAATACGGTCTCGGACTTGGTGCGAGATATGAAGCAGGTCAAGGCGAAGTGCGATGAATTGGAATCCAGGTCCCGCCGGAATAATATCCGCATCGTTGGGGTTCCGGAGACAGCCCTCAAGGGCAAAATGGAACTCGCAGTCGAGACCCTATTGAGAGACCTCCTGGGGGATCCTCAACTTTCCCCCTTCTTTACTATTGAGCGTGCCCAGCGTTCATTGGCACCTCGCCCCAAGCCGGGCGACTTCCCCAGACCAATTATAGCCAAGGTTCTCAGCTACAGAGATAGAGACCACATCCTGCAGTTGGCCCGCGAAAGAGGGCAACTGAGACTTGAGTCCCAGATTATCCGCATTTTCCCGGACTTCTCTGTCAGTGTTCAAATGGAGCGCAGGCAATTTAATGGAGTGAAGAAGATGCTCAGAGAGAGGAAGGTGGAATATGCTATGTTATTCTCTGCTATGCTGAAGCTCACCCACTGTAATAAACTGTACTTTTTTACTGTCCCTGACGAGGCGGTGAAATTTATTGAGTCCCATATTCCTCTCCCGAGCCCCGGGACCGACCCTGTTGAGGATTGAGCCGGCCTGCTATTCACCTGTTACCTTCCTCGTTGTGGTACCATTACCGTGCCTGTTTTTGTGATTCTCTTGTAATGTCATGTATCTTCCTGTTGTGAATTCTCCTATTGTCGTAACTTGTTGTGGAATTTTGAGACATGCAGCGTGGGTCACGGATGGAGGGTCCACAGTATTTGGCACCTATACTTGGACTAACTATCCCTACAGCCCCTGCTCACTGTGCCCTACCATGCAGTCTCCTCTTACAAATTAACTTAACCACCGCTGTACGCTATTTGGTGCACTCCACCGCTCAACTATTTTGACCGGGCTCACGGCAGCAGCTACCCCCGCTGCAGTTGCAACGCAGAGTTTGGCTTGTTTAGTTCTTGGGCTGTTCCCCTGTTTGGTTTGGGGGCTGGCCCAGCCACGTTGGGCTTGGCACGAACGCCATGAGAATTTGGGTGGGTTTCTGGGCACTGCTAGGTTGGGGGTGGCAGTGAGGGAGGGGGGAGGTGTTATTTGGGGATGTTATACTAACAAAAATGGTGAGACAGTAGAAGCCTTTGAAATGATCAGGCCGTCGCTCTGGTGGCCGGTATCTGTTTGGCAATGTATGACACACATTACTCGGACCCCCCCTAAACTGCTATGGAATGGCCATTAGGCTAATGTCCTGGAATATCAGGGGGCTCAGCAATTACACAAAGGCACGCAGGGTCACGGCCTACGTCCAGAGGCACAGGGTTAAGATACTTTTCCTACAGGAAACTCATGCCCTTGCACAATTATCGTCCTCTCTCGCCCCGTCATTGGGCCCCAACAAATATTACACTGTGTTCTCCTCACAATCCAGAGGTGTCCTCACCTTGATTCACAAGTCCTTGGAGTTCTCCCTTCGCACCAGCCATATCGATGCCCAGGGTAGATATGTGATCCTTCACTGCTTGATGGCCAATGCGGAGTGCCTTCTGGCCAACACATACGCCCCATGCATTGATGCACCCGAATTTTTTTATCATATCCTTCTGGGCTATGTGGGGGTTCCCATCATATGGGGGGGGGGATATGAACCTCATTCTGGACACCGACCTGGATAGATCCGGTGTTGCACCCAGAGCATTGTCCAGGGCCGCCCGCCGCCTCCATGCACACATGCTCACTGCTGGTCTGGTGGATGCCTGGAGGCATCACCCTATGTCGAAAGAGTATACATTTTACTCCTCCGTCCACGACAGTCACTCCAGGATTGACCTGTTCCTTCTCCCAGCGGGCCTCATGGGCAAAGCACTCACCTCGCAGATTCTCCCTCGCACACTCTCCGATCACTCCTCGATCACGCTGGATATCACCCTGCGCCCGGGCCTCCCTCTGCATCCTAACTGGAGATTTAAGTCCGACGCACTACACAACATAGTCTTCAAGGCTGACATTCTTGCAGATATCACCTCGTTTTTTGATAGTAACAAACGCCATGACACAAAGGCCGGGGTGAGATGGGAGGCCTTTAAGGTTTTCATCAGGGACATGTGCATCTCCAGAGAGGCCGGGGTACTGAAAGATATTAGAAACTCTCTGCGCCGTTCTGAGGCCAGGCTCGGGGAGCTAGAGCGTGAATACGCGGCCACCCCGGCTCCCCCCATACTAGCGCAGATTAGAACTGAACTAGACACTTTCGAGTCCCTTGCCCACAGTGCGATAAGATACCTTGCCCGCCCCATCACGGCCCGAAAGTATGGTGAGGGAGAGAGACCAGGCCGTACTCTGGCCCGTCTCGCCCGTGCCGAGGGAGGCAGGGCACGTATCGATAGTATCATTGACAACGACGGTGTGCGACATTGGTCGGACCGCCCCATTCTTGAGACCTTTACAGAGTTCTATGCAACCCTGTATGCCCGGCAACCGGAGGACAGCCCGCAGGACCTGGACGACCTCCTGGACCGCATCCCATTGTCCCTGGTTTCCCTGGACACCAAAGAACAACTAGATGCTCCCTTCACCCTTGCCGAGATCACTGCTGTCATCTCGGCCCACCCTAAGGGGAAAGCCCCCGGTCCGGATGGTCTGACCGCCGAGTTCTATCAGGAGCATGTCGCTCTCCTCGCTCCGCGCCTTCACGAGCTTTGGGAGGAGTCGCTGCGCCTTGCCACCCTCCCCCGGTCCCTGCGGGAGGCTGCCATCACTGTGCTTCCTAAGCCGGGCAAGCCCCCAGATGAGTGCGGATCTTAGACCTCTATCCCTCATCAATACCGATACCAAGATCTTCACCAAAATCATAGCAAACAGGTTCCTCCCTATCATGAAATATCTAATCCACCCAGACCAGAGCGGATTTGTGCCTGCCCGCTCCACTACCTTAAACATTCGGCGGTTGTTTAACGTCATCTCCAGAATTGATCCCCAAGCCAATGCGGTGGCCGTGACATTAGACGCCCAAAAAGCGTTTGACATGGTTTCCTGGCAATATCTGTGGGCGGTGCTGGAAAAGATGGGGATTGTTCCATACATGATGTCCTGTATTAAACTACTATACACTAATCCGGTAGCCAGAGTCCTGTTCAACTCTCGCCTATCGGCCCCCTTCTCCCTCCACAGGGGGACACAGCAGGGGTGCCCTTTCTCTCCCTTGCTATTTGCCATGGCCATCGAGCCCATGGCTGATAGCGTACGAAACAACCACGTGCGCAAAGGGATTCGCTTGCGGGACACTCCCGAAATCATACCACTATACGCAGATGACGTGCTTCTGTATATCAGAGACCCCTCAGTCCATCTCGACCCGATCATGCGAGAAATTATAAAAATTGGCACATTCTCGGGCTTCACCATAAATTATTCTAAATCAGAAACCTTTCCCCTTACTCCTGCAACCCCCCAGCCTGCATGCGAATTTCCTCTCAAATGGGCTCCCGAGGGCATCAAATACCTAGGGGTCCAGGTGGCCCTCTCAAAAGCCTCGTTAGTGACTAATAACTATGGCGCCGCCGCACAGTACGCTCGTACCAGAATGGAAAGATGGCGGAACCTCCCCCTCTCACTATCAGGGAGACTATCCCTAATTAAAATGATCATCGTGCCTAAATTCCTGTATGTATTTGCTAATGTTCCTCTTTGGCCCGGGAAACAATACTTTGCGGACTTATACTCAGAGTGTGCCCGCTTTCTTTGGCACTCAGGGGCCGTGTGCAGGAAGTGGCTGTACATGACCCTCCCTTACGAGAGGGGGGGCTTTGGTGCTCCTGACCTCACCCAGTACTGGACGGCAGCCCAAGCCCAACATGCTACATATTGGTACCACCACCAGGACCTCCCCCGCATGTTAAACTCGAAATCCTAGCGACCAAGGAGGTGAATGTCATGTCCTTGATCCTATTTCACTCGTATCGGACGCAGGCCCCCGCTGACCCAGGGGCCTCCACTATTAAAGCATGGCGGCAGATCCTGTCGTCTAGTTCGGGCTCCCCCCCGTACTACAAATGGCTTCCCCTCTGGTCTTTCCCTGGCCTTGCCCCCACACAGGACAAGCTCCTGATACGCCACTGGTCGGACCTGGGATACACATCATTCTCTGATCTGTTCCCTGACGGGAAATTCGTCACCCCAGATACGTGGAGGCCGGGGCACTCCAGATCCCCACTAGAAATGCTACAATACTTCCGTATTAGGGCGGCGGTCCAGGGCATGTGGCCTTCGAACCCGAACGAACCCCCTGAATCCCCTGAGGTCTGCTAGATTGCCAATTCCGCTGATGGTAGGGGTATCGTATCCTCCTTGTACAAAATGTTGATGGCACATGCTGCTGAACCTCCCCATACTGTTCGGGATGCCTGGAGCCGGGACCTGGGATTAGACATCACAGATGAAATGTGGTCCAAAATGTGCAGACACACCCGCAAGGTTTCTCTTAATTCTAGAATCAGATGTATCCAATACAAGCTGCTCAATCGCCTGTACTACACCCCTTATGCGATGGGAAAATTTGCCCGGGACCAGTCGCACCCATGTCAGAGATGTAGAGCAAGCGAAGCGGACCATGTACACATGTTCTGGTCCTGCGGGACACTAGCCCCGTTCTGGAACGCGGTGCTCGACACCCTCTCTGAAATAGTAGGGTTCGGGTGGATCCTGAACCCCTGTCTCCCCTGTTTGGGCTCTGGGAGGGGACTGAAGCGAAACGGGTAGCCAGGTTTTTGAATGTGGCGGCGAGTGTGGCCAAGCAATGCATCCTGCAGTGCTGGAAGCGCAGGCCCCCCCCCTCTCTTGAGATGTGGCTGAAGGCCCTTACCTAGACACAATCCTGTGAAGAAGACTATGGGCCTCATTACGACCCAGGCGGTAAGTTACCGCCTGGGTCGTACCTTTACCACCATGGCGTAAACTACGTTTACGCCATGTTGGTTGGCGGACTTACCGCCCCATTCCGAGGTTGGCGGGGCGGTAAGTCCCCATTAACCCATTTACCCTTCCCCATTCCCATTTTTGCCCCATAGGGCATAATGGGAGTGGGGAAGGCGTTAATTACGCCACCGTAAATTACGGTGGCGTAATTAACAACAAGGTCCCTTAGCGCCATGGATTTTAACACCTGCTAAAAGCAGGTGTTAAATCCTCCATGGCGCTAAGGGACCTCGGAATCAGGCGGTAAGGGTCGGCGCTGTTTACGCCGCCGTAAACCCCTTACCGCCTGGGTCCTAATGAGGCCCTATGTTAACATGCTGCCTAGTAATGCTCGCCCTAAATACATATGGGCGGAGTTCTGCAGTTACCTGAACAATAGGGTGGATTTGGAGCTCTTGTCATCCCCTCCTTCTCCTGATCGGGGGGCTGAACTTGTTACATGATGCACGCCTTCACCACAATTAACCGATGTTGGGACTGTATACGACCTTTTGTAATACTTGGACGCCATAATCCATGCTTCAATATGAAATGTATGCCACTGTTCTAACTTGCACTGTACCGGCTGCTACTTCTTGCCAATAAAGAAAAGTTAAAAAAAAAAAACATAGAAGTAGCTTGCAGAGCAAACTGGAGGGCTCCAAACACCAAAGCGTGCAGTAAAAATCTGAAGATGGCTGCCATAAGAGGGGCTTAGAGTGTGTATGCGAGTATGGGACAGTGTTCTCAGTGATCTTGAAAGGCAAGTTAGGTTTTGATGACTTGTATATGTCATAAATCACCAATGTATCAATTGAAAAGGATACAGTAACCATAAAAGGATACAATTGGTAGGGCTCTTCCGGATCCTATTTTCACACGACTTGATTGTAGGTAGGTCAAATTAGACCTTCCAAATGATACAACTCTCTGAGTGAATGAAACAGGCGGAGAGATATGGATCGCTGGAAAGGGCGTGGGAATTGTGCAGGAAGTATGCCTAGGATAGATAAAGTATCATAAGAAACTGTCCCAAACTCTAACACAGTATTAGCATTAATTCAGACACTGACCTTATGGCAAAACTGAAGTAATCCACGAAAGTCTCTTGAAGAAAACCAGGAGTTGAACAAACGACAAAGGAAGGGAAGATTAGTAAGGGAGACTTATCCCGAACGGCACGAGGCTCTCGCTAGATACCGGGTTGGTGCACCACAGGATAGCGTCCAAAGTACTATGCACAATCACCTTCCAATAGTTCATGAAATACTTCCTTTCCCACGAAGAACACAAATTTGAATTTCACCTGTTAACTGTCACAGGTACCAAAGGTTCAAAGTAGTTCAGAAAACCACATGCAGGATTGCACGCGATAGCATACACGCAGCCAGGCCAGCCGCGCTTGGAGACAGCGTTTCCGCGTGGAGATTAGCACGCGAACTGGATACACGCAGCCCAGGACAGCCGCGCTTGAAAACAGCATCCGCGTGTAGAGATTTAGCACGCGAACAGGATACACGCAGCTCAGGACAGCCGCGCTTGCAGACAGCGTCCGCGTGGAGATTTGGCACGCGAACAGGATACACGCAGCTCAGGACAGCCGCGCTGGCAGACAGCGTCCACGTGGAGATTTGGCACGCGAACAGGATACACGCAGCTCAGGACCGCCGCGCTTGCAGACAGCGTCCGCGTGGAGATTTGGCACGCGAACAGGATACACGCAGCTCAGGACAGCCGCGCTTGGAGACAGCCTCCGCGTGGAGATTTGGCACGCAAACAGGATACACGCAGCTCAGGACAGCTGCGCTTGCAGACAGCGTCCGCGTGGAGATTTGGCACGCGAACAGGATACACGCAGCTCAGGAATTAGCGTGTGGAGGAAAACACGCTCCAAAAGGTCAACGAAATTGCTGAAGGGAATGCGAGGACGCAGGTCCGGAGTTCAGCAGCAAAACGCCAACAAGAGTTAATCAGAAGCAGCGATCGGCGTTTCAACGCTGCTTATGTACGTACTGCCGTGATACACGTGATGGAACTAAATCACGTGAATTTAACGACGTGTAGAATGCAGACGTCGTTTACCGGGCAATGCATCGAACAACCTCCATTTCGAATAGAATGGTCTGGCGGTTCTATGGGCGTAACTCATTTTGTATGGAGAGGTCGTTCCTGGTCCAGAGATATGTCCAGCAGGCATGACAGTATACAGATCCTGGTTAGGTGTTTTCAATACCATTCCTAGGTGGGTGAGGGGTGGTGTGATAAGCCATTAAGGCATGGGAAATTGAGGGGCTATCCCCAAAAGAGAAGGGGGATACCATGTCTCGTCCAATGAGGTCATGACACCTCCCCAAGGGCTGCCTACCCAGTGCGATCGGCCCTCATATCCCCACCCGCAGGGTCAGGATAAGATAGCACTTCCGTCCCCCAGCCACATGGGGAGAGGCTGCCACCAGGAAAGAAGTGATGACAAGCCCTACCAACCAATAACAAAAAGTGGATCATTGAACTTAAAATAGTCAATTCAATATTAATTGATTCCAAGCAAAGTATAATACAGCGAGATTACCTGCTCTATAAGCCAACCACCAACCATACATCTTCATTACTCCACATGCTCAAAATGCTCCAGCTGCGCTTTGCTTGCACTTCACTAGCACAAATCCAGGTAGATTTAATGAGCTCTACTCAGCAGCGTTAATGGTGCTACTCTTTTCATTCGGTAATCACTGCCGCCCAGTACACATCTGGCATAGAGCAGGATTACCAAAGGATCACCAGCCCAGAAAAATACTTATTTGCAAGGATTTCTGGAGAGCGTGAAAGAAGCCAAGTCTAGGAAACTCAAGTGGTTACGGCCCAAGACTATAAGTGGTCTATATATGTCCTCAAGAAGGACTACTTTAACAGAGCACACTTGGCCTTAAAGAAGTCCTTAAAGCAACATTGAGAGATTAATTAGCATGACAATAAACACGCTTGTCATTGGCAATCTATGAGAACAAGGCGATCTCAGCACTTGGAGGGTGGATCATATGAAGAAGAAGGCAGACATACTCTGCTGTTTCATAGGCATTTTCCAATGACTATAGATTAATGGTCCCAGGACAAGGAACTATCCACACCAGTTACTAAGTCTCAAGAGATTGTCAAGGACCAAGCATGGTGCAACACCATACAGTCCACCCTTCTAAACAAAATTGAGCTCCTTCAAGCAAAAATCCTAGTCCACCACAAAAATCTCACTGTGCACACTTTATCAGCCACCCACACTGAAACAGGGACTGAACAAAACGGAAAATCTAATTACACCTTTCCAATTCAGAGAAGTCTCTGAAACAGAGGTAATTGACATTGTTAATAAGATCAAACCTTCCAACTGCAAAGGCGACGCCTGCCCCGCTAAACTAGTCAAAGATTGCGTAGAAACACTAGCACTGTTTCTCAAAACTTTCATCAATGCATCTTTCAGCGCCAATTCTGTCCCAACCAGCCTAAAAGAAGCATGGGTGCGCCCTCTTCTCAAAAAAATAACGCTAGATCCTGAAAATGCCAACAACTATAGACCTATCACGACCGTTCCCTTCCTGCTCAAGATCCTCGACAAGGTTGCCTACACCCAAATCCAGCAATACTTGGAAGAACACCGCCTCTTAGGGGAAAATGCAATCGAGTTGCCGCCCAGGACACGGAACCAAATCGGCCTTACTAGATCTCAAAATCCAACTCAATGACATCATGGACAAAGGGAAACCAGCACTCCTGCTGGACCTATCCGCGGCCTTTGACTTGGTCAACCATGACATTCTAGGCACGCAACTCAAAAACGAAGCGCACTTCTCGCCGGAAGCCATCTCCTGGGTCACATCCTTCCTCGAGGGTTGACTTATGAAAGTCTTTTCCGACTCAGCCAGCGCTACCCCCACCACAATCCACTGTGGCGTCCCACAAGGGTCCTGCACTGCCCCCCACACTATACAACATATTTACCCTCCCACTGTTCAACGACCTGGATCGTCATCACATAGCTTACACCAACTATGCTAATGATACGCAAGTTTTGCTCCCCCTCACAGAGATCTATGAACAAGATGCTGCGGCACTAACTAAGACCTACACAGCCATCCAAACATGGATGGCAGCCAACGGCCTCTGCCTAAATGGGGACAAAACAGAGATCCTACTAGTTGGCACCAAAGAAACACTAAGCAAACTCCCGCCTCAATACAAATCTTTTAACATTGATAACTCCACCATCACAGTCTCCTCTGCAGTAAAAACGCTAGGAGTATACCTTGACCCACTCTATCCATGACAAGGCAGGTCAATGCCATAGCCTCCTCTGCCGCGCTCACCACGAAGGAAATTAATGCCGTAAAACCCTTCCTATCCACTAAAAAGTGCATGGCCATAGCCAGAGCCACAGTAGGCACCAAATTGGACTACTGCAATGCCCTTTTCCTGGGCACATCTGCAAAAAACCTAAAAAAAAATGCAAGTCACACAAAACAATGCCTTGAGAGCAGCTCTCAGTATCCCAAAAAAGGGAGCACATCTCCCAAGCCTGAAAATGGCCCACTGGCTACCAATAAAAGAATGCATCCTATTAAAATCCATGGCCATCACCCACAGATGCCTCTCCGCCAACGCTCCGCCCAATCTCTCTAAAAGAATCACCCTCAATACATCCACCAGACCCACCAGGTCTCACCTGACCAACCAGACCTATGTTCCCACATTCAAACGAAGCAAAGCCGGAGGGTCCAGCTTCCAACACCTAGCACCAAAAAACTGGAACGCACTCCCCACTACTCTAGGGAATGAAATATCATACCACGCGTTCCGCAAACAACTCAAAACCACTTTGTTCAACTAACCCTCCACCCCCTACTCTTCTACTGTATACAACTGTATTTGCTTTGTAAATGAGTTTTGTACTTACCTATACTATTTCCTGTTGAAATCTATGCACCATATATGTTATGTAACAAATAAGACTACCTTCAGCGCCACGATGCCCCCGGGCAGATGCACGCTATACAAATCCAAATAAATAAATACAGGGAGAGGACTTAAACCGTACATGGACGTATATGGTGCAATGGCAGAAGACAGTGGGGGAAGAAATACCTTTAAAACATTGCAAACCTTTAGGGAACAAATACCGAAATTAACTAAATCTATACAAACCATGGAGGCATGGTATAAGATATGGTACAGTGGCTTTATACCCCAGAAAGATTGCACTTTATGTACCCAGGGGTAACGCAAGAATGCTGGAGGGGATGCTCGGGGAGAGGCGACTGGAGGCATGTTTAGTGAGACTGCTCGATACTGAAGTCTTTTGGGAGGACGTTTGTGGTCAGATACAATAGATGGGGTGCGGCCCGCCAAGCTACTCCCCAAAGGAATGGCTGTGCAGCCTTTTTGACCCAGTTCCAAATCCCTACAAAACCCCCGCGCAAAGCGTTTATGATACTACTAATAGCGGCCTGGTTAGTCTTAGCTCGGAAATGAAAGCAAAAAGCACCTCCCACGAACATAGAATGGCTTCATAAGGTATGGGGGATTGTAGCCATGGAATGGATCCCACACGGGATACAAGGTGCGAGACAAATTCCTCCAGGACTAGGAAATGACTAGTAAAGCGCTAGGCAACTACCTCAAGGGAGGTTATATGAAACAATGGTGCCCCCAAAACTTGAGAATACTAGACATAATGCAGTAGTTGGATCACAGCTGGAGGTGACAATTCATGCATCATTTACTGGTTGAAGAGTTGGGCATGGGTAGGGGGAAACGGGGAAGGGAAGAGGGACAAGGGGTTGTTTTTATTGTTTCTTTATATGTGGAAATGCCAATAAAAATATATTGATGAGATGATCCCCTGCTAATGAATGATACAAAGGCTAAGCATGCTAGAAACCCAATTAACGGGTCCAACTCCAAACGGAGATTTATATTTCTAAGATCAGGATCCGAATCACCAACTGTGTAAACAAAGGGAGCCTCCATTAGACGGACTACTCAGTACAACTCCTTGTCTATTCAACAAACCATTACAAATCAAGGTAGTAAAGGGCCTCTGAGTCCCCGGGCACTATGTCAAAATAACCACTCGCTTCAGAATAGTCGTGCAGGGTAATTTAGAAGTGCCATCGGTTTGTAGCATGCATTTAATCTGCTGTTTAAACAAAAGAAAAGTCTCAATTTAGTGATATAGTTAAAATAACTCATCACTTAAACAAGCCAGCATGTTCCTAAATAAGAGGGTCTCTCTAAGATCTTGAACACTGGATCCAAAAGAGCCGCTCACTTGAAAGAAGTTTTGTTTCATCATCCACAAACACCATCGGCACCTCCTCCAACTCTCTGCGGGTGAGCCGCATTCACAAACTGGGATTCTGGGGGTAGATCTTTACCCACTGCAGGTGCTTCTCTCTGGAACAAGCTCCCTGCCTCTCCGTCTTGAGCCGGAGCACCTTAAGTTCCAGAAACTCCTCAAGACCACCTTTTTCTCTTCCTCCTTCTCTCTCCCTCACCCCTGCTAACCTTTCTTTTCTCTCCACCTTCCTTCTCCCTAAATCTGTTCAGTTTTTGCTGACTGGTTGCCTGGTTCACCTCCAGAGCCTACAGGTCCCATGTTCCCACGCTAGTCTTTTGCACTTGCCTCCGGGCCGCTGCACTTTGTTCTACCTTACTGCACTCTCAGCTTACGCTCCTTGAGTGGGGCAACCTCGCTGCATTTAACCCAGGGCCCTGCTAGACCGGACCCTTTGTTCCACCTCCACCATCCCCCCCTGTCTCTGCACCACCGCCTGTACATATGATGACCTTAATGTACTAGGACCAGTCAGTTTGTCTGTCCTGTCCCCCCCACCCCACCGTTTCCTTCTTCCCCCCTCCTCCCAAGCTTGGTCTCAACTGTACCACTTCATGCACTTGCACTAGGAGAAATGCCGTCAGGCCTAGTATCTTCAAGGCCCAAGAATGATTGCTGTACTCCCTTGTTCCCTTCCCTCCTTGAAGCGATTTGAAGCACTCCACCTGTGTATAAGTGCTATATAAATCTGCTTGTGATTCAAAGTATGAATTACAACCTTAAATAAACTCTGAAGCTGCAAACGGTTTCTCAACTAGATCACGCATCACTTACCTGACCAACAGCATACAGGTGTCCTCCGGAAGGGGCACCTAAACCATTTCATATGTCACTTCTTACTTATATAGTGGAAGACATAACACATGGTGTGTAGACTGCCAAACACTTGCATGCCCATTCCAGAAATCCAAAAGGACTACATTTGGTCGCCATCTTGGGAATAGACTATTGCAGTCTACCTATAAATAGTAGGGGCTGGTTGTAGTCTAGGTAAATGAAAAAATCTAGTAAGGAGCAATGCCAGGAAAACCATGTTACTATATCTATTCTGGTTTGTAAATAAATAGCAGTAATAAATATCATCCCCACACAGGTCTAAAGCCAAGCCTCTGCCATAGATTAGATGACAGTACAGGTGTATGTTTGTGTTCTTCTATCGGGTCACCTAGTGCTTATACCAAAAAAATAGGTAATCCCGCCTAATGAAGGCAGTCAAATTATGAGAGCCATGTACATTCCTTATTCCCCAATAAACATTGCTCAAACTACAGCTAAGAAGTTATTATGTCAAACGCAATCAAATAACGGAAAGAGGGCAATACCCGTCTGAGGAATGTAGATATTACAAACCTCTCAACAATCCCATTATCAGGAGATCGTCAGGATCATATGCGTTTTTAGATAAAGCAGCCAAAATCACATTCTGAATTTATACCGTTCAGGTCAGGCCAGACATCTCTTTAATCCAACGTTTCTTTTTGAGACAATAATCTACTAAAGTCACTGCCACAGGTTGGTAAGGGTACAACTTCAAAAATAACCAGCTTCATTTGGGCCCTTGCAGTATGAAACTCAGCAAAATGCACAGGGAATGTAAATAGTAGACTTGTGCTTGGTCCAACACACTTTTGCTTTCTGTGCGGTCATCCCGACATAGTAAATTCCACAGGGACATTGTATACCATATACACCACGTTCATAGAATTGCATGTAGCATAACTTTGTCGGGGTATAGATCTACCTGTATAAGGACGGCTGATGGTCATAACTTTCATATTATTATTACAGGGTTGACAGATCAGGCATGGATCAGTACCTTTCCTTAGTATTTCAGATCCATCAGGTGTCAAGTTATCGACTTTCACCAACCAATGTCTCAATAGATTTGACTTGGGGATTAGTTTATTTTGAATACTAGTGGCATTTTGGGCACTGAGCCACAGAGTGTGTGTGCAGACTCTTTAATAGAAATGGGACACATTACTCACCGTAATTGTATTTCTGATGCTTGTATCTGCTTAGATTCACATGCTGTGCATAGGCAGACAATTAGTGGAAGCTGTGGAGTATTACAGGTTGTTTTTCGAAACTCGAAAATGGGCGTCGACACAGGGCGTGCCAGTAATGCTCTCCCTAGTGTGACGTCCACTGTACCCATGATCCCTCACGCGTCTAGGACCCACAGATTGTATTTTTCCTGACATGAGGTAGCATGAGGAGTAGCACGAGTACAGATGATCCAAGCAGATAGAAGATAGATAAGACTACAAGCATCCATGCGCCTTCTCTCAGAGGGGAGGAAGGGTGGGTCGCATGTGAATCTAAGCAGATACAAGCATCACATATACAATTACGGTGAGTAATGTATCCCTTCTGAGGCTTGTGGAATCTGCTTAGATCACATGCTGTGCATAGATTAGCGAGTAGTGTTAGAAGGAGGTGGGATTTGAGAAGGGTCATGTCTTAGAACCGCTTGTCCCACTTGAGTATCTGTCTTGGAATGGGTGTCAATGCAGTAGTGCTGAGTAAAAGTGTGAATAGAGCTCCAAGTAGCTGCTTTGCAAATGGTGTCAAGGGGAACATTTGCAATGAAAGCCAGGGTGGCCCCAATGCCTCTTGTCGAGTGGGCTCCGGCCGTAAAAGGCAAAGTTTTGTCAGAAAGAGAGTAACACAACTGGATACAGTTGACAATCCACTTGGAGATGGCACCCTTAGAGACGCGATCTCCCTCTTTGCCTGTGGCTACGGAGACAAACAGTTGATCTGTTTTCCTAAGCGGTCTGGTCTTGTTTACGTAGTAAAGGACCGCCCTACGCACATCTAGGGTGTGTAGTTTAACCTCAGCCAAGCTTTGTGGATTTTGGAAGAAAGCCGGAAGCTCGATGGACTGGTTTACATGGAATTTAGAAATAAACTTAGGTGAGAACCTAGGGTGTGTCCGTAAAACCAGTTTATCCTTATGAATAGTAAAGAAAGGATCCTGCACTGACAGAGCCTGAATTTCACTGACCCTTCTTATGGATGTAATGGCTACTAAGAAGGCAGTTTTATAGGTCAGATGTTTGAGACTTGTCTTATGCATGGGCTCGAATGGGGGGCCCATGAGTTTAGATAGCACCACGTTCAGGTCCCATCCTGGTGGTGGGTTAGATATAGGGGGATGAAGTCTCTTTACTCCCTCCATGAAGGCTTTAACCACGGGTACCTTCCACCACGGCACCTTGCTATGTGAGGTGGTGTACGCTGACAGTGCTGCCAGACTTTCGCACACCGAAAGTCTGCATAGGTGTGGAAACCACGGCTGTCTCGCCCACATGGGAGCAACTAGGACGAGCGTCATCTTGTTCACCACCTTCCTGATGAGAGGAGTTGGTGGAAAAGCGTACGCAAACATCCCTGACCAGTTCATCCACAGGGCGTTCCCCAGGGAGTCTGGTTGGGGAAACCTGGATGCGATTCCTGGGCACTGTCTGTTTTCGCTTGTGGCGAATAGGTCTACAGTGGGGAAACCCCACTGAGAGAAGAGATCTTCTATGATTTCTCTGTGTAGACACCATTCGTGTTCCTCCGGAAGGGGATCTCTGCTCAAAGCGTCCCCTAGAGAATTGAGATCCCCTGGAACATGTTGAGATGACAGAAAGATGTTCCGTCTGAGTTCCCATATCCAAATTTTCTGGGCAAGTCTGGACAGATTTGGCGAACGAGTCCCTCCTTGCTTGTTCAGGTAGAACATGGCTGTCGTGCTGTCCGTCGGATCTGCACCGACAGGTTCAGTAGGTGGGGCTCGAACGCTTGAAGTGCTCTGAAAACTGCCAGAAACTCTAGCATGTTGATGTGATTCTTGGCCACTGTGTGAGACCAGAGACCCTGAGCTGTTTGGTGGAGATGGTGAGCTCCCCATCCTGTCAGGCATGCGTCCGTCGTGACTACCGCCTGTATCTCGGGATCGTAAAAGGGTTTCCCCTTGGATAGATTGTCTCTTGTCCACCAGTGGAGGCTTTGTACAAGTGTTGGCGAAACGACCACTAGATCGTCCCACTGACCACTTGCCTGAGACCACCGTTTCGCCAACCATTCTTGCACGGGAGGCATGCGCAGGCGCGCGTGGGGGACCAGGTAAATATATGACGCCATCATGCCCAGCAAACGCATTGCTTTGCGTACTGTTATCTGGCGACCGGTTTGATATTGTGGAATTTGCAGTAGTATATTCCGAATTCTTTCCTCTGAAGGAAAAGCCAACCCCTCTTGAGTATTTAGAACAGCTCCTAGGAACTGCTTGGAGGTGCTGGGCCCCAGACTTGATTTTTTTCTCGTTTATGGAGAAGTCCAATTCGAAGAGGAGGTTGATAGTTCTTTGAATGTTTGTCCTGCAAATTACTGGGGTCTCCCCTGTGATGAGGCAGTCGTCCACATAAGGGTACACTGGGATTGCCTCCCTGCGTAGGTGTGCCGCCGCCACCGCCAGTACCTTGGTGAATACCCTTGGAGCCGAGGCTATCTCAAAGGGCAGTACCTTGAACTGGTAGTGCTGACTGTCCACCTTGAAGCGCAGATATTTTCTGTGCGCTGGGAACATGGAAATATGAAAATAGGCATCTTTCATACCCAATGTTGCCATGTAATCCCCCTTTTTTAGGAGGGGAATTACCTCTTGGAGAGTAGTCATGCGAAATTTTTGGGCTTGACATACTTGTTTGCAGGCCGTAAGTCCAATACTGGGCGCATTGTCAAATCTTTTTTTGGCACAAGGAAGTAAGTTGAATAAATACCCTTGTTTACCTGGTGTCCCGGGACGAGTTCTATCGCATCCTTTGCGAGAAGATTTTCGATCTCTTCGAGCAGGATCTTCTGGTGGTCTAAGGAGTGTATTCTTTGTCGTGGAGGGTGGTTTCGGGGACGCTCTAGAAGTTCTATGCAGTATCCTGCGGACACTGTGGACAGCACCCATCTGTCTGATGTGATCCCTTCCCAAGCTTGGGTGAAGATGGAAATGCCTCCCCCTACTGGGGATGCGTGAGAAGGGACCCTGAACGGAACGTCACTGTTTTGGTGGAGGCGTGCCCTCTCCTTTATTGGGACTGCCTCTACCCCTAGCACGACCTCTTTTGTTACCCCTGCCATAACTCTGGGTAGACTGCTGGTTAGTGTTCCATGTAGTACCCTGGCCTTGGGAATAGTTTGAGCCCCTTTGGGAGTTTTGTCCGCGAGGCCGACGAAAATTGCCATTCCCTCTCTGGTTAGGGGGTTTGTTGGTTAGTTGCCCTAGGGACTGGAGTGTCTCCTACTCGTTCTTGGCATTCTTCAGCACGTCCTCGACCGCCTTTCCAAACAATAGATCCGGCTCCACCGTCTTATCTATCAATGATGCTTGGGTCTCGACCTCGAAACCAGACTGCCATAGCCAAGCATGCCTCTTGATGACCGTGCTTTCAGCAATTAATCTGCCGGCGTTATCCGCGGCATCAAAGGTTGATTTTAAAATGCAACCCCACACGGCTCTCCCCTCTGCCGAAACTCGTGCCAATTGGCTTTTTAAGGGTTCTGGGGCGGAGTCTATGAGAGCCGCGACTTCTTCCCACTGGTGGCAGTTGTAACTAGCCAGCAGGGTGGTGGAGTTGGCAATCCTTGCCTGGTAGGCGGAAGTGGAGGCTACTTTCCTGCCCAAGCCATAAATCTTCTTGCTCTCCTTGTCGGAGGGAGCTTCGGACGATGACAAGGGTGTTCCCGCCCTCTTACGGGTGTTTGTAACAACCAGGGAGTCCGGTTTGAGATGTCCCCTTATGTACAGTGGGTCAGAATGTGCTACCCTGAACAGCTTTTCAATTCTGGGGTTTACTGCCCTAGTGAGATTGGCGTTAACAAGGGAAGGGTCTATCCTCCTTTGTATTGACTTAAGGATAGGGATGGCCTGAGCAACAGGTCTCTTTTCTCCCACCAATTCCTCTGCAAAGTCGCTCTCTTCCTGAGCACCTTGGGTGTCAATGTAGAAGTGCTGTGCCGCTCTGGACAGGACCTCATTCAGGAGAGGCTGGTTGTCGACAGGGGAGTCGGTAACCGCGGGCTCTTTCTCTCCTCCTCCTCCTCCTCCTCCTCCTCCTCCTCCTCCCCCCTCCTCCCTCCTCCCTCCTCCCTCCTCCCTCCTCCCTCCTCCCTCCTCCCTCCTCCCTCCATAGCCTGTCCCAGTTTGTTCTTCGAACATGCCCACGTCTGGATCCTCACCAAAGGATGGATCTTCAGGATATTGAGAATAGAGCTGTATATAGAAGGGGTCTGAAGACTGAGTTGGTGCTTCACCCCGGGACTTCTTACTTGGGGGTATTGGATCCTTAGAGCCTGAGGGAGTTGACCCTTCTGGGGTATAAGAGAGAAAGTGTTCCGGGTTTTTGGCGTAGAAATCTGCCAATGATGACATCCTTGACATTATTCTGTCTATGTCATCGCTGGACCATTCCCTTGAACTGGGAATAGCCCTTTCCTGGAGTGCTTTCCCTGTTTTATCCTGACTAGACCTACTGGCCTGAACAGGGGCCTTAGGGACAAGAGACTGAGACTTGTCCATCTCTTTAGGTGGAGAAGAATGTAGTTTAGGAGTGGAAGTAGGCTGGGACTGCTTACTTCGTTGTTTTCTCCCCTCCCCGCAGGTGGAAGAGTGTTTCCCCGATTTTTGGGCCCTATCAGAGCTTTTCGGTTCCTGGCACCGAAATTCGGGGGTAGAGTCCCTGTCTCTGGAGAGTGTAAGGGATTCGGTAGCAGCCTTCACGCTGCCTGCAGACGCCGACTCCTGGAGTGCGTCCTGGCGGTAGAGGTCGGCGTCGGCCTCCGACGACCGAACCTCAGTCACTAAGGGGAGTGAGGCACTCTTAGCAACAGTGGAGGGTTGACTGGTGTCATGCGGCGATCTCGAACGCGAACGCCCAGAGGACACTGACTCGGTGGACTGTTCTCTTCGTGCCCTTTCCGAGAACTCGACGTGCGCGTCGAGTCTCGGTTGGACCTTTGTTTGCTGGAAGTGGTGTGGGTAGCGCTCGTGTCGCCGGGGGTCTTCCCCATAGCTGCCCTGCCGGACAACCTTCCGAGGTCGGGGACTTGCGCTTGGCTGCCCATCGACGCCACATTGCCCTCGCCGTCCGAAAGTACGGCGTCGCTGCCATCGCTGAAGGCACCCTCCGCGGCCATGGCCTCTTGTCGCCTGGCGTGGTGGGCCCAAAGCTTTGTCGAATGGTCCTCAAGTGTCTTCGGTTTAAACCGACTGCACGCTCTGCAATTCGCCTCAGGATGGTCCCTCGGCAAGCAGAGGTTACACGTGGCGTGTCTGTCAACTCAAGGATACTTGCGGTTGCACTTGGGGCAAAATTGAAAAGGGGTACCCTCCATAGGCACCCTGTGGCAGCGGGCTGGGAGTGTAGGAATATAAGCAATGTACCTATATTAATCAGAGTGTAGGATATGTGCCACCCCCCCATTCTCCCTACTTGCAGGGCCGAATCCAGAGGACTTCCGAGGCCTGGGCCGAGGCCAGAGGCCTTCCGAGGCCCAAATCCCTTGCTGTAGTCTGACGGTTGAATTTTCTCTGATCCGGCGTTGAGTGTCGATGTTCGGAGACTCGACGTATAGGTGGAATAAACGGGGAAATATATAACAATATTTGCAAAATCTGACTAAGTCAGGGAACTCCGCTCAGTGCTTCCGACCAGCATGACAGAAAAAAACAATCTGAGGGTCCTAGACGCGTGAGGGATCAGGAGTACAGTGGACGTCACACTAGGGATAGTATTACTGGCACGCCCTGTGTCGACGCCCATTTTCGAGTTTCGAAAAACAAACTGTAATACTCTGCAGCTTCCACTAGATGTCGGCCTATGCACAGCATGTGATCTAAGCAGATTCCACAAGCCTCAGAAATTATGCTTATGAACATTGAATTTATTTTTCAACTAAAAAAATAAAACAATGAATTGAGTTGAGTGCAACCCTATATACACATTGGGCCTCATTACAAGGTTGGCGGTCCGGTAATAACGATACTGGTAAGGCATTACCGGGCCGGTGTATTACAACCCTCGATGCCCGTGCTACCGGCATCACCAGGGACCCGTTGTGACCAGGTAGCACCAACCCGGAATGGGCGCGGGCACAATGGCAGGCCACAAAGTAGGGCACATTACAAGTAGCAAGGTCAAGCACTTACCAGCATCCAGATGCCGGTAAGAAGGGCTACCATGATGCCGGTAACACGGCATCTCAGGGCAGCCGTTAACAGCAATCTGCTGTGTCCAGACCTGCCACAGGTGCACACAATCAGCACAGGTGGGGGCAATGGAGTCTGGCCCAGCACAAAAGGAGCACACCCACACACCACACCCCTTCCAAGGCCAAAATGAAAGCACTAGCAATTGCTATACAGGAGCTGGAGGACATGCCTGCACTGCTACTCCTTGAGCAGGCAGTAAACCATGCAATGTAGAGGAGGCGCACGAGGAGAAGGAGGGTGAGACTGGGACAGCACATACCACCAGTGCAGTCAGTGGTACCCCGCAGGCAGCCACCAATCCCACGCATAAGCGCCAGTCCATTAGACTTAACCCCTGCACAGATCCACACCCTGTACCGCCTGGACAGGGACACCATCACCACCATACTGGACCTCACCCAAGATGACCTGGTCAGCCTGATCAACATCCGCACTGCCATCCCCCCTCTGCTGAAGGCAGAGTCTGTGCTCCACTTCCTGGCCACAGGCACCTACCAGAACACAGTGGGTTAGCTGCATGGCATCTCACAACCATGTTTCTCACGTGTGCTGAACCAGGTGCTGGATGCACTCCTGAAGCACGCAACATGCCTGGCTGCTGTGTGAGTCTGACCACAGGGCCATGGAGGTTGTTGTTTTAACCACAAGCATTTGCAACCCGTCTGCTGTCTGGGCCATGGGGGATGTTGCTGGGTGGGGACACTGTCCTGGGTGGCAAACACCACTGTGATTCAAATGAATTCAACAGAATGCATGAGACTGACAATGGATGCAGATGTGCCATGGCCGCACAGCAACGTGTAAATGGTAGCTACACACACAGCGCCCACCCCTGCACATGGTGCATCATCAGACCAGAGCCACAGGTACCATAATGCACCATCCTGCAGTCAGAAGGCAGAATTCACATGAGCGCAGCAAAACACATCACAGGTCATGCAGCCATGACTGTGCAAAATAACAATGCCTCTCAGGGAATTCCCTGTCACTGACCCTGCCCGACAGGAACACCGCAGACTACCATGCAATTACGTGCAGCTAAAGGGACCCCTAGTAATCCCATGTCACATGCATGTAGAAAACATATTCCATCAATTAGTCAACAGCACCAACATATGTGCCAGTGTCGCTTGGACAATACACAGTACCTCAGTTCCACCATGCCAGTTGACACCCTGCATCATCAAAGGAACGTATCCCTACACTGGCAGACCATACCACCAATTCCATCGTGCCAAGGTGACATGGGTGAAGGTGTTGAGGGACATGTGCATGGCGTCATCAGATAATGGAAATCCTGATAGGCAAACCTACGTCGATCATGTTGGACATACGGCTAATACATCATAAAGTGCTCAACATGAATTCTGAATCTTCCTCTGCCACACACCCATCACATGTGAGTACATCATGGACCTTCTGACCTCATCTGTCTGAGTGCTGCATCGGATGTCAAGATCCCTAAATTGTGCACGTCACCCATGCCCCCCACCATGGACAGACAAATAGTGCACCGACCTGATAAGTACACAGATGAAATGGCCAAATCTGGCAGTGTAAACCCTTTGCATTTGAACATAAACAATATACAGCCAGTGCACACAGGGTATGGCAAAAATACTCACATCCAAATTACTTTTGCTTCCACGCAGGTGAAGCTGGGTATCCCCTGCGACCGTGGCTCCTCACCTCTGTCAGGCATCCACTGAACAGGTACGAAGAGGACTACAATCGTGCACATGCATGCACACACCCATGCCTCCCACTCCCCAACCCCCAAAACCCCCCACATCCACCCTCCCAAGCCCCAAAACCCTCACACACCCACACCCCCAACCGCTAAGCCTGGAAATCCCCACACACCCACACGCTCCACCCCCCATGCCCCAAAATCCCCACACACCCACACCCCCTCCACCCAATGCGAGTTCCACTGGACTCCCTCCAGACATGTCCAGGTGTTCCAGGCTACTGATAACCCTTTTTAGATGGAGGAGGTTGTTCCTCTGGCCGGCGCATACTGCGCAGGGACCTGTGCACAGGGCTCGTCTGTGTCGAGCTTGCCTGTGTTGAGCCGGTCAAAGGTGGTTCTTGTGGTTCGGCCGTGCCAGGACGTTGTTGGGCCACGTTGGTAGACAACTGGCTCACAGTCTGCAACATGGCTGCCATGCCCTCATGCACCCAGCTGGCCATGTGGTATACGGCACGTGTAATTGCCTGTGTGTTTTCCTGGTTACCCCGCCGTGTGGCTTCCCCTTGGGCCAAGTACTGTTTTACCATTTTGTGCATGGCCTGCTGCACCCCTCCATACGGCTCAGCTGTCCCTCAAGGTCCCGTATGGATGACCCATCTGTTGGTTGCACAGGTGGTGGCGTGTTACTCCACACAGGGCTGAGCACTTGTTGGTAAGTCTCCACCCCAGTACTGTGTCAGTCAGATCCCTGTCCAAGAGAGTACTGTGGGGTGTCCTAAATGCTTGTTGTGTGCAGCACGTCCTCCGACGAGCATGGTCCTGCTGTGTCTGCGTCATCCAGCCCCTCGTCCTCCTCTGCGCTGCGCTGCGCTGTGCTGTGCAGATGCTGCCGCCTCACCCATTTCACTTGTCGCTGTTGAGTGCGGCCCCTCAAGATCACTGGCCGCTGTGCATGCATCCTCGTCGACTTGAGGTGTCTGCTGGGGGGTCAGAGTTTCCCTTGGCCTGACCTATTTGGCCGGTGTGTCTTTTTGCAAGTGTGCCTTCATGGCACCGATTTGTAAGGCCTGGGGCTCCTGGCTATCTGTGGCAGCGGGCTGCGCATCCTGGTCTCCGGCCTGTGCGCCATGTTGGCGACTGGTCTGTGGTCTTGGAGTGCTAGTGTGGCTTCGGCCGGCCCTAGACGTTGAAGTTGTGTCTCCAGTGTGTAATCGGTAGTGGATATGTGTGCACTATGCATTGAAATGGGACAGTGGTGAGGCTGGCATCTCGACGGTGATGTGTGTGTGTGTGTGCATGCATATGTTGTTTGTGTGTACAATTGTGGGCTCATGTGGTTAGTGGCATTGGGGTTTGTTGTGTGTTTTCGTGGCAGACATGTGGCATTACTGTTAGGGCTGACCACAGGTGGGGGTGATGGGCCATGCATTTGCCTTCATCTACTTGCCATCTGGGGTACATCATTGGACTTGGGACAACAGGTGTGTGTGGTGGCTTTTGTATTGCGCAAAGGGTCACTCACCGTTATCGGCCGATGATGGGACTCCTGGCTCCCCATGCCCGACTGCCTCTATAGCCTCCATGTTGATCAAGGAGCTACAGGTCTCCTCCGACCGTGCCAACTTGATGGGTGAGGAGGACCCTCCACCTGTTGCTTGGCCCTGGCTGCGGTTGGCGGATAAGATGTTATGCACATGCAGCCGCAGATCGTCCCATCTCTTGCGGCAGTCTTTCACACTACGGGGGTTGTCCCCACTGCAGACACCTTCTGGGCCACCTCCTCCCAGATGTTCTTCTTGATTTTCGTTGCACGCCGCAGGTCGGAGCAAAAAACTACATCGGCATGCTCAACAAGGCTGTCAGCAAGCAAGTTTAGTTCCTCATCACTAAACCGGGGCATGAGCAGGCGTGGTGTACCTTTTCAGGTGGCCTTCGATATGGTCTAGATGGCAGGGTACAGAGCTCTCAGATCCCGGTTCTGTATGCAGAGGATTGCAATGGATTTTGTTTTTCAAGATGGCCGCCGGCGCAAATCCTGTTCCGGTGTGATGACGTTCCTTCTGGTTCTGGTATTGGCGGTGCCAGTGTCAACGGTGCCGGTCATAGCGGTATCAGCGATGCCGTTGGCGTTGTCTGCGCATTTGATGATGCCGCTATTGGGGGTTTGAAGCCCTTACTGGCATGCCGGTGAGGCCGTTACTGACATGCCGGAATGCACCCTGACTCGGAATCTACCCTATATTCTGGCAGCAATGCTACAGGGACACAGTAGCACCTGCATGCTGGTAATGATTGTTTCTTACCGCCAAACTTGTAAACTCGTAATGAGGCCCATTTACTTTTTTTCCTCCATATATGCAGGCCATTATTCCTCTATTTTAAGCACAACAAATGAATTGTGAATAATATTTAAAATGGTCATTTCTTGCTACATTCAGTTGTCTTAAAAACAATCAAACTCAATATGTCGTCTTAATGATGTACGGCTGCACTCGGGTGCACTACCAAATGTACTTGAGCAGGCGTAAAAATATGCAGAGTTAAGCGCTGTCCTGTAACGTTGCACAGAGTCCAAAGGATTAATGGTTTGGTATAACTGAATGGCAAGATATTGTCTACCCCTAGGAAGCTTGCTATGTCAGTGTAATGCCATGTGGCACTGATGATTTTCAATTCGACATGCCGATTGTTCATCTTTTTTTTAAAGAAAGTTAAGGAACAATGGACTGATCTGTTTTATGAAAATATATGTCAATAGGGACCTTCAAAGGTTATCATGCATTTGCAATGCATACAGAAGACCGTGACGAAAAGCGAACTAGAATCACAATCAATATGTAGAGCTGGATTTGAAGGAGTTGAACCAGACATACCAGCACACACTATGTCATTCAAGAGATGCTCAAGCAATTCTTAATTTGCATTCTGGTGCATATAGTCCTCGATTTATAAATGCAAAGGCAAAATGACAAGAATGCAAAGTAAAAAACATTACTGGATGGGCATTGCGTCAACCATGGGCATGCAGCCATGAATACTGAACATAGCAAGGAGTAAGTAGCACATAACTTGCAGAAAACAGATTCCCAAAAATTAAGAATGCAAAGGTCCTCGAGAGCTAGCAGCATAGACTTATGTGATGAATCCAATGGAGTCATCGTAGATTCCCTGTCAGTGACCTCCTCCCATGTGGTCATGGGACAGCAGCCGCTACCTGATCCTGACCCGGGGGGGGGGGGGGCAGCTTTATGAGGGAGGATCACATGGGAGGAGACAGCTACTGGGGAGATGGTATGACCTCATTGGACAAGACGTGCTATCACCCCTTTACCATGGGGAAGGCCCTCTAATACCAAAGACCTTAATGGCCTATTGTCATCTGTTTGTTCCCCCTTGTAGAGGAAATCAAGAAACCTCTCCAACAAAACCCCTTGTGCGCCTCAGATGCGCCTTTTTGTGGAAAAATCCTCCCATGTAAAACAACTGCCAAAAACCATCTACACACTATATGTCCGATGACATCCACAGACTCCAACACTCATAATCCCTGAAGTACTGAGACGAGAGGGATGAAGGAGTTGGATCAAGATCACAGGAGCCCAAAGCTCAATGGGCAGACTAGTTCGACAGAATCACCTGTGCACAGGACATTTAAAAATGGCAACCGCACTACTGAGTCTGGCGATGCAGGAGAAGACGTTGGTTCCTATGCCGAGGCTTTCGAGTGCGGGAGACACGTACCGGTGTGGCAGAGGAGTCCACCGTAGCAGAAGGAGAAACACAGTGCACAAAAAGGAAGTGCTGTGGAGACATTGGGAGCCACGAGAGAGCTCCTGGGCACTCGGCCGCTCAAAGAGGCAGCGTTCTCCATACCAGGACCTGAATGGAAGCAAGCAAGCGTGTGGCCGCGGAGACACGAGGGAAACAGGAAGAACGTCTGCACAGTTCAGAGTGGGAAGTGAACAGAAACACCACGCTGCAGCTGCATGAACAGGACTGCAGATGCTGGAGAGAACCAGTGAGTCAACCCAACGCCAGTGGAGACCCCGGGGCGTTCCGGCGACCAGCCAATGGTTTATGGACTTTGCATCAAATGCATTCCATTGAAAATTGAATGGATCGCAACCTATTCAATAAAAACTGTTCCATTGAATTACCATACATACAATGCAAAGTGTTTATGCATCGAAACCCTTACATCAAAAAGGGTTTCGCTGTATAAACACTACATTTTTGCATTAAATTCGATTAAACATGCTTAACGTTAAAACGTTACATGGAGCTGTCCAGTGATGAAATCTTTAAATTATTTTGGCACTGGCCAGCTTCATATAACATTTTAGTGTTTATTGTTCATTGGGGGGGCGTTCCCCCTAACCTCCAAGGGCACCCCCCCTAAACCTAGTGCTAACCCAACCCTAACACTAACCGTAACTCTAACCCTAACCCTAACCCTAGTGTTAAAAACAAAAATCCATCAAAATCCAACAAAATTTATTCAATTCAAATGCATTTCGATGGAAAGGGTTTTCATTGAATAAAATGTGTTGGATAGTGATTCAAGGAAACCAATTTCGATGGATAGACTAGATACCACGGCCAATGACAAATTGAATGTTATGAGATTGCTAACAAACAACTACAAGAAACTTGTTTCAATGCAGAAAAGGTAAGGTACAGATACAGATGTATAAGATGCACGTGTGGGGCAAAGTTTGAAAAACCTTACCACAGACAGAGGAGTATACTAGGCAAGCAAACCACAAGAGAAGTCCTGTCAGGAGAGCACACCAAGCAGTTGGAATTGCAGAAAGAGCCCTGGCAGGAGAGTATACCATGCGCTTTGCAAAGACACAAGAAATACTAAAAGGTGGACAGTGTTTGCTAGAAAAAAAGACACTTGTGTTAAAGACTGTTGCTGAACTTGTTGCCTAACAGGAACAGTGTGAATCCAGGAGGGACAAAAAAGGAACTTTTAGTAAAAGAGACCTTGTCATCCCATTTCAAATCCATGGGAACGGGACCACCCTCTGGGTCCAAGGTCTTTACCCTTGGAGAACATTTTTCATTGGAGGGCTGCGTACTACTTCTGCCCCCCTTCCGGCCTGATTCATCCTTCTATACAAAGTGGCTAAATCCATTCTTCACCCATGAAACAGTATGTATAATAACAAAAAGGACAATTTCAGAGAACAGAGGGAAGGAAGCCTGTAGTGTGCGATAGGCTTTCAGTGCCATTTCTGCAAGGCAGCTTATGGCCTTGTGATTTGAGTCAGCAGCGTACTCGCTGCACACATTTTCAGGAGGGGCTCAGGCCTGAGGCATCACGCATTCCACAGCTCAGCTCTACTTTGCAACCTTGCTTGGCATGAGTGCTTCAGCTGTAGGCCAGTCTCATCGCATCCGATGTGCCTCAAAGAAACCAAAAGAAAATGTGCAGTATCAGAGTTGGTAATAGGTGTGTGTCAAGAACCGTCGCCTGCGTCCCTTTTGGACCTCCTGGTCCCTGAAGCATAGAGCTCTGAATGCAGTAACCCTCCCAACATGGCCATCGTATACGAAACGTAGCTTGCCAGCCTTTATGTTCCGCGCTTCACACAATATTAAAACAGAAACACCCCTGCGGCGCTGCGCGTCTCAACACTGTTGTTCGCCGTAGCTGGACGTGTGCTGCCAGAGTTCGCTCGGGGCTATCCTCTTGAATTTCCCCTTTCCCAGTTCTTTGATTCCTCCTCCTTTCCTTACATCCTCTAAACTTACCCAACTTCCTGGATTTTCACCGCGCTCGAATCACGGCTACTGTGCCTCCGTGCACGGACATTGTTCCTTCCTGGTTCCATCCTGGACAGTCTGAACGAAGTACGCTGGAATCCGAAGACACGCGCACAGCTCTATACAAATCCCGGACTGTGCGGAAGAAGTCACGAAAGAAGGTAGCAAGCCAACAGGAAAGACAGGTGAGAAGGGGCAAGACTTGCGACAGATTGTGACGCCCAAAAGTCAATACGGATACAGGGATGGAAGCCGCGGTTCAAGACCTCATGCGAGGTATGCAGTAACTTACCACAGAAGTTCAAAACCTTAAAGCTGAGGACGCTGCCTTAAAAGGCTGTTATTGTCTCGGGATTCTGCTACCAAGGAATGTGTGTTATTAGGAGGAGTGGTGGACAAATATGACGGCTCTCCAAAGACCCTTCGTGCCTTCCTGGATTCATGCCTAGTGCATTTCACCTTCAAGCCCTACTACTTTTCCACCCCTAAAGCAAAAGTAGGGTTTATGATATCACACCTCGTTGGCAACGCATTAACCTAGTCAATTCGGGCGATGCCCTCCTATACGACTACAGTGGATTTGTGGAAGCCCTAAAGGCCATGTTTGATCGTCTTGAGCAGGTCTATAGCGCTCAACAACGTCTACTTGATTTTAGACAAGGATCCCAGGATATGCTTACCTATGTCACCCGTTTCAAACAATTTATGAAGGAAGCCGATTGGTCCCAAGAGGCTAGCTTCACCCTCTTTCGCAGAGGGTTGAAAGAAGAAATAAAGGACGAGCTAGCTAGGGTAGCTCACCCTAATTCTTTCCAGGCCCTCTTGGATCTTTCCTTGCAAATTGATTTTCGAATCCAGGAAAGAAAGGCGGAGAAAAAGAAGTCGAAATCATCATTTCCAAAGACTGCCATCGATCATCCAATAGTCCTGAATCTGCAGTTTCTACGCCCTCAGACCCAGAACCTATGCAACTGGGGGCCTTCCGTGGACCCATTACCACACAAGAAAGGATGCGCCGTATTCACACTGGTCTCTGCATGTATTGCGCCTCCGATAAACACCTTGTGAGAGAGTGCCCTATTGCTCCTCCACGGTGTTCGGGAAACGCCAGCTCCCGATCCTAGATGGGGCACAGCTTCAGGAGAATGATGTCTGCTCCACATCAATTCCTTCCTTGAACTCTCCTGGACAAAATAACCTGTGATTCTGCAGGCCTTTCTATCGCCTTCCAAGAAAGAATCCTACCCCATCCTGGCATGAGTGGATTGCGGAGCCATGGGCATATTCATAGATGAGGATTGGGTCACAACTCATCGTATCCCATGTGAAACACGAGCGATTATGCAACCTGTCGAAGCAATCTATGGAAGACACCTGTATTCAGGACCCATAACCCTTCAAACCAAGGAGCTTCTTCTCTCCATAAACCACCATCAAGAAAAGGTTAAATTTGAGGTTAAAAGATCCACCCACTATCCAATGGTTTTAGGTATGCCTTGGTTACAGTAGCATAACCCCTACATCAATTGGGCAGCAAGCTCCTTGTTTCTTGGTTCGGAACACTGTATGTCCCATTGTTTGTTCCTGAACACCTTACCAAAAGCCTTTGAAGACTTCCCAAAGAATCAACAAATAGAAGTCACCGTCACTAACGTCATCCAGATTCCCAGGGCCTATCAGGCGTACTCAGGTGTGTTTTCAACTGCCATAGTTCAAGATCTATCACCCCACAGACCTGAAGATTGTGCCAATGATACTGAACCTTCAGCTGTAATTCCGTTTGGAAGAAGGTTTATCTCGTCAGAACCTGAAAAGAGGGCCCTCCGGGAATACCTGGATACCAATCTGGAAAATGGAACTATTCGTCCATCCAAGTCCCCAGCGGGCGCCTCCCTGTTTTTCGTTCCCAAGAAGGATTCCAAGGACCTTAGACCATGTCTCAATTACCCTGTGGCCTTAATCAATGCACTCTTAAGGACCACTATCCACTGCCTCTCATCTCAGACATCCTGGAAGCCGTCAGAGGCGCTGTCATCTTCACAAAATTAGACCTCAGGGCGCCTACCATCTTATTCGTATAAAGGAAGGTGACAAATGGAAGACAGACTTTAGAACACCCTTCGGCCATTTTGAGTATTTAGTTATGCCCTTTGGACTTGCTAATGCCCCAGCAGTTTTCCAACGCTTCATGGACCAGGTATTTTCTGATATGCTATTCCTCTTCGTCATTGTTTATCTAGACGACATACTGATCTACTCCAAGGACCATCAAAAACATGAAGAACACGTAAAGGCAGTCTTACAACGTTTACGGGAACATAAACTCCTGGCCAAACCCAAGAAATGCCTCTTCCACGTGTCCACTGTTCACTATCTCGGATTTGTTCTTAGCCATAAAGGGATTGGAATGGATTCTTCGAAGGTTGACTCCATTTTATCTTGGCCTGTTCCCACAAGCGTTAAGCAAATTCAATCCTTCCTGGGGCTTGCTTACTTATACAGAAAGTTTATTCCAGCATTTTCGGAAATTGTTCATCCAATTGTCACATTGTTAAAAAAAGGACACCCCCTTTCATTGGACCTCAGTCCAAGATTCGGCATTTCAGCAATTAAAATCGGAGTTTACACAAGCCCCCATCCTTGCTCAACCTGACCCAAACAAACCCTTCATTGTCGAAACTGATGCTTCCAACTGCGCCATTGGGGCAGTCTTGAAACAGGAACTTGGAGACAAACTAGAACATCCCATTGCCTATCTCTCCCGCACCTTGACTCCCAGTGAAACCCATTATTCTGTCCTGGAGAAGGAATTGTTAGCCATCTGTCAGGCCTTCACTGATTGGCGTCATCTCCTTCTGGGAGCAAAACACCCAGTTCAAGTTTGCACAGGCCATCGAAATCTCCAAGTACTACAATCCCTAGAATGCAGAAACAGTCGCCAAGCTCGCTGGGTCTTCTTTTTTGCCCAATACCAATTCCAAATCCATCAATTCCCTGGAACGCATAACGTCATAGCCAATGCCTTATCCAGGCATCCCAACTATGAGCCCCTTGAGGATCGGACCTTTCCTAAGATGTTTCCCCACACAATATTTGTTGCCCAAGCAATCTCCCTCTTGGAGGATATTCGAATTCAAACCCAGTCCTCTGACCTATGGAAGGAGTTTAAAAGAAACAATTGATGGAATCTCAAAACAAAGGACGGATACCTGTTCAAAGACAATCGCTTGGTTATTTCCACTCCTCAATTGAGACAAAGAATCACAAGCCTATGTCATGATACTTTCCATTCAGGGCACCGTGGCATCACCAACACTCTCCATCTAATACAAAGACAGTTTTGGTGGCCAAAGATGAAGGATGATATCAAGATCCATATCCAGATGAACAAGTTACTCTCTTACCTGGTAACGTTCTTTCGATGGGATGGTTCGACGACGTATTCCATATCTATGACAGTAATCACCACAGCTATGCTGCTTCGGAAAATCTTTCGGCGTCTGCGTCCTACGTCAATGACGTCGATACGCCGTCCGAGGACCTCCTCCGATGGCCGACGTCACCAGATGTTAGAAGTAGGACGCACGACGCCCATAGCCTCAGTTGTAGTTTTTTTCTCAGAATGTGTGGCACCAATCTTCTGCCAGTATGACCACAGAAAGCCTTGCGTAAACGTAAGCCGCAATTGCATAAGAAATTCTGTAGCGATATGGAATACGTCGTCGGACCATTCCATCGAAAGAACGTTACCAGGTAAGAGAGTAACTTGTTCTTCGAGTGGATTGGGACCTCTGACGTATTCCATATCTATGACATACTCCCAAAGCAGTACCAACGTAAGGAGGTGGGAAAAGAATTTAGAATATACAATTTTAGAATGCCCAATCAAATTGCAGAGTAAAGGACCGCCTTGCCAAAGGCCAGATCCTGCCCCCTGATAGAGTCGAGGGAGTAGTGACGTACAAAAGTATGGACCGAAGCCCAGGTGGCTGCATCACAGATGTTACGAATGGGAACACCCCTCTGCAGGGCAGTAGAGGCAGCCATACCTCTGGTAGAATGGGCCCGTAAGCCTACCGGAGGGTCCTTACCCGCCAAGCGGTAACATTCGGAAATTGCCAAGATGATCCATCGAGACAAAGTCTGCTTAGTAACAGCTTGTCCCAAACATCTTCCAGCATAACCAATAAAGAGTTGATCGTCCACTCTGACCCGGGACATGCCTGAAATGTAGAAGCTTAAAGCTCTCCTAGGATCCAGCCAATGGAGTCTCTCCTCTTCCTTACCAGGATGTGGAGGAGGATAAAATGCCGGAAGAATAACCTTGTGGCTTAAATGAAATTCCGACACCACCTTCGGAAGAAAGGAAGGACGAACTCTAAGGACAACCCTGTCCTTATGAAACACAGTGAAGGGTGGCTTAGCTGAAAGTGCCTGTAACTCACTCACTCTGCGAGCGGAAGTGACCGCAACTAAAAACACTGTTTTAAGTGTTAACAGTCTCAAAGGACACGAATGCAAAGGCTCAAAGGGAGCACCCATTAGAAACTTGAGAACAAGGTTCAGATCCCAACCGGGCACCTGGAAAGGTGACAGAGGGAACACATTAGTGAACCCCTTTAGAAACTGAGAAATCAAAAAGGGATTTTAAAATAAGAACACTCCTCAGACGAGCGCTTAAAAATATAGGCAGCGCCACCAGGTAACCTTTAATGGTACTCACTTGTAGGCCCTTGTGGGCCAAATAAAGCAAAAAAGACAGAACGACAGGAATGTCACATGAAAAAGGATCCACATTCTGAACCCTGCACCAGTCGCAGAACTTCCTCCAATGGCAACGGTACAGGGACTTTGTTGCGGGCCTTCTGGCCGAAAGCAACACCTCCATCACGTCTTCAGGGAGGTCCCAATCCTTATACCTCAACCTTTCAGAAACAAAGCGTGAAGGTTGAGGGATCTGACCTCTGGATGGAGAACCTGACCCCCCTCCTGTGAGAGCTGATCGTCTTGGTAGGGAAGACGACGTGGGGGGCAGATGGACAAGTCGAGAAGGTCCGGGTACCACGTCCTCCAGGCCCATGCCGGAGCAATGAGGATCATCCGGGAACCGAACCTCCGTAACCTCCGCAGCATTTGCGGGATGACGGGGACTGGAGGAAACGCGTACAGTAGTGGGAATGACCACTCCACCACGAACGCGTCTCCTAAGGCTCCTCTTGGAGGAAATTTCCGCGAGCAGAACCTTTCGCACTTCCGGTTGACAGTGGAGGCAAAGAGATCCACTTGAGGGGTCCCCCAAAGGGCGAAGATCTCCAGGAGAATCTCCTGAGCCAACTCCCACTCGTGAGAGATCGCGCTCTGCCTGCTCAGAGCGTCGCCCATCTCATTTTCGTCTCCGCCAGATGAACTTCCGAGATCAGAACTTCCTGCTGGATTGCCCAGAACCAGAGCTGCATTGCCTCCCTGCACAGAGGAAGTGACTCTGCCCCCCTTTTTTGTTGAGGTAGTGCATGGCCACTGTGTTGTCCGTAAGGATCAGGACAGTCTTTCCTGGTGCAGTCGGCAGAAAAGCCTTCAGGGCAAGCCTGACGGCCCTCAGCTCCAACAGATTGATATGGAGTCTGGACTCCGACGGAGACCAACGACCGCTGACTGTCAACTCACTGGCATGAGCTCCCCATCCCGGGAGGGATGCGCCCGTCACGATCGTCACCTCTGGCCAGGGTAGCCAAAATGGAGCCACCTTCATCAGATTGCCTTCGACGGCCCACCACAGAAGGTCCTGGGCGACCGAGGCAGCACCTGAACAGGGGTCCGACATCCTGCCGGAGGACTCAGACCACTGGAGCTTGAGTGCCCATTGCAAAGATCTCATCCGCAACCTGGCCTCTGGCACCAGAAGAATGCAGGATGCCATGAGGCCGAGCAATCTAAGACTCTGGGCAAGTTGAAACTTTAGCACCATCTACTGAATGTGATGAGCCCTCACCTGGGGAGGGCAACACTGCCCCAGGGACGCGTTGAGCACTGCTTCAATTTACTGGAGCCTCTGAGTTGGCGTCAAGTGGGACTTCTTTAAGTTGAGGGAGAAGCCCAGCTTGTGCAGGGAGTGGCAGGTGACGGACAGATGATCCAGGACTTGCTCGGGAGCGCGCGCCCTGATCAACCAATCGTCCAGGTAGGGGTAGATGTGAATCCCCCTTTCCTGAGATGCGCTGCCATCACTACCATGAGCGTGGTGAAGACCCTCGGGGGGGGCTGGGGGAGGTCAATCCGAACGGCAGGACCTGAAACAAAGTGCGAAGCGCCAACCGCGAACCTCAGGTACTACTTGTGCTTTGGATGGATCAGCACATGAAAATAAGCGTCCTTCAGGTCGAGAGACACCAACCAGTCCTGAAGTTGAAGGGCCTGGAGGACTTGAGAAAGAGTGATCATCTTGAGCCTGTCCTTCCTGAGGAGTTTGTTCAAACCGCGCAAGTCCATGATGGGTCTCAATCCCCAGTCTTTCTTGGAAATCAAAAAATAAGGGGAATACCATCCCTTGTACCTCTCCTTTACAGGCACCAGTTCTATGGCGCCTTTCTCTAGCAGGGCTTGAACCTCCTGCACAAGGAGCGGATCCAGACTCTTCAACGAGAGATTCCCCGGTGGATTGTTGTGAGGCCTCTGCCGAAAGGGAAGACAGTAGCCGTGGGCTATGGTCCCCAGAACCCACACATCTGAAGTAATGGCACACCATTCTACAAGATGCTGCGCCAGCCTTCCCCCCAACCGACGAAGCATGGGCCTCATGACTGAGCAGAAGCGGCTGCGGCGGCGGCAACTGTTCGCGCGGCCTTGGCATCTCGAGTACCTTGTTTTCCACCTCTGGCACTCCTACGGTTGCCTCTTTGACTTGCAGCTCCTCCCGCTTTACTAAAGGATGAGTAATAACGAAAGGAACCTCTCCTCCATTGCTGTCCCCTAGGACAAAAAGGCTGAGGTTGGCAGACTGCAGCACCCAACGACTTTGCTGCAGCTTTGGAGGTCTGCAACCTCTCGAGGTTCTCGTCAGCCTTGCTGCCAAAAAGATATTCACCATCAAAGGGCATGTTGAGGAGCCTGGCTTGCACATCAGGAGCAAACCCCGACTTCTTCAACCACGCAACCTGCGTATCATGGTGCTCGCCGCCATGGACCGGCTGACACAGTCTGCCGTGTCCACACCCGACTGAACGGACTCACATGGCATCCTTGCCATCCTGAATAATAGCAAGAAAACCATCCCGTTCGTCCCCTTCGGGAATATGTTCAGCCGCTAATGAAATACAGTTCCACAGAGTGTGCGTGAAACGTGACAAGGCACATACAGAGTTGGCCGCCTGAAGAGCCATACCCCCTGAAGAAAACACTTTCTTCGCCCAGCCATCAAAACACTTGTCGTCCCTATCAGGAGGGATGGTAGGATACAACGCCTGCTTTGCTGGGGCCGTAGCCGCCTGTACCACCAAACTCTCCGGAGTGGGGTGCATTGTCAAGTAGAAGGGGTCACTACTGGCTGGGCGGTATTTTCGCAGTAAAGACTTTCCCACTGCTGGGAGACTCTCCGGAGCAGTCCAAGCCACTGCCACCCTTCTCTGCAGAGCTATATGGAATGGCAGTACCGGGTCAGTGGGTGGACCTTGGTCGAGGATATCAGTCAGGTCATCCTGCACAAAATCAACTGGTGGCGCCGACCACCCCAAGTAGTCCGTGACCCTAGACATAAGGTGCCGGTACGATGACTCGGCATGGGTGCCAGGCTCAGGCCTACAGAACTCCACCTCCGGAGAGGTGTCCAGACCACTGGCGTCATGCAGTGACTGACGCAAATCCTCAATCTGGCTATGACCAGAAAGAATCTCATCTGGCACCGTGTCCGGAACCAACCCATCTTCAGAACCCTCTTCCACCTTGGAAATATACTCCATAGGCTGGAAAGGGGGCAAAGAATACGGGAGAAAGACATGTTTTGCTTTGGCCAGAGCCTTTCTAGAGGGTTCCCTCGTGCCACGGGGTACCTCCGACACTAGTCTCGAAAGGCGTAGATGGCGTCGAGTGAAACGGCGTCGAGTGAATCGGCGTCGAGCGCTGCGTTGACAACATCAACGGCTTCGACACAGGCCTCGAGGGAGGAGCGCCGAGCGTGTCCTTCGACAGCCTGGGTGCCGATGGCGTTGACGACTTCCTCAGAGGCGGAGCCTCGAGAGAGTCTGTCAACGACCTCGGCACCGCCGACGTCGACGTCTTCTTCGAAGACTTCAAAGGTGCACACGGGCTCGAGCGCGTCGAGGACCGGGACCTGGAACAGGCATGATTGGAACGATTCCCCTTATCCGAGCGGAACCTCTCCCGCGAATCGTGCCGACCACCCGAGCCCAAAGGCGTACGAGCGGTGTCTCCAGTACGATCACGACCGACCCCTCTCGGAGGCACGGACGACCGAGACCTGCGATTCAAGAATCGCCAACATTTTCTTCCCGAAGGAAGCACATTCCTCCGGAGAGGAACGCTTGGTGGGATAAGAAACCCGCCGACGGGCGGAGTCCTCGGACGAGGACAGGGAAGGCGACCGATGACGGCGCTTCCGGGAGTGCCTCGAAGAGGCAGAGGAGTGGCAGGACTCACTCCGGGACCGAGACCCCCTAGACTTACGACTACGATGCGGAGAGTCGCCCCTCGAATAGTCCGTCGAAAGCCCAGTGGACCTCGCATTCTGGGGCTTGGACACCTTACCGACCGACAGCTTCTTCTTACGTTCCCGCAAGGCCTTGGACGTAAGCGACTGGCAGTCAACACAATCATCCGTGTCGTGGGCCTCCCCGAGGCACCAGAGGCAGGCGTCGTGCGAGTCCGTCACCGACATCTTGGACCCACAGTCCCCACACTTCTTGAAACCTGGACGCGGGGTGGAAGAAGAGGAAGACATCCCGACAATACGTACAAACGAACAGGTTTGAAGAACCGAAAGAACAGAAACTCCAAAGAGTCGAGGCGCGCCGAGATCTCCGAAGTGAACACAATCGCGGAAAAAACGCAACAGGCTACGGGCGTCGTGCGTCCTACTTACAACATCTGCTGACGTCGGCCGAGGTCCTCCAGGACGGCGTATCGACGTCATTGACGTAGGACGCAGAAAGATTTCCCGAAGCAGCACAGCTGTGGTGATTACTGTCATAGATATGGAATACATTGGAGGACCCAATCCCCTCGAAGTGTGCAGTCTGCAATCAGAACAAACACGATAACAAAAAACCAGCAGGTCTCCTGCTTCAACCGGCGATACCAACAAGACCCTGGGAAATCATTGTCACAGATTTCATAGTGGAACTACCCTCTTCCAGGGGCTACACAACTATAATGGTTACCATTGATTTGTTCACTCATATGGCTCATTTTACACCTTTATCCAAACTGCCCATCTGAGCTTGCTGTAATTTTCCTGGAACACATATTCCGGCTTCATGGGCTACCTTCCAAGATCATTTCTGATAGAGGGCCCCAATACATATCCCAGTTCTGGAAACAGTTATGTCGTATACTGGGAATCCAGCGTTCCTTGTCTTCAGGATATCACCCACAGACCAATAGAGCTACTGAGCGTGTTAACCAAACTTTAGAACAATATCTTCATTGCTTCGCCACCAAGGTCCAGGATGATTGGTCACTCTTAATACATGTGGCCTTTTCTCTGTAGTCAAAGATTTCATCCTTCAGTCCTACCGTCCATTCTTCCACATCCAGCCCCAGTTCCTACGGTTGATTCTTGGATTGAAACAATAATCAATGTACATAAAGAAGCTAAAGAAAACCTGGAAAAGGCTTGAAGAGATGTGAAACTTTATGCTGAATCCAAAAGAAGATGAGGACCTTCATATTCAATAGGTGATAAAGCCTGGTTATCCTCGAAACTCCTCCCACGTCACTTAAATTAAAATAAATTGGCACCCCGGTATTACGGTCCCTTTACTATAAAAGAAATCATCAATCCAGTGGTCTTTAGACTCCAACTACCTAAATCTTGGAAAAGGATCCACCCAGTTTTCCATACCTCTCTGTTAAAGCCATATGTCCAACCCTCTCGAACTGCTCCAAGAGCTACGCCAGTGATTGTCAATGACCAACTCGAACATGAGGTCTCCAGAATATGTGATTCCAGGTACCGAGGTGGTCAGCTGCAGTACTTGGTTGAATGGAAAGGATATCCACCTAGTGAGCGAACCTGGGAACCCCTTTCAAACATGAATGCCCCCAGGTTGATTCGAAGATACCACCTTATCCATCCAGGCAAACCCGGAGGCGCTGGGCTTCAGAGGAGGTATGCTGTCATTAACCGTCGCTTGCGTCCCTTTTGGACCTCCTGGTCCCTGACCCATAGAGCTCTGAATGCAGTAACCCTCCCAACATGGCCGTCGTATACGAAACGTAGCTTGCCAGCCTTTACGTTCCGTGCTTCACACACTATTAAACAGATGCACCCCCGCGGCACTGCGTGTCTCAACGCTGCTGTTCACTGTAGCTGGACATGTGCTGCCGGAGTTTGCTCGGGGCTATCCTCTTGAATTTCCCCTTTCCCGGTTCCTTGATTCCTCCTCCTTTCCTTACATCCTCTAAACTTACCCAACTTCCTGGATTTTCACTGCGCTCGAGTCATGGCTGCCGTGCCTCATTGCGCTGACATTGTTCCTTCCTGGTTCCATCCCGGACAGTCTGAACGAAGCACGCTGGAATCCGAAGACCTGCGCATAGCTCTATACAAATCCCGGACTGTGCGGAAGAAGTCACGAAAGAAAGTCGCAAGCCAACAGGAAAGACAGGTGAGAAGGAGAGAGACTTGCGACAGCGTGATCAGCAGAGATGCCTGATCTGTAGACCCCTAGGGTCATAAACGCTCTGCCCCCGACTGATAAGGACGCTAATAAATTGAGCACCTGGACTATAACGGCTGAAACGGGTGATGGCCAGCTGCCCCCATGCAGTGTTATAGTTTGAGGGTAAAAGGGGTCCAGGACTCAATGAGTTGGGCTGCCTGTTCTGAAATTCCTGTCAGGGACAACTTGCACCCGAAACCTTGCAGGCTATTAGCGGCAGTGCCCCTGCGTTCCTCAGGGTTGAAGTCCCTGTGCCGGATCGGTCAGGAAAAGTTCGCAGGAAATCCAATGCAAGTGCCATCAGAACTGGAAAACAAGCTTGAGATTTCCATGTGGGAGCAAACATCACAAATTGCACCTGATCCCTGCAAAACTTCGCTAGTACCCCGATTAACATTATAAAGGGCGTAAAAGCATATTGCACTCCCCTTCCCAACTGAAAAACCTGGGAGTCTGTGTGTTCAACCTGGAGGCAAAACGATTGATGTCCAGGCGACTGCAGATCTCAGTCAACCTCCTGAATATCTCTGTCTACCATCAAATCGCCAAGGTTGTTGTTGTATCAATGTTTGCTATTATTTTAAATTAAAGAGGGGTGAGACAAACACCTATCTTTTGCTATACTAACAAGAATGTTCCTACCTAGCAAACTAAAGAAAGATGACCTAGTGTCCAAATATATCTGACCCTCCCACTAATACATATAACCAAAGTGTACAAGGTAAATATGTCTGTCTTCGGTTCAACAAAACAGTGCAAAAGTTCAAACGTATAGTTCTTACAAAGTACTCCTTGTGACCAGGGTGCGACTCCCTTCACCCTGGATCAATTCAAGAAAACCTGTGAAACCCTGATTTAACAAAGTTATGTTCAGTTCAATACAAAATGTCTTTTGCATCCAATGTGTCCTTTCACTTGATCTCTTCCACAAAACAGTTGTTCAAAAATCAAAGCATTTTTTTTCCTCCACACACTATCCTGCTTAGGATGCAAAGCAGATATTAGAATATCACAATTCTTCTTCTAATAGAATGCTTTTGTCAGGATAACACAACAACTGTCTTTTGTGATAAAACATTAACCGTTTCTTTCCACAACACCCATTTACCTCAACCACATTTCTTGAAAGCCACTGTTTCTTTCCTGGTTTACTCGCCTGCCAGGGCGAAAAACTCCTACCATAATTGGCCTCTTCGCTTAGTGGCAATAGGTATTCCAAGGTTCTCCACACCAGTATCCCATGTCAGGCGGGCTGAACAATGGTTACCCATCTTTAGAGTCTCTTGACTGTTGGTAATGCGGGTTACATTTTTCTCCAAGTTGACATCATAGAACAGGAGAATTGCACCCTTTTAATTCTGGTATTAGCAAATGTTCTGCTCGGAGCACACCAGGTTTACCTTTCCCTGCAGGCCAACTCACTGGTCGTTCGGCGTTGGCGTCAGTCCTTGTTGCTGTGGCAGACCTTCTCGGAATCAGCAATCCCAGTGACAACTCTCCACTACCTGCCACCGCCTGCACTGCCCTCCTTTGGAGCTCGACCGGCTCCATAGGGTTTCTGCATCCTCCAGCACCGTTGAGCGACAAGTGTCGGGTCAGGAGCACGTCCCCCACACAGCTGGGCTTCTCTCCCTGCTGCGGACCACGACTCTGCAAAACCGCACGCCTTCTTTTGCTGCATTGGCTCCCGCTGGCGCTTGTACTCCAGCTTCAGCTCCAACCGCTTCAGCCTCTGCCACTCCTTCACACAGCTGTGGCTCATTGTCAGGTTTAAATGTCCCTTACATGTCCCTGCTCAAGAGCTTCGACTTCAAACATCTAGACCACACAGTCCTTTCCGTAGAACCTTTGATCCTCATTAACTCAGTGTCCCTCTTCCTCGTCCCAGTACCACAGGCATTTTGGATCTTGAAGTCCATAGTGGACTGAATGTAACCAGAGCTTGGAAATATTATGTGAACATCATTTACATTGTTTGCCTCTACTTTACAATATGCCATCAGTGTTTCAGGGAGAATAGAGGAATCATGAGTCAAAGGAGTAACCACTTCCTCCTGATAGGCGTTTCCTCCCATGTGATCCTTCCTCATAATACCACCCCCAGTATCAAGATCAGGAAGCCACTGCCCTCCCCTGGCCACATGAGAGGAGGCCCATACTGGGGTTCGAGTAATTTCACTGGATTCATCACACCAGATAATGGGAGTTCCAGTCTGCCACTACATTCTATTCCTCTGGCAGGTACTCCACTGTGACAAAAATCTGCCTTGCCACGCATTAGTGCCAGAAGTCTTTGGCTAACTCTACCAGCATCTTGGACCTGGTCCCCCCCAGGTGATTGATATACCTCACTGTCGATACATCTTATCCATCTTCAACAGAATGCTGCAGTTTACTCTGTGTAATGCGAAAGCATCAGCTAATAGTTCAGCCAATTTATGTGTAGCTCTAGTCCCCAAGGAGACCACTTCCCTCCAGTTTCCAGTGCTCTGCACCTGGCACCCAAGCCTGCCCTGCTGGCGTTCGACTCTGACTAGCTCCTCCACGTCTCCCCCATTCTATGCTTCTATGTTATGAACCCACCATTCCAGTTCTGTCCTCGTTTCCTGATCCAGAGGAAATATTTGTTGATATCGGAGCTCTCCTTTTAAGTTCCATAGGCTAACAGCCCTACCATTCTCATCAGGGAGCACACTCTGATCTTTTTCAATAGCCTTAATTTTCTTTGCCGGCAGATCTAGGGTTGCTCTCCTGGGGTCTACAAAGTTCCTTGGAATTCCATCCTCCTCGGGACCAGTTCGGGTTCCTACCCATTTATAAGAAACCAGATCCTCCTCTTCCGGACCAGTTCGGGTTCCTCCCCATTTATAAGAAACCAGAGAGAAGTTAGAAGGGTTCCTATCCAAGATAGCTGCTCCTGCAAGACCTCTGCTTGACGACATGATGGGAACGTCATCCATGTATAGAATAGTTATTATCCCTTTTTTCAGATCGTCGAGGCCATTGGTCTCATGAGCTTGGTGAACGCCCACAGAGCAGAGGATAGTCTGAACAGCAGGGTCCTGAAATGTCACATCTGTGCCCTCCCCCCAGGAGAAGCTGAGGAATGTGCAGCCTTCTGCCACTACCGCCGCCGTAATGCATGCATCCTTTAGATCTATCCTTGATAGCCAGTCTTCCTTCCTGAGGATGTCTGAGCAGGTGGATGCCCTCCATCTTGAAGTGCCTGTACACCACCCATCCACTGAGCTCTGAGATTTATCACTGGACGAACCTTGCCTTGTGGACTAGGAACATATTGCTGACGAACCTCGGGACTGGAGTCAGACAGGGTTCTATGGCTCTCTTTTCTCGTAGCTGGATAAGCTCCTTGTTCAAAAGATTTTCTTTGCTTGTGAGAGGCTTATGCGGCTCGGTTTCGTTCTCTGTCTGGGGTTCCCCAGGAATTCTAGTCGGAACCCTCATACTGATGGTAAAATCCACACATTGCCCGACAGCATGGTCCAATTGCTCATAAAATGTTGCGTCCTGCCCCCGACCCCACTGGCGGGTAGTGAGATATACATATTCTCATCCGATTGGGCTCCTTGGTATCAGCTGAAGCCCGTCCCTATGCTCCCTTTCGTAGCTCTCTCCCTTGCCGGGAAGTAGGAATCTTGCTGGAGGGATTCCCAGTACTGGGCGTCAGACCCTAAGGCCTTCGCTAAGAGTTGAAGCGATCGACCGTTCGGTCACTTTGAAGGCCGGTTCCAGCAAAAATCCCCTTTGGGAAAGATATTCTTAATGGATGTTTGAGCCTTCGAGAGCGGTGTAGGTGCCCACAAACCTGCTAATTTCTTTGGTGAACGCCTCACCAAATAGAAGAACTTGCGCTACCTCTCCAGCCTCATACAAGGCCAAATCTACAAGTTTGTTGTCCATCTTCAACAACAGGCCTCTCCTCCTTTCTGAATAGATGGCACAGTTTGCGTTACCTATTAGGCATACAGCTCTTTGCGCCCATCCTCCCAGAGTAACCGCATCCACCGGCTCTCCAGTGTCCTTCGCTCTACCTGCAAGGTCCATGATCTTTGCCATTGGTCCTGACAAATACAGGACTTTCTCCTGACAGCTCCTCCATGCTCTGTCCATACACATATGAATGTCCTTGGACGCCTTGGTAACAAATGAACATTTTAGGATCAAGCTCTGGTGTGTCAGCCACTTTGCCCACAAATTCTGCCCGATCACATCCAGAGTCTTGCATCTTTGTCAAAAGGCTTCCTCATCCTCTGCGCCACATACAGGGCTACCCTCTGGGATAGTTGCCATTCAGTGGATCTGTGGTGAAATAAGTCTTCTGGGTCAAATATATCAGTAACTTCCACGGTTTCCACTTGGGTATTGTAAGGAACTAGTGGTGGCAACAGTAAAGACAGACACAAGTAATTACAGTTCAAGGGTGTTCATTGAACTGTATAAATGGGTTGATAACATGCGAAATCTATACCTAAATCTAAGATGGGAGCAAGCTACGGCCATCAAATAATAATAATAAGGCAGTCCTAGTGGCGTCTTGTCAAATAAAAGGGCCTATACTAAAAAAAAAACTATTGCCTATCCTTACAGCTAACTTCACAAAGAGTGTGGGATAATGTTCACAAGAAAAGAAAGAAGTGTCCACAAATGATAAGTTGGGATGTTATAGCCGGGAGTCTCACTTACCCATGTTTTTAGCATAGCACAAGGCAAAACCTTTGAGCACAGCACACTCCTGGGCCTCGCCATTACGAGGTTCCAGTTCCATTTGACAATGCCAGGACCTTCTGGGGCCAAGTCTCTTTCCGGCAAAGTCGATTGCCTTAGCAGGCCTGCTGAATGATAAACAAAAACAAAAGTTTCTTTGGTAATCTTTCACGATGGCCGATTGCTCTTCGTCCCTTGATCCCCCTCAGCCGTGCTCCGATGCTTCTTGCAACATTAGCCTCCCTCAATCGGGTTCACTACAGCCTTTCACTCAAAACGTAGCACACAACAGTCTCACTGTTTTTTCCAACAACTATTCATTGCAGGCATCCCTCAGCTGGGTTTACACTTGTTGCCACAATGTTCAACTAGTATATCACTGTATGTTCCCCAATTTGCAGGCACCCCTCCGTCGGGTTCACATAGCCATTCCAACAATTCAATTTTCCTCTATGTGTCAAAGACCAAGTGTAGGAGGGGTTTTGCTCGACCCTTGTAGGACCACTTTAACACTTCACACCAGCCTCTCCGAAGGCCTCTTGGTTTTTGTAGTTTCCACCACTCTGCTTCTGAACCTTTTACTAGGGTTTTTTTTAAACGTTCAATTACACAAGTTCATTGTTCAACAAGGTTGCTGCCTGCAACCTTGGGCCCAGCACAGTTCAATTGTATTATCGGTCTTCTCCGACTCACCGGCTTTGCTGAACTGTGGAGTATTCTTGTCTCGCGAGTCAAGGATGGCACCACGGCGGCAAGCGCTTCTCCCTACTTTGAATATCAGCGCGGCAGGGCCCTGTTTGCCGTGAACACCCATCACACCACACGCCAGCTGGACTTCCCAGTCTTCTGCTTTCCCTTTCAGAGGTTTTGCAGATCTGAGTTGCAAAGGGCAAAGGCAGTTCCTGCTTCGTTGTCCCTCCAGGTCTCTCTGCCTTTCTCCTCCGCTTGAACTACCGGTGCGGAACGGCTGCTTCCTCGTGCGTTCGGCCTTGCTCGAAGTGTGTTATCGTACTCTGCCTTTTATTCCTGACTGGAAGGGAAAGGGCCGTCAGGTGTGCATAGTTATTGTTAATTGCACGACTCTGCCTGACCCTTGTGTTGGGACATGTCAGATAAACTGCACCAGTGTTGGTCCGCTGTCTGTCTCGGGGTAGGGAAGTGTTTGTTTTGGAAAAGGGGGCAGTAGAACTGAATATCCTACGAGGTAGGATGGGGAAAAGGTAATAAGAAAGGGGGTACCGCATCCCACCCGTCGATGTCCCACTCCCCAAGGAACCTTCATCCAGATGATCCTCCCACACTGGCCCACCCCAGGAACTGGATCCAATAGCGATGGCCATGTCCAGGCCACGTGGATGACAGATCTCAGGAGACTAGTCAGGGAGACACTGTCAAGTTTCTCACAGTATATTCTCCTTTCTGGCTTCCTTACCCCCATGGATAGAGGGGAGTGGCCTCTATGCAGCCAGTCGTGACTGATTTGTCAGTGTCCGATGACACATCCGTGTCTCCTATATTATCTGCCCCTGGGGAGGGGGTCTGGAGGCTTGGCACTGCTGTCTTTTGTAGTAATGAGTCTGAGCTTCCCAAATGCGTCAAAAGCCTCTGGGGAGTGTTCTTTGCCCTCATCAATGTGACCCAGGGAAGTAGGAGAGCATTTTCTTTTCTGGGTCAGGTTATTCCCCTGTTCACACACCTTCTCCTGGGTGTATTTGGCGGACGTGCTCTGTAAAGGCTACTCCCAATTAGGGACTTCAGTGTCTTGAGTCTCTCTTGCAGGGGTTTAACCCCCTTGCTCCACTACAGAGTCCCCCAGCACATTCCTAAAGCGGAGTGCCAGGTCTGTATCATCCTGGACACCCATGTTTTCCAGACTGCCCTCGCTCCAGCAGTCTTCTGCAATGCATATAACTTGTGCTAGTCAATAATCTGTGCCAGACACCTTAACATGCAGGCTGATGTGAACGTCTGCTGAGACTATTATCAGGTTTACTGTGGGGCTTAGGCTGTAGTCAGACTGTATGCCTGATGAGTTTATTTGTTGAAGCTCCTTAAAGCGTGTTCGCCGATTGCTTTGTTCAATTTGCCCCATCTGAGCTGCTCAAAACTCTCGCACTTTCGGGAATGTGCTTGTGCTTGTCGCAATGCCTGCAGCATCTGGGGAGTGCTACCCTTCTGGTGCCCGATGATGTGGGGAGGGGTATCTGTTGCACCTGCACAATAGCATTCCCCGCCCGCTCCGAAGCTGCTGGTGCATGAACGCTTCATTCCTCAACCACGATCAGCGGAAGCCCCGGATGCGAGATGCGAGCTGCTATGCAAGCTGCTCTGCTTGCACTCCCTCTGCAGTTGACTGTGCCGTGCTGCTGCCCTTCGCCCGAGCGAGGCATTCTGCGCACATGGCCTAACAATATCCCTACAAAATCAATATTTGTGTTGCGAATCACTCGAACGATACCTAGAAACACCCACTAGTGTGCTAGAGTGGGATATCCTTAGCCTTTACCACATACATGCTGTCAAGACCCTTACCCCTGGCCCTCACTGGCAAGTCAGCCTTCCAGTTAGGGCCAGGTCAAAGGCCTTAAAACCTCATCCAAGACTCTCTTGGAGTCAGTCCTGGCACCTTTGGCGTCAGGCTCATAACCATCATGAAGACCAACATTAGAATGGGACTATTTACTTGGGACTACTTAACTCAGCCAACATGGAGGCACACACATAGCTCAGTTACAAGAAACTGAGCTATGCGGTCTAGTCTTTTGGGTGCGTCAGGCCTGGGACTATTTTACCTGGACTACTTTACCTGAGACTATTTAAACCACACCCAAACAGCAGAACATGCTCTGTGTTATTCTGCTGTGGGCAGCGTAACGCTCACTGTGTCCAGTACTTTGATGGCAGTTTACCTGAAACCAAGGACCTGCAAAGAGAGAAAGAACACTACGAAACTTACCTGGAACAGTATCCGGTCTTCATTCCATCGCTGACTTCAGTTCCACTCACCTGAAGGTACGAACGCCATCATTCAGCGCGGCATGCAACCTGGAATAGCATAACCTGGAAAGAGGAGAAAGAAAGACAGCATTAGTAAGCATTTACTCACGTTTCCTTCCGAATGAAGAAAGCCACAGAATTCTTACCTGGGTAGTCATATCCTGGTCAGTATCATTGCTGGAACATTACAGCACTCGGCGAGGAACATCGCAACCTGCAAGGGGAGAAAAGACATAGGTTAGCAATATAAAAGGCGAAACAGCACCGCGCATTACTCACCGGACAGCATCGCACATACCGCGCTTTCGCCTACTGGCCCATGCTCATCTTCAAACTGCATGACAACTCCAAAATACCTTTGCATACCTAAAAGGAAAGACATTACTATTCGAACTAAGAGGAACATAAGAACTGCATATAAAGACTGTAAAGCAGCAAACCTACAGAGTCGCAGCAGGCCTGGATTCCCACCGTGGGGGGGGGGAGCGGCTTGCACCAGTGAAGTAACTTGGTCGCTGCTCGCCCCCCACATCAACGTGCCCCTGCCACGAGGAGCAGGACGGAGAATCCACCTTCTACAATATTAAGGTGAGGAGAGGGCCCAAGGGGGAGGAAGGAGTTCAGGCCAAGGGAGGTGGGAAAACATGAAGACAATCTGGTATTGAATCCAGCTCTCCTATACTGCAAACCCATCTTTAACTAGAGGCCTTACCAAGGGACCGGGAGAGGGTTTGAGAGTGCAAATCATCCAACCAGGGCTGGGTGGTGTCCCCGTGGATACCAGGTGAGTATAACAAGCGTATCAATAACAAACACTAGCTCTGCAAGCAACATCCTACTTACCTTGCTGAAGAGCCAAAAAGAAGAGGGAGGGACCCAGTCAGTAACTGACATCTGGGTGTGGAGAGGAAGGAAAGTCGAAGATGGAACCACAGGACTATAAAGGGCTCATAGGGACTTGTAGTTCTTTAGAAAAAGAAAACAAAGTTTATTTTCATGCTGGAGAGCAAAGATTAAAGAAGATACCTATGGTCTTGACATAGAATTGTCAGTTCACCAAGACTTGGTTACTAAAACATACCAATGTTATATAATCAAGAGGAACAATGAATGGCCATGCAAGGTTAGGAAAGCAAAAACACTACCAGCCTTGGAAAGCTCATTGGGCACCTGTGGGATGAGGGACTGAATACATAAACAACTTCACCAAATGGAGTGCTGAGCTTCTACTGAGCATGCACTACTCTAGCTCCTCCCGAAATGGCAGCAGGGCAATTCCCTGGGGCCAACTATGTACAAATTGTTCCTGCTCCCAAACTTGGCGCACCAGTACAATTATGAACTATGTCAGACAGCTCAATTTTCTACAGGCGGCCTATAATAATAATGCTGCAGCAACTCCAGTATACATTAAATGGGTAACATGGGCTTTGGGCTTCAATCAAATAATAATCTGCACATAAATAATAGACATTCATAGTCTCCACAAACTACAATACTTCCCTTTAAACACAACTGTTTCTTTTACATCAGCAACTATGTGCCATCTACGTGTCATTCTAGCATGCAATGCTACTATAGAGCTTTTATAGGGAGAATTATCATAAATGGTTGATTTCCCTTACCTACTGAGTCCCTCAGCAGCTTTGCTGGATTTCTCGGATTTATTTTTCTCACCTGGTAAGAGTGAGAGCCCTTTTTCCCACTCTTCCATGCGTTTTGCTATGTGTATTTCTACTTTGTGTGATCTTGGTCACTGGAGCCTCACCTACTCCAGGGCACCATATTTTTCATGTGTTACACAGCACCTTCAGTGCAGTGACACAGGGTTGTCTTTTAGACTTCCCACCGACTCCATTTTCTGGGGCTGACTACAGTCCCCCAGAAAAGGGTAAAGTTGCCATTAACTTTAGTCACTTTAAACCACAGACCCAGTACACCCCATCTTCCATGGAGTATTGGAAAGGGTTAGTTCTTATCCCTTTTTGTCTGGAACTCTTGGGGCATTGTTTATCTCCCTTTACATTAAGACTTGGCTGATGGCGGTGGTATCTACCCTAACTTTTCTACCGCAATTATCTTATATAAACGTGGTAATTTTTAGGCTATTATATTAGCCTCAAACATAAACCCGCTTGACCAAATACATTTTATTTTGGCTCTGGCCGGGTTTATTCACCATTTCTTTTTGTTAAAGTCTTTCTTGTGTTTTACTCTGCGCGCCAAACCAGGTTTGGTCCTTTTGTTCATCGCCTTTTCGCGGGCTTCCACACAGAAGCCCTCCTTTACGCGCCTGAGAGTCTGGGTAGGCAGGATGTGAGGGAGGGGTTTTAGGACCCCTGCCATGGGTTCCCTTGGTAACCCAAGTCGCACTCTTGTCTGATTGGCTAAGGGGACTGGCCTTGCCAGGCCAGCCACCCTGCTGTGTGATTGACAGCCAGGCTGTATGAATGGGGGAAAACTGCATAAAAAGCAGGTCTCTGGGACTGGAAGAGCAGAGTCGCCACTGGAACGAAAGAACCAACGAGGAACTGGAAGACGAGAACCCCTACAACGACTGAACCGGCAAGGGAAGCCCTGCTGTCGGTCCAGATCTCCAGATTCCGACGGCAGAGAAGATCCTCCAGGAAACTTCTTCCCTTGAGCTGGTGGGACCAACCAGTTCACCCAAACTGCAAGCCAGGACCCCTCCTCTGGTCGAATTCGCTATACAGAGCTACAGTGGGCCGGATAGCCAGGAAGGTCGGACCCTGCTTGGGTTTTAAGGAGCGCATCTTTTATTTGTTGTTTGGCGCTGCTGCTGGTTTCTTCCCTGGGTAGTGCAGGACCCTCCAGTCTTCCTACTTCTGATCAGTCCGACAGTCGCTTCAGGAACCGTGAGCCTGCAGGAACATCTGCCTCAGCTACAGCCCCCTCTCCGGTTTAAGGTACTGTGCAAATCCGGTTGTGTGTTTCGTTCAGCCGCGGGGAAAGTGTTTGAAATCTTTCTCCAATCCGAGGGCTTGTCCTTCTCTTCTCTTTGAACTAACTTTTCTACCAACCAACCTCGTACGGAAACCGTGCCACGAAATTTATCGCGAACTACTCTGAACTGTATTATCTTGACCAAAAGACTTTTGAACCACTGACTTTGGCCCTAAGCCTTTTCTATCTGATTTTATCATTGTAGTCTCTCTTGTTCGCTTGCTCTGAGTACTTACCTGTTGGTGTGGATTCATTTCTATTAACTTTTGTCTTTCCCTCCCTTTTAAATTGCTGGAGTGCCATTTTGCTCCCACTTTATTTTGTGAGCTTAACTTCTCTGGAATTTAAGGGAAGTGGTGTGGTGTATTAAGGAAGTGATTTTTAAACTGCTTATAATAGTGTAATTTTATACAACTGAAAAGTGAAATAAATGTATATTCTTTTACTTGAAAACCTTGAGTGAGTGTTTGCCTGAATCATACTAACTGCTGTCCTTTGTGTAACTATTTGATACTGCTCACTTACTCTTGAGATAAGTCTGGCTGCTTTGCTACTGCTACCACTTTAACTGTTTAGTACAGGCTTGTACCAAAGGTGAAATTGTACTGTCACTTGTAGTCTTAATTGTGCGTGGTGTTCCCAAAGGGTACTGCATATAATTCTGCCTAACAAGCTTTAAATAACAACACTTTTGATAGGAGTACCTGGGAGGGCACTCTAAAAGCAGCACTAGTGTGGCTCTATGAGAAACATATGGATCTAGGTCCCGAGGTTGCCTGTTAAATGGCAATGCTGTGGGGGCCACCATCTAAAAGGCTCCTTCTACCATTTACCTCTTTTGGCGGTTTCCCCTGCCTTCTACCATGCTTACCAGTCCCCTAGCTGCAATGTCCACTCCTCCCTGCACACGTGTGTCGCCCCCCCACCCAAGTGACATCCAGATTGCAATTCTAGAATATGCGGCGTTTGTAAATTGTGAGGCGCCCTCTGCCATTTTAAGGTAGGGGGCCCCAGGATTTTCTAAAAGGAAAAACCCCTAGTTCTGGAAGATAATAATTTGTGCACCCTGTGATGGGTCAGAAATGCGAGATGGACACAAAAGGTATCATTTTCTCAATGTTGGCCATTATATTAAAATTAAAAAGGGGTGAGTTAAACGCCTACCAGTCCCTATCCTAACAAGTGTGTTCCTACCTAGCAAACTAAAGAAAGATGGCCTAATGTCCAAATGTACCCCTACATTAATACACATGACCAAAGTGTGCAAGGTAAATATATCGGATTTCAGTTCAACAAAACAGTGCAAAAGTTAAAACATAATTCCCCAAAATACTCCTTGTGACCAGGGTTTGGTTCCCTTCACCTCGATCAATTCAGGAAGTCCTTTGCAAAGATTTTGATTCAACAAAGTTCTATTCAGTTCAACACAACATTTATTTTCCAATCAAATTGTCCTTCCGGGATACCACTATATTCTTCCAACGGAATAACTGTCAGGACAGCACAGCAAATGGTGTTTGTTATGCAACAGTTTGTCAGAGTAAAATCTCTTTTTCCACGATACCTTTTTGCCACAACCACACTTCTTCAAAATAACTATTTCTTTGTTAGTATACTTGCCTGCCAGAACTTACTACAACTGATCCCTTTCCTGGTTTACTCACCTGCAAGGAAAAAAAACTCCTAAAAGAAGAATTGGTCATTTCTGTTAGTGGCATTGTTTGTTCTAGGGTTCTCTGCACCAGTATCCCATGTGAGGAGTTGGGCAATGGCTGCCTGTCTTTATAGCCTCTCGATTGTTGGCAATGTGGGTTACAGGTTTCCCCAAATTGATAAGTCTTAAAAGGAGAATTGTGTCCATGTTGCCTCTTTACTCTACTTGTTTGAAATTCAAAGGTATTTGCTGATGCAAAATGTTCTGAGTGCCCCGGGGTTACCTTTTACTTCAGGCCAACTCACTGGTCTCCTTCGGCGTCTCCGCAGCGGGCCTTCTGCGGTCTGACCATACTACTGAAGGCTCCCACGTAGCTTCAGCTGTCTGCACAGTTCTTCTCTGGAGATCCACAGGCTCTGTTGAGTCTCTGCATCCTCCCACACACCTGAGCAGTTCACGTCAAGTCGGGAGCATGTCTCCCACACGGCTGGGCTTCTCTCTCTGCTGTCGTCCACACCTCTGCTTCCTGCTGCATGTACTCTACCGCACGCCTTCTCTTGCCATGTCAGTTTCTGTTGGCGTTTTTCCTTCTGCTTCGGTGGCCTCTTTCCCCGACTGCTTCTGTCACTGCTACTCCCTTCTCCTCGCTGTGGGCTCATCTGGCATTTAAATGTTGCGCGCAAGTGCTTTTTTTCCCCCAACAACTAGACCGCACGCACTTTGGTTTCAATAGCACCTCTGATCTTTACTAACTCTTGATCCCTTTTACTCGTCCCAGTTCCGCAAGCATTATGGATCATGAAGACCATAGTGGTTTAGGTTCTTTCACATTCATTTCGTTCAGATTGCTTGTGAACTGAATGTAATCAGAGCGTGGAGATAATATGTGAATAGCAGTTGCATTGTGTAGCTCTACTTTACAATATGCCACCAATATTCCAGGAAGAATACAGGCTTTGTGCGTTAAAGGGAGCACCACTTCATCTTGCTATTAGTCTCCTCCCATGTGATCCTCCCTCAGAATACCACCCCAGAGTCAGAATCGGGTAGCGGCTGCCTTACCCTGGCCACATGAGAGGGGGCCACTATCAGGGTTTTAGTGATGTTTTCGCTAGATTCATTACATCCCCTTGCTAGAACTTCTGATCACACCAAACTATATTCACCAACCACCTCCCACCATGACATAGTTTCCATAAGGTTTAACTGTCAAAACAACTCATTGAGATAGGCCCTCTAACATGTCAATCAAAAAAGGGGCCTGCTAAGTAATACAACCTCCACCAGACAGCACTGCCTCCTGCAGAGAAAAATGTGGCATCGCGGGACCAGCTGCTCATTAATGTTATGCTATTGCTAATCAACCATAAAGGGAGTGAATAATAATCCTCTACTCTCCAGTAGCAGTTCCAAAAGAAAAGAAAACAAAAAAACTAAGCTGCTAGTAACCCCAAAAGTGAACAAGGGGGGTAGACATGTTTTTTTGATAAAGTGTATTTTCATCCATAATGAGACAGTCGAACAACTTTATTTTAGGGTGGTTTGGGATGCTGCGTAATGCTAATAAAGTGGCGGATATACACACTTGGGTAACACGCTTTCATTACACAAGGAGTAGCTTAATTACAGCAATTAGTGCATTCCAGTTCAAACAGTGCTTGTGGAGGCATGAATTGCTGCTGTAAATAACCTTAATATAACAAGCATTTAGATAACAGCTGATGAGCTACTTGTGTAGTTACTGGTATACATATCCCTACAAAAATGGCAGAAATAAAAGTATCAAGCACACATATGTCATCTACAAAAATAGATGAGGAGCCAAAACTTAAAATATGCTGGATATGGTATTGACAATGCAAATAACCTGGATTATTCAAATAGTGCTTATCAACTGGAATACACAGTATGGATGCTGTTGAAAGATAATTCGTATGCATCTCAGAGCTACTACGAAAGGTTAGGTTATTTTTGCCATTTGAAATCGGATGCTAAATATTTTGAAAAGGTCTGACTAAAAAACTACAATTAGCATGAATCCCACCATAACGTTCTTAATTTCGAGATGGCGCATTACAATTCTATGAAAAACAAAAACACCGAAAAACAATCCCACCAACATATGACAAGGCAGATTAAAAAGTTACTATACAAATATGTGCGCTTCTGAATTCACGCAGATAAACACACGTACTTATCATTACTAGGCCGAGGTCCCCAATCTTCAAGTAGCAGTCGAGGCAGCACCCTTTTCACACAAAAAAAACTCTTTGGGCTGCTGGTTTCAAGGCCTCCCAGTCTGGCAGGGATGGCGTCATTAAAATAAAAACTCAAAAAAGTCTGGCAATGTAGAATTTGCATCAAAGGTACCATATAACTAGAAAGTTAGTGATTTGCATTCCACTTTCTGGGAAATCTTATCAAGTCGGCTAACCTTGCATGTGGCCGATAAGGGAAAATCGCTCCTTTGTCCGGATGTGCGGAAACGGACACCGCGAGAGCTGCTGCCGGCCGGCATATTTCTCCAGAAATATGCATGAACGGTATTTCGACTTTTTCGCACAGTGTGTGAAGAGAGCTTAAAATATACATATTTGTTTTCGGAAATTATGAATATTGAACCAATGAAACCACGTAAGTGCAAACAAAATAGTCCCCTTCTACGTGCACTATCCACTTTGGGTAAAATAACCACAGAGAGGCCGCTTAGCACTACTGCTAGCAAACAATAGTTGAGTAGAGACGTGTTTGGAAATTAGTATGGCTATCGTTTACTAAGCGTGTAGGAAGGTGCACTGATGGAATTAAACAAACCGACTCGGCATTAATATTGTACGCAATGGTAGTTTACATAAGAAGCACCCAATTACAGGGGCTGCCAATAAACGAACAACATCTGCAAAGTCAAAAGCCATAAAGCGGGAAGGGGCGCGAGGTGTATGAGCGAAATCTAAATGGGAGTCCAAGGAGAAGAAAGGGGCACATGGAGAACGAGGAAGGCTGGGCAATTCTGGGAACGTGGATACAGTAAACGAAGCAGATCAGCGAAAGGCAGGGCACAATTCAGGAGGGCACCATTCGCCCACTTTTTTCTAAGGGCAGAAGCCAGTCCTCCCCCCGTGCGTTTTCAAGTAAAAAATAATTATTATTTTGCTGCCCTCACTTGAATTAAACAGTACCGCAGCAGATTCAATAACAGACGAATCTCTCATGACGCTGTAAAATGCCCATAATGACATTCTGGTGTCCAGGACAGGTTTTGTTACAGATTCTTGGACATAAAGGTTTTAAACTTGGCCAGCAACGTTAGGGCAGAATCTGTTCTCTTGGCCCATTCTTATTTGTCCTATTCACTTTCTTCAGTTGGGAAAGATGCATTGAATGAAATGTGCACATTTCTTTTTAGGATATGTTCACTTCCCATTGCTTTCGTCAGAGTTCCCCTCACCACCATTTTTTTTAGGCTTTAGCCTTGGAGAAAGAGATGAAGACACTTTAAAACAATGCGAAGAATATTAAACTGGAAGCAGAAGAAGCAAAATGGTAAGTCGTCGTACCTTAGGACCAATGCACCACATCAAGCATTGTATGTCCCCTTTCAACCTTTATCGTTTCATCTTCGAACACATGTTCTACTCAGGGTTCCAGGCCAGGCAGCTGGCCTAAAGCTCCTGGGCATTTGTAGCAATAAAACTCCCTCTCCGTATCATTAGGACACCCACATTTAATTTACTGTAACAGTGTAGTAGGTTAAACCAAGTAACCTACAGCAGTGATCGACCCAGGAATTTAAGAGGGCGTTTTTTGTTGTTGCACCTTTGGGAGGGCTTGATATAAAAAGATTTGGGCTGCGCCATTCATAGGAGATGCAGGCAGATCACTGTGCGAACGAAAGGAAGAAAAGTGTTTGCAATGGCAAGTCACGTAAACCTAGGAAGACGATCACCACGCAGACATGACAAAAATGTGCAATCTATGTAAAGACCGGAGGCAAGCATTATGGCTTCAACTTCTTTAATCTTAACCCCTCAGCAGTTTCAACAAATTAACTTTGAAAACGATTTTCTTTTTAGAGTTTCCGGTCGTGCTGTCCTTTTAACACTTCCTGTTCTGGGAGCTTGTGAGAAACCTAGGGGTATTCTCCCATTTGGACCACCCTCGCCCCCCAGCCCCCTGAGAATCCTCTATTCAGGTGGCCAGGGCACAGCCATCGCCTTCGGATGCAGACCCTGGGGGTGGACCAGTGCGGGAGGATCACCCGGGTAGTGAAGTCCAGGGTCATTCTCATTGGAATACCTTAGGCGAGACACAGTATCCGCCTGTCACCCATTATCCACAACTACACAACTGTTAAGGATTCTAATCGGGCGTCACACACCAGACCAGGACTCTTGCTACTAGCCTAGGATGCAGCGCACAATTAAACCACTTTTACTCAATTTCCTAGAATTCGGATTGAGCTGGCACCCAACCCGTCTCACACCCCCTTTTACAAATACCCCAGGTCACAACGGACCATGAACCAGGCCGGTGGGTGGCAATACAATATTTATTTATTTTAAATTCAAGGAAAATCACACACATTTAATATTGGGCAGCAATCACCAATGGGGTGATAATTACAAGGTAAATTGATGAAATCCACTTAGTTGAACTTCAACTATAACATAACCAAAGCACAAACGAATGGGAGCAATTTTACTGTTCAGGTAGAGAGCACCCAAGTTAAGGATTTCCCCCTGCAATGCTGCCCAAAACCCCTATTGGTCGAATTGATATAGAGGAGCAGCAACGAATCAGGTACACAAGGCAGCAAACAGAATTAAAATCCGACCTTCCTCCACGAAATGGGAGACAAAATCAGATTTTAAAACCTTTGCAGTTGCATAAAACAGCACTCGGAATTACTAAATATTTATGTGCGGTTGAATGAATGAGGTAACAGGAGTTATAACAGTATCAGGAATGTAAGAACACTAGCAACTACAAGGCAAGGTACCAACAACGGGCATATAGTTCACAAATCAACTTTGAAGTGACAACACAGTGCAGCCAAATCACACGTATAGAAATTGCAGTTGCAATTTTAAACACAGGTTTAAATTTCAAAATGGTTTGAAAAACAGGTGAAATAGACAGAATCGGAATGCATTTTTTATGCTGAATGACAGATGCACATCACAGGGATAATATGCAAGTGAAAGAGTGACTCTAAATTAATGACAGGATGAGATTCTCAATGGGAAAGGAAATTCGGTTTTAAAAATAAAAACAGTTGACAGAGAAAATCGGTTTAAAAAGGAAAGGACAAGTCTTACAGAAACTATATTTTAGTGGCTAGAAAAGAGAGACGCCGCCCGCGACACAGGTTACTTTGCAAGTGTAACCACTTTGCGCCGTGTAGATCTTTATGTGGGAATTAATTAGTTTAATCAAAATGGTACTAAGAACTTACACAGGACAGAAATGAGTGGAAGAATGGCGCTAACACTTGGAGATCAAGGACAGCATGCACAAAGAACTCATAGTTTTAAGGATTTCGGCTAAGGCAGTTATGGGATTTCTATGGGGTGAAACCCAATACAAGGTAAAGGGTAAGGGAAGCAGTTTGTGGTTGTTGGGGAAGGAAAATACTCACAACAGCACTTGAATGGGGTATTTTGGACAGCGCACTGGGTTTCTGGACAGCGAAGGCAATATCCGGTCACTGGTCACACCGGCGAGCTCTGCCAGAAGAAAACAGCTGGGCAACGATCTGGTCATGGCACAGCGGTACCTCAGCTGGATAGAGAGGATAGCAGGGCAAGCAGGCAGCACTGAATAATCCCACTGAGGATTCAACCTCCTTTCCCCTTTCTCCCTGGATCTCTTGGGATTTTTGGGGGTGGAGGGGGGGTTTCTGGATCAATGGTCCTGCATGGATAGGGTCAGCTATGCTCTGGCCTGGCAGTGGAATCTGGAATCTTGCAGAATGAATATGAAATGTCTGGATATGCAGGAGAAGGCGGATGACTGAGGATTATACTATGGGGCCGGCTTTGGCTGGACATGCCTCTAACAACTGGATAGGTCAGCCTATGTATGTTGCCTCCTCCCTAGAACCAGATTGGACTGAAGGAGGGGACTCTGTTTTATGGGGTGTGTTTTTATGAGGTTCAGAGCCAATCCACAGTCACTTTTGCCAAAATCAGCTATGACACAAAAATGCACCTTTTTACAGTTGTGGCACTTTTGAAAATCCCATAGGCAGATTACATATTTCACACAGAGCATGGCATTCCAACTCCCAAGTGTATATGGTATCATTTAGCCCTTCTAATAATCTTTGGCAATTTTTGGTGGGAAATATTTCACTTAAAATTCTACAATTTTATATATGTGTACCTATTATCACAGAGCATGTTTGCATGAAATTTCAAAGTTAAACCATGTACACTTTTAACATGAATTACATTTTTCTGCTGTTTGCGTCCCAAACATGCTAGGGAAAGCCACAATATCTTGTTTTAATGCCACAAAAATTGCACTTAAACTGGTAAACCTTTGCATTCCTGCGTTTCCCGGTTGCAGAAATAAAAGTCCTAAAGTTTATTAATTCACAACAGTCTTTTGCCCCAAATGGGCAGCATGGTCTTCCAAATAAGGGCATTTTTTTCAACCCACAGTCAACTGTCAGGCACTAGCCCTGTGTGCCATGGACTTGTCTTTGAAGCTTCTCAGTTTGAGTTGAGGGGTGGTCCTGCTTAAAAAGTCACACCTACGTGTCACAGAAATCCATTGTACTTGGCTGGAGCAGTGCCAGAGATTCTGATGAGGGTGTGAGATCCACCACCCTTGCCCATTCATATGCCACATATGCTGGTACACTTGGGGGGAGGTAGATCCTGTAGTCAATCCTTTCAAGCCAGGGCCTAAAAACCTGTCCTGCTGGTTTCACAGTAACTAATATATATATATATATATATATTTTTTTTTTTTTTTCCTTTCCTGAACCAGAAAGCAAGACTGTTGGGATGAAACATCCTATATATGTTTTAAAACAAACCACCATCTCATTTCTAGGCAAGGACAGGGCCTTAATTCAACATTTCACTTTTAAACACCTTGTTTATAAAAAGCACCATTTTACACGTGGTTAATATTCCTTTGCTGTCACTTTCAAATGCAGTTTTTCCGTATCTTTATTCTGAGCATTTCCATGCCCATAGTCAATTTCTACTACACAGGAATCTGTTCAAAGGGAGGGTCCAATGAAACTGACATGAGCAAAGAGAGAGAAAGCTTCTTATGAAGGGTTTATCTGTATCATTTTGTTGCAAAAGGAAAGTGTTTTGCATACGGCTTGAAGTGAAGTTTTTGTTATTTCACAGATCTTGCCTGACACAGCTTGTCATTCAATGAGAAATGCCCCCTTTTTGCTGTAGCACAATCTGAATATTGGAGGACATAGCTGGGTCTCACTGGATCAGAACTGTGTACTGTTGAACAGATGAAAAAGAGCATCAGGGCGCAGTCATTTCAAAAGGCAGAATATTTTCTTTCTCAGTGAAAAAGTTTTGAGCTGGCAGCATAGCAATGATGCCTTTGAATTCTTTTATTTGGTGCAAATGAAGAAAATACAGGCAGCAATTCTCGGGGTGTTCTGTGTTTCATCTTGCCCCATGTGTGGCTGGTAAGACAGCGCAGCTATCATTTTGGAGACTGCAAAGCACAGTTTTAATGCAAGGCGATAGTGCTCAACAGAGCCAGCGCAGCCATTCTGCTGGCGACTGCTTAGATGTAGTTTGGTGAGGTAGGGGAGTTCTGCTGGGCCGGTAAATGTACCCCACACAACCCCTCTATCTTTTTTGGCATATTTTTCAACACATAACATCTGCTCCCCCACCCCCATTTTTGCATAATACTGGAAAGAAGAAGAGGTGATCTGGAGGGGTGAAGATTACCAGTGGAAAAACCCACTAAGACACAGAAGACAGACTACAACACTTGACAGCAGGCTGTCCCCTTAACAAAGTCAGGCAGGGTCAGGCAGACCCAACCCTAATAACACCTGCTACCCATTAACATTACACAGGTGTATAAAGGGAAGCTGCTGGTGTGGAAAGTTCAGTTGCTCTTGGGAGCAGAGGAGGGAGGCTGAGTCCGGCAGAAGATCCCTACCACAGAGCCAAGCACACCAAGGAACAGGAGGGAGCAGAGGAAACAGCGGGGAGTGCCCAGAGGAGGAGGAGGAGGAGGAAGGGCAAGGTGCTGAGCCAGTACCTATGTGGGACTAAAGCCCAGCTAAGGAGCCTTACCTCCCTAGGGCTAAAGAAGGCAGACTGCAGCCTGCTGATCATGTATACTGCAAAGTTTGCTTGCCCTGGGTATGTGAAGGGAAGTCCAGGTGCAGGAGGGGCAGGTGGTGAGACCCTAACCTCCTACCAGTTCTATCCCTCCCTCTCCCCCATGGAGCTACCCACCAGCACCATGCTAGCTGAGTTAGTCTCACGGCAGATGAAGAGAGGAACCCGGTAAGCGTGTGGTTGGTTGGAACAGGAGAGCGAAGAAGAAGAGGTACTAGAGTGTGAGAAAGTGAAACCCCGAGGAAATACAAAAGCAACTACAAGTTCCAAGAGGCATTGGGGCAAATGTGAAAACCAGTACAGCTCGAGCCTGGTTGAAGGAAGCATACCAAAGGAATGATGGGAGCTGAATAATGGTCACAGTGGTCAGGCTGGGGTTCCCGTGAAGGTTCTCACCCCCTCGAAAGTCTGACACCAAAATGGTGGAAGGCCAAGTGGCTCGAGCCCAACAAAGGGGAGCCAAGGCATAAGGGCCACTGAGAAAGGTTTGAGCCCGACAGAGGGAAACCTTATGGGATGATGGAACTGTGTGATGCCTTACTGTGGGTTTAAGGGAAAGCCTGACTGGGGGCTGAGACCCAGACTTGGGTTAGGGAAGATCCTAAGGGGTATAGAATGACTCTTTTGAACTGAGTCAAAATAGCAATGTGAATCCGATGGAGGGATGCCAAGAGAAAGCTAAGGCAGGTGAATCCCACATTTAAAAAAAAATGTTTATTCAGTTTATAACAAACTTTTTAACAATTTAAAGAACACACTCACCAAATGTCCCTGTTAAAGTCAAGCCAAAAACTCCACTACACATTTCGCATGAGCCCTCTTTCCCGCCAACATATAAAACCAGTTGGTAATCAGAATTCATTTTTTGTCCAGTTTTTAAAACACTGCCTCCAAGAATTTTACCAATGCAAACATGATTTTTGGCTTTTGCCCTCCATATAGTGTCTTCCATCACAAATCTGCACCCAACCCGGCCTTTTCAAAGATTTTATTATACAAATAGATCGTCCTTAGATCTTTCAATTTAAGGCAAAATAGAGTTGAGTGTTTTAAAGATTCACTCCACGCCCCGACAAAGGTGACATTTTTAATCTGTTAGTTTGTTTCCATATTTCTTTAAGGTGGTTTTAGTATGGAGCACATTTAGCCTAAACCTCAGAAAAAGGTCTCGCGGTTTGTCGTTTGGAAACCTTTTCAAATACCCAGGGACAAAGTTTAGTCGTCCATAGTTGTCTTTAGAGAGGGTATGTGTGGCAGAGCCTGCTCTTTTTTTCCTCAGTTACCCACCAATCGTCTGCCCACAAAGTCTTTTTGGCGCACATCAGGTTTCTACATAAGGTATCTGCTGATACACCCAGATCCTGTAGAATTGCTAAGCAAAGGTTTCTCCACTGGCTTAGGGCCCAATCCACCATCATGTCAGTTTCTTTGTTCTTGATTATGTCAAATTGAGGAGGGCTGGTTGTCATGATTGATTTTCTGTAGAGCTGCAAGGCTTTCCATATGACTCTCACGTAGAGTGACGGCAAACCCAACTCATGTCCTATTACTGCCTTTGGGAGATGGAGTACCCGCTTCCAGAAAAACATTCTAGATAATCCCACGTCTCCCAATTAATACCAAAGCAGGCCTCTGCCCCGTAGGCGAGTACTGGAGCAACTTTTTGGTTGTAAAATGTCACAACTGGTTGGAGTGAGAATCTTCTGAATCTTTTATTAATGTCCATTCCCTGTGAAGTCAGATATCGGACTTTCCTCTTTAGGCAGTCGCTCCAGGGCCTTTCTCCCTTTCCTGAACTGAGAATTATGCAGAGATACTTTAACTCATTTGAGGGGATCAAGCATTTTCCATTTAGGAACCAGCTTTCGTTCTTCCCTTTTTTGTTTTGCGGGGCCCCAAATACCATTATTTCAGACTTTAATGCATTTATCCTCAAGCCATATTTTTTAAAATTCATTTTCTTAACATACTCATGCAAGATGGCCAGTTTTCTCTGAAGGCCAATCTGGATCTGGTCCACTAGCACCAGATCGTCTGCATAAAGTAACCAATCCAGTGGGTTTCCATTTATCTTGGCTGGGAAAGATATGTTTGCCAAATCATACTTCAGATCCTCCATGAAGAAATTAAATAAAATTGGTGCTAGTGGACATCCTTGTTTCAGGCCTTTCAAAATGTTAATATTTTTTAGTCAAAGTCCCTTAGGAATCCAGCTTAATTTGCATACTCATACCTGTGTATAGATCTTTGATAGCTAAGAATAGATCACTTGGGCATCCTTTACCGGTTAGCTTCTCCCACAGTAGATCTCGGTCGATGCTATCAAATGCTTGTTCAAGATCTATACAAGCCAGGTAAATCTTTCCTTTAGTCTTTTTCACTTGGTGCTTTAGTAAATTAATCAAGAGTAGGTTTAGATTACATCCTACCTCCTTGACAAAGCCCACCTGTCTTTTGTCAAAATTCCCAGTTGCCAGGACCCATTCATTAAAGTGTCTCAGGACTATAGTTGCAAAGATTTTTCCAACAACATCTAGCAAAGAGATTGGTCTATAATTCCTCAGTGTTGTCCGGTCTCACATTTTGAATATGGGTACCACTATTGCTTTTTTCCAAGATTTGGGGATTTTACCCGTTTCTGTAATTCTATAAAATAGAACTTGGCAAAACTCTGGCCACTTTTCTGGTGCCGCTTTTAATATGTCGTATGAGACGCCATCCGGTCCTGGGGCTCGTGACCGGCTTGCTTTTATGTGTTATTAGGATTAAGATTTCGTCCTTATTCATTTCAATGTTCCAATTTTTTTTTTATAGGCGGTGCCTCCGTTGTTCTTCTCAATTTTTTGGCTTCAAACAGATTAGACCCAGACTGGATCTTTCGTAGATATTTTCTAAGAATTCTTTTATGAGCAACTACCTCTTTGTCATAGACGTGGCATGGTTTAAAGGACATTTCATATCTCTATGGCTTATTTCTCTAAAAGATATCAATGCCCTCTCATATTCAACATCTTCCAAATTGTAAAACGTGTGGTGACTGCTCTGGCTCTTTAATTCTTATTGCAACCCGAATAAAACATTGTGACTGTTTAATACTTGATTCGCACAAAGGTTCTAAATTACTGCTGATCCCAGCCACTGTTTGAATCTGGCACTCGATATAAACACTGCGACTGTTTTAATTTATGCTGCACTCAAAGGTTTGGGGTGCTGGTGAATTTGCTCATTGGGTGAATCTTACCACACTCAGAAGCTGTACTCTGAGTCTTGTTACTCCCACTCCCCATCCTGCAGAACACAGAATGAATTGCACGCCGCAGCACTTGGGTAAATTTCCCCCGCCATTAAGTTAAGTTCACACTTAAAGTCCAGATAAAAAGGCTTTCAAATCTTAATACTGCATTCCCCTACAGCTCAATACCCACCATGACATCAGACCCAAACCCTACAGGTCTTTATTACGCCCAATCAAACCGCAGTGTAAGACTCCCCATATGGCAGACCTGTCAGAAGTCCTCGTACAACAAACAACCTAGCACTGGATCATCATTGAGCGGCCCTCAACTTGGGGCACCCACCACCAGCACAAACCCCAACAACCTCAAAAAGACCACCGCCAGGCAGCCCAGGTCATTCACAGGGAACCTCCACCTCTGAACCTGACACCAGCACATAAACCAACTACTCCCGGGGGCCCTTTGCCGCTGTGGGGACACCACAAGGAGGCATTCAGCACTGCGAACCCGACTCAAGCACAAACCACTACAAATATAGAGCGGCCTGCACAGTGGTGAAACAGAGTTCTAAATAGCACTACAATCCTCCAACCACACCAACCTAAAAGGAAGCCAGGAAAGCATGGAAACATAACTGGAGACCAGGAAAACCTACATCACAAACTGAACCCAAAGAATAAACACATACCACCAACATGCCTGCCTTTACATAAAAAAAGACAAAGAAACAAGAAAGGAAAACAGAAACAGGAGGGAAACTATAACACAACAGGATGGAACCAACCCAACAGAAGTCTCAACACCACGGAACCCCATGGGAACCCCTCCAAACGATCTAAAGAGGCAGACCAAGAAAAGAGAAAAAACACAGAATGCAGTGCACGCTACTGCGACACCTATGACTTCAACTCAATGGATAACAGACAATGGCAAATGACCCGCAGGCAAGAACCCAAAAAATCTGGATCCACCAGGACGCCAAACCAAACACACCAAAACCCAGCAAATCAGAAAACACTGAGGGTGTAGGAGTAAGAGTAAGACACAAGGGTGGCATGTTGCTTGGCAAATACTTTTAATAACAAAAAAGGAAAAGAATGAAACCAGGTTTTTGGAGGAAAGTTTCCCTGCCTCAACAAAAGGAGCTAATGAAACTGTCAGAATGTCCCAAGTAACGTTCAACGTCCTGTGTCCAGATTCTAACCGGTCCCTAACAAACTAAACTTAATAAAAGGTGAAAAGGTAAAATGTCTCGGGCTGGTGAACCATATGCCTACTTTGTAGTTCTCCATCAAAGCTCAAATGAAAGAAAAGGTGCTCCAAACAAATAAAACTCCCCAAAGTTCAAAGGGCTGTTTCCCTCCACTTTTAGTCTCTTCAAGGTCACAAAATGTCACTCTTCTCTTAGTTGAAAAGAAATGGGTCCCATACCCTGTTGAGCCAATCTGGCTCTCGATGCAGTGTTGAATAGGAACAGCCTGGATAGCCTTTTCCAAGCTGTGTTAAGGATCTGCAACCCTTTGTGAGGAGAGCCAGTGTCCAGGTACTGCGATGAAGAACAGCCTGAATGTCTCTCCCAAGTGGTGTTGAGGGTCCCCGACCCTTTGTGAGCTGACTCAGCTTCCAGGTACTGGGGCAAGGAAGAAAGGATTCACATCTTCCTCCCAAAGTGACATTGGTTCCAGACCTTCTTCTCAGTACCTTCTTGGTTCACTATCCTGCTAAAAAGGGTACTTTTCGCTCTCAGAGTTCTGTTTATCTCACTTCACTTGCACACACAGCTGTCGTTTACTCTCCTGCCAAGATGTGTACCACTTGTACATACAAAGTATTCCCCTTCATTGCTGTTCGGGATGTATTTCTTGCTATCCAAGTCGCATCATCTCCATCTACTGTCATGTTTGGACTATCAGCGCGTTGTAAACAAAAAGCGCATAGCCCTTCAAGACACGTACAGCCAGGTGCCTGGAAGTTGGCATGGCAACGCTGGCGTCCTGTACGTTCTTCCTTGTCCTGTGTTAGGCAGAAACCTGTGCAGTTCCCTTTGGGAACACTGCAAAAGATTTAGGGCTACAGGTGTTAGCAGTAAACCCACTTGGTAGCAGTCTGTACCACCCAGATTTACCTGGTAGCTGTGGCGGAGCAGTCAGACTTCCCCCAAGAAGAGTTAGGCAGTTTGCAAAGTATACACAATAGGCACTCAGACACAATAATACAAGCAAACACTGACCAGAGCTTTGGTATCAAAGTATATAATTATTTATTTAAAAACACACTGTTTGAAACACTCCAGCACTCTTATGGTAAAACACTCTAAACACAGTTACTATTTATAATATATACAACCCTTATTCCTTATCAGATAAGTCTTAGTTAACACCACTTATTTCCATACAGTGGTGAGCGCTTAACTATAGATGGCACTCCAATAAGTTTATGAAGAAGGGAGGGGAAAAAGACAGAATATGGGAAGATACACCACTCTAAGATTTAGGAACACTTTTAGCAAGGCAGAAGAGCAAAAGTCACTTGTGAGCCAAAGTCCATAGGCTGGGCCCACTCTTAGAGAGAGCAGAGCACAAATGCGCCCAAGATCACACAGTTACACTAGGCTTAGAAAGTCTTGCAGAGAGTTCGAAAAGAGTTTAGAGAGGCTCAGAAAGGTTTAGCCAGGGTGTCCCAGGCTAACCCAGGTTCGAAAGCCAGGGGCTAAATATACCCCGTACAGTCGGTGGCAAGGGAAGCCAGGCGAGACATGGTACCTTAAGTGGGAAGGATCCTCCAGCGGTGGCAGTTGTTCCTGGCAGCGGGTGCAAGTCTCGTTGTCGTCCAGGGGAAGAGAAGATCTCGACTTGGAGGAAAGATGAAGGTCGTTGCACTGCCAGGGAAGAAACCAGCCGCAGAGTTTTCCGGTTAAAGGTATTACCCTTTAATTTGCGGTCGTGGTAAAACGTGGTATTCCGGTTGCCGGGGTGCTTGGCACAGGCAAGGCGGCCACGAGATGCGTCGGGAAGGTGAAAAGAAGGTGAAACTGGTTATCCCCACCAGTCAAAGGCAGAAGACTCTCCGGCGGGAGATCTCCTCTGTCGTTGGGAAAAGTGGTGAGACGGTCCAGCAGGGCTCCACCAGTGGTGTCGTCGTGGCAGGTTGGCTCAGCTTCTCGCTCGTCGGATTCTTAGGTCCTGTGGCGACTTCTGAAGTTCCAGTCCCCAAAGCCCTGCTTTTATGCAGAAAACCCCCATTCACTCAGCCTAGCTGTCAGCCGGCTCACCACTTGGGCCAATCAGGACAGAGTGCGACTTGAGTTGCCTGGGCAACTCAGTCCAGGGTGCCTAAATCCCCCTCCACCCCGCCTAAGTACCCCAGACAGATTGGCACCACTTTGGAGGGCTTCTGTGGAGAAGCCCGCCAAAAAGTGGAACAAAGGGCTCGACTTGGGTTGGAGTCACAGAAGAGAACACAAACGCCATTTTAGAATCGAGTTTTGGCAAAAAATACCAACCGGAGAATTAATAATAATAATTAAATAAACAAGCGGTATGTTCGAGGCTATCGTAATTAAATAAATAAAGATAGTAGCCTCGAACAATGGGAAAATCCCATAGAGAAATATTTGCGGTTGAATATAAAAAGTAGTACCCACTCCCACCAGCCAAAACTCGATCAGGGGGGACGGAGAGTGCCCCCTCGACTAACAGACCCCGGGGCAATCGAATTGCCCCAGCCAGTACGTCCACAATATGATGGTTTGTACCGGTTCTGTTCAGAATTCAAGACTTGTACAGTCAATGGTGACTTTACATGCCCTGGGAGACAGTAGTCAGTCCCAGGGTATGGAGTCTATACTGGGGGGTCACTATGACACCCTTGTGTTACTGCACTGAGGGTGCTGTGTAACACACATCACAAAAACACATGAAGCCCTATGGAGTAAAAGACCCCATAGCGCATTAAACACATCTAGAGTCAAAGAAACACACTCAAATCATGTCCAAGAGTGAGGGTAAAAGAGTCTCACTCTTGGCAGGAGAAAAAATAAACCCCACAAATCCAGCAAAGCTGCTGGGGGACTCCCTAGGTTAGGAAATTCAGTCTAAACAGAGAATTCTCCCTAACATCCTGCCTCCAATGTTGTTTGACGCACAGCATGGTCAGGTGACTTGTATTCAAATACAGGTTGAACCCGCTCACCATTGCTTCTGAATTTGTGCTTCGGTGGCGTTCTCGGATATTGCATCCTCGTTCTTGTCTCTTGTATCCTGCTTCCCCATTCCCCTGTGAGCCCGCTCCTCCCTTTCCTTCCTTCATTACGTCTCCCTGGTGCCTCGACTACGGACCGCTGTTGGATTGCCTCTTGCTGCTGCCTCCATTGTTGTTTTTGCCCGCATTGTGAATCGATCTCGGATCGTTACTGGAACTGTTTTGGCCTACGTGTTTGTATACTGCTGCCCGCTCGTTTTGACTACGGAACGATCCTGGACTGTCTTGCCTGCTGAATTTTACTGTTTCTACGCCAGTTTGGATTTCGACCCGGATTGTTTGGATTGTATTAACTTTGTCACGTGTGGTTTGCATTTACCATGAACTAAAGTACACGGACTAGAGACTGCCTTGGTGTACTTACCATTGAGGCGTCCGCGTGCCGTCGGGCTAGGTGTCTGCTTTTTGGATTCTGCTGTTTCTTCCTGGACTCTTGAACATTCTTGGAACTCTTAAATCATTCCTGTCATCCTGGGATAGGAAGTTGTATGGTAAGCCCTCATCAAGTTTTTGGTTATTTGTATAAGTCAGGAAGTAGACTCAGTACTTAACCCCATTTGGGTTGTCTTGTTTCAGGGGACTTGCTGGGTGTCACAGAATTGCAGCCATTTTTCGGTACCCCTTATGAAGTTTACTGGTTCTGGAACATCAGGTTAGTGGGTATTTGAGCTCATCCTGACCTCGCACTACTGCGATAGCCATTGTATTTAGCACTGCTGTGGAAAGCATCTTATTTATAACTCGCTTCCTTTGCAGTCTGCAGAATCATCGCCTGCCTGTTCTGTGTCCTCATTCACGATACCTGAGCCTCCTCTTCAATGCCTGAACCTCGTACAGCATCCTATCTTTCCGCTAATTGATTGTTCTGGTCGTTATCCCTTGATTAGCCAGACTGGTACATTAGCGAGAAGAATCCTACTACTACACTACACGGGGAACGGATTCTGACATCTACCATACAGTCTTGATATACATCCTGCTGCCATGTACTGCTTTGTAAATACTGTAACCAGCACCCAGATGTCTGCGGGTGTCCAGTGCGTTTTACAAATGAAAAATAAACAAATAAAAACAACCCTGGGCTTAACCACCCTAGTTCCTGCAGGGTCTCAACCGTCACCCCCTCCAGTTGTTTGCTGGTCTCCCAGGATCTTCTGCAGCTTCTCCGGCTCACCAGGACCTTCCCGGGACTTCCAATGGTCTATTCAGTAGTGAAGATTTGGTTTCTCCATCCATATCCCAGCACACTTGGTCACTAGGGAGTGTTAACTCCTCCTCTCTGGTGTGCTTCACACTTCACGGGTGTGCTTCTGTTACAGACATGGTATGCTTTTCTGCTCTGCCCTTCTGCGCCTAGCCTGCTGAGCTCTCGGTCTGTGCCAAGATTTAGAAGCCATCATTCGCTTCCCTCTCTTGTTTTGACATGACAGCTGGCCAATCGGATCATTCGAGAGAACAGAGCGGGTATGTTAGTTCGCCTCAATGATCGTCATTGCTCTACGCCTTTTACTCATCCCAGTGGCCCCTACTTGGGATAGACAACAAAAATACATGGGGCACTAAGTAGCCTGGTACAGGAAGGTTGGCAAGGAGAGCTGGAGGAGTCAAAGGGGTACCGCATTCTCCCTGGATCACCACTACTCTCCAAGGGTGTCCCCCTCCCCATGAGATCCTCCTGCTGAATACCATCCCCGGGGGGGGGAGGGGGCATCTGTTAGCAGCCTCACCTCCCTGGCCTCTGGGATGGGCCCCCACCCCACCACCCAAATCTAGAGCAGTGACGATGTCCTGGGATTCGTCACAACACCTTCGACAAAACCCCATTAAGAATCAGAGGCAAAATAGTCCATAACCATCAACACTCCCTGCATTACCAAACACTGCGATAAAGCGCCACATGCAAACCAATCAACCAACACCAACCAAAACTCAGCAACCTTGCCATCAACCTAAATGGACTACTCTACGAGGACACAGAATGCCCAAGAACAATCTCAACAAATAGCCCTACCCAAGTGAAAATCTTAACTAATGGAAACCCAACAAACAGCACACCGACTGGGTCTCAGGAAAGAATAGACAACAACCCACAAGGTAAAATAGACAAACTGCACTGCAACTTACTCAATGTGTGATCTATGGCTATGACCTTAACGAGGGTGGCACAGACACACTTTTACAAACATGGCTATAAGACAACTACAAAACTATTGCACACAAAGCCATACCAGACAACTTCAAACTAATACATGCCAACAGATAAAACCGAAGAGGAGGTGGAATCGCAATGACGCACTAAGAGCACAACTGCGCCATGCCACTGCCCTCAGCTGACATAGAAGACTGAATCTCTTGTTTTCAAGATCAAACTTAACAACTAAGCAAACAGTGTTCCTTCTAATTTACAGGTCGCCATCCTACAACCCTAACTATGCATCAAGACTCACCGACTACATTGCCAACCTTTCCACCTACTATGATAACCTAATCGTCCTGGGTGATTTAAACATCTCGTTTGAAATAGAGAATGAAAACCACAGAAAACAAAACTCTGCAACCTGCTGGATGGAAGCACTCCACTTCATGCAAATAGTGAATGGATCCACTCACAATCGATGCAATTTTCCACAGAGAAGGACTCCCTGCATCTGCCCCACCGAAACCAATGGTATGGGGTGACCACTAAGCAATACCATTCTCTGTCAAACTTCAAACCAGTATACTGCCTGGAAACTTAATATTACACGTCACAAGAAAAAGAAACTGGTAGAGAATGGACTTGAAATCCTTTTGCAGATCTGCTGGAATCGACTCAACCTACTTCAGGTTGTCGGGAATGATCCCCGAGGCAAAAGGAGTCATTAACAGCCTCAGTGAGTCAAGCCGCAATGTCTCCAGAAATATATTTAAGCATGGATGGATGGCGGAACCGAGTCCGGAGGGGAGGCTGAGTTGAGGCCATTAAGTGCGGCTTGCGATTCCTCCTCAGAGAACACTGGGAATAAGGACCACTGGGAGACCAGTTCGACGGTAGTGGTGGGGGCAGGAGAGACCAAACAGTTTGCAAAAACAGGACGAGAAGAAACAATGCCTTATCGAATCTTAGCCATCTTCTCATCAAAGAAGAGAGAAAGAGAATCACATAATTCCTGGGAAGTAGAGATACCAGGCAGGGGCTTAGCCTGCACGGCAAGAGATTGAACACCCTCAAAAAGCGCTCTGGGCTGATTAATAGCCTGTTCGATTCTGCTACTACAGTAGAATTTTATGCCACCCCGATAGCTTTTTGATATTCAAGGGTGGCGCACCGATTAAAAAAAGACGGTGCTTAGGCAAATAGGCATGCCTCCATGTCCTCTCTGCCTGTCTCCGGCAAAGTTTAAGAATTTTGAGCTCTGTGGTAAACCACGGCTCCGACCGACAGGTCCTTATAGGGCAAAGTTTGCACAGGGCCAGGTTATCAGCAATAGATGTAAAAATCTGGGAGATAGTAGCCAGAATACAGCTAGTAGCCCTATTGAGGTCCACAAGAATCAAAGATGTCAAATTTGGAAGACAGACCTTATACCAGCCACGCTTAAAAGCAAACTGTTGAGGGCCGAAAGTGCACGAGACTCAATAGGCATAGAAAAAGGGACCACTAAATGGTCTGACCAGATAATAGGCATTGCTGGAGCATTTGTCAGAGTTGTGGAGAGAGCAGAAATAAAGTCGAGAGTATTCCCAAGCCGATGTGTAGGCTAGTTAATCTGCTGAGGAAGACCCAAGTCAGAAATGGAAAGCAAAAATTGCTTGGACAATATGCTACCAGTTTCATTTATTGGAAGGTTAAAATTACCCATAATAATCAAGTTGGAATGCGGGCGTGGGCAGGCGGCCATGCGTTAGGACGCGTTCACAGGGAGCTCCTACACGATCCTGTCTATGATCCCTAAAAACTGACCAAATTCACTTGAAACTTTACACGAAGGCGTTGGAACATCCACTGACCACTCGACCAGATTCTCGGAAAACAAAAATAAATAAAATAAAAATAATAATCGGACCGTGGATCGAGGTGAAAATGATCACAGAATTTGCCGACCGTGAAAACCAAGATGGCGGCCCGCTGAGACGACCTTTGCTGTGCGGCGGCTGAAACGGGAGACAAAGAAGGGAGTCGCTGGAAGGAGTTACGAACCTAACCACAGAGAGGGAGGCAGAGGACACCTGCAGCGGGTGAGCGTACACGGGAGAGGAAACATGACAAGGCCAGGACTCGGATGATCGCCGTGGGACCCACGGTGCAGGAGGAATCCAGAGAGCCCCGCGCAGAGCTCACACGTACGAAGGAAAGACGCCCCTGATCAGCATTGCGGATGGTGAGCCGTCGGGAAGGACCTAGGCACCCCTCCGCTTCCCTCACTGCCCCACATACAGGGCAGGACGTCTGTGACCCGTGCCAAGACAAGAGCCGGTGGGGAGGGGCTGGAGTGCCCCTGCGCTCCTTCCCTGCCTTGAAGCAGCCGTGAACCGGCACAGAAAGGCGGGACACACATGGAGGCAGTCGAGGTAGAGCGGGTCCCACTCCAGAGGAACATCTGTCATGAATCGGCGATATCGACCCTTCTGGTCTGCCTGGTCCCTCAGGCAATAGACATTACACCGTTCACCTTCAACATGGCCAACGCTATGTTTCAGTGCGGTCTAGTCGTCTGTATGGACCTCATGCTCCCTTGAAAACCGACACGCCCCCGCGCGTCTCAAAGCTCTGCTTGCCTGCGTCTCGCCCGGCAAGTTGTGTTTTAGTGCCTAGCCCCCTTTCCTTCGTAAATCCTGGTACCCATCTTCCATCCTTCTTGGTTCCCCCCTTTTTCCTAGTGCTCAATTCGGAACCTAGTTGCTCCGTCCCCTTATCCTGGTCCGTCCTGGACTGTTCCTGGATTCTTCCTGGAACAATTGAACATACCCGAGCCCCGGCGCCACAGCGACCGTGAGTCGCAGACCTGCGCGTTCTCCAAAGCCCAGCAGACTGGATTCAGAAGACTCTAGAGCTCACCTTTATAAGGCACGCTGATCCAGGAAAAAGAAACCTGCGAACTCAAAGAAGAAATCCACAAGAAGCAAACAGGTGAGTCATGAATCCGAGGACTCGGATTCTGACAGTTTGAGACGCCAACAGACTACAACTGTTTCCGCCATGGAGGCAGCCGTACAAGACCTAATGAGAGGCATGCAGGAACTGACTACTGAAGTGCAGAATCTTAAGGCTAAAAATGCTGCCCTAAAACAGCTTGTTTTATCCAGGGACTCAGCATTTCAGGAAAGTGCATTGGTAGGAGGCATTGTGGACAAGTATGATGGGAATCCAAAAACCTTGCGCTTCTTCCTGGACTCTTGTTTGGTTCATTTCCCCTTTAAACCATACTACTTCTCTACACCCAGAGCTAAGGTGGGATTCATAATCTCATCTATCCAACAACGCACTGGCCTGGGCTACTCATTTGGTCTCCGCTGGGGATTCGGTTCTTGATAATTACGATGAATTTGTTTCTGCCCTCAAGATCATGTTCGACCGCCCTGAACAGGTGTACTCCGCCCAGGAAAAATAGTTAGAATTCCGGCAGGGAAATCAGGATATATGTTGACATATGTTACCTGTTCCAAACAATTGGCTAAGGACGCTAACTGGACCCCAGAAGCCTGTTCTACCTTGTTCAGGCACGGATTAAGCAAAGAAGTCAAGGATGAATTAGCCAGAGTAGCCCGCCCAGCCTCCTATCAGGTTCTCTTAGATCTATCCTTACAGATAGATTTCAGGATACAAGAGAGAAAAGCAGAGAAGAAGAAGACACGGAGCCTGCCACCCAAACCTCTGCCTGAATACAATAGTCCAGGGGAACAGGAAACCTCACTCCAAGGTCAATGTGAACCTGAACCTATGCAGCTCGGGTCCTTGAGAGGCCCCATCTCTACCCAGGAAAGAACACGAAGGATCAATAGCAGTCTTTGCATGTACTGTGCATCGGATAAACACTTAGTGCGTAATTGCCCGATTGGCCCTCCTCGTCGCTCAGGAAACGCCAGCTCCCGATCCTGAACGGAGCCCAATTTCGGGAAAAGGAATCTTGCTCCGACATTTCACCTTCACAAGACTGTCCTTTAACCAATACCTTGGTGTTACTCCAGGTGAACCTTTCAACACACAACCAATAAATATATTCTATATTAGCCCTGGTGGATTGCGGTGCCATGGGTCTTTTTTTGGATGACGAATGGGCACAGAGACATCATATTCCCTGAGAGGCCAAGGAGGTCTTCCATGCAGTGGAAGGAATCGACGGAAAACCCTTGTCCTCCAGTCCCATAACTCAACAAACATCCGAGCTTGTGCTTGTGCCCTCTATTCACAATCACCAAGAAATATTGCGTTTCGACATAATCAGAGCAGCTCACTATCCCATAGTGCTTGGCATGCCATGGTTGCGGAAACAATCTGTATATCAACTGGACAGCTGGATCCTTGTTCCTGGGTTCCGAGTTCTGTCTCACTCATTGTCTATCTGAGGAACCCAGTCAGCCGGAGTGAAGCTTCCCCAACCACAACACCTCACGGTCTCTGCCATTACCCAGGTACCTGAGGTGTACCGTCAATTTTCAGATGTATTTTCTTCTGCCATTGTTCAATCACTCCCACCTCATCGTCCTGAAGATTGTGCAATCGACACAGAAGAGAATGCAGTTATTCCATTTGGAAGGATGTTCATTCTATCAGAACCTGAGAAAGTTACCTTGCGAGAGTATCTACACACCAATCTTTCCAATGGAACCATTCGTCCATCCAAGTCCCCAGCTGGAGCATCTCTATTTTTTGTACCTAAGAAGGATACTAAGGAACTCCGTCCATGCCTGGACTACCGGGGTTTGAATAAATGTACCTTGAAAGACAGATACGCCTTGCCTCTCATTTCGGACATCCTGGAGGCCCTATGTGGAGCCGTGATTTTCACTAAGCTGGATTTAAGAGGGGCTACCATCTGATTTGCATAAAAGGGGGCGACAAATGGAAGACAGCCTTTTGGACCCCCTTCGGTCACTATGAATATCTGGTGATGCCATTCGGCCTAGCAAATGTTCCTGCCGTGTTCCAGCGTTTCATGGACCGGGACTTTCTGACATGTTGTTTCTTTTCGTCATAGTCTACCTAGATGATATCTTGATTTATTCTCAAGACTTGGCCTTGCATCAGAAGCAGGTCTCTATGGTCCTACAAAGATTGCGCCAACACCATCTGTTGGCCAAACCAGAGAAGTGTATTTTCCATGTGTCCACAGTCAAATACTTAGGGTTTGTTTTGAGTTCCCAAGGAGTAGCCATGGATCCGTCTAAAGTGTAAGCAATCCTTTCTTGCCCGGCTCCAACCACAGTGAAACAGGTGCAGTCGTTCCTAGGACTTGCTAATTTCTATCGGAAATTCATTCCTTCGTTTTCAGCTATTATTCAACCCATCGTCCATCTGCTAAGGAAAGATACTTTCTTCCAATGAACTGCCAGCCACGAAACGGCCTTTCAGAAACTCAAACATCCGTTTATTAGCGAACCCATCCTGGGTCAACCAGACACTACGAAACCCTTCCTGGTAGAAACTGATGCTTCCAAACATGCTATCGAGGCAGTCTGTAACGCTCACCTGATTCCCGCAGAGGTGCCGGTCTTGACTGGGCGAATACCGTATCTTCAAAGGTGATGTGTAAAACACGGTTGGCTCTTTGGGCTGGACCTCTGTGCACTGTATGTCTGACTCGAAGAGTAAGATGTCTGCAGATAGAAAATATGGGATTAATGAACTGGGTTATTGGGTGTCTCTCTCTTCTTCCCTTTCTCTTCTCCTGTAGAACCCCAAAGGTTAACGCTCTCACCTTAGGTAAGTGAACACCGTGCTCTCCATCTGCCTCGGGGCAGGGTGCCGTAACCAGTTTCTTCACTGGATAAGGGTGCAGGCCTCTTCAGAGGACTGCTGTCCGTCGTTTACTGCACGAACGGTAAGTTCCGAGCATTTCAAATGTCTTTAAAAGTCTTTTGTAATGAGGTCTCTTGTTTTGCAGGGTTCCGGCGATGGCGGATGACGGGCCGAAGTGAGTTGAGGAAGGAACCCGTGTGAGGAATAGAAGCGCCTGGAAGCACGTGAGTAAGCGCTTGTTGCCTGCTTCACGATGCGCACTAACTGTCCTTTTATCTTGCAGGTACAAGTTCGGAGCTGCTGGAGGGTGCCGGAATACCCACTGGGTTCGGCGTGGGAAGGAGTAATGGCACGTGAGTATTAAAGTTACCCAATGTCTTTAAACGCACCTTCTTTTGTCTTTCAGATGCGGGATGCAGCGCCGAAGGCCTCCGGAGCGTGCGAAGAGTTGGTAAGCTTTTGTCTTTCAGATGCCGGAATGCAGTGCGAAGACCTCCGGAGCACACGAAGAGTAGGTAAGCCTTTGTCTTTCAGATGCCGGAATGCAGCGCGAGGCGTTGGTGACAGCCAATGGACCAGGTAAGAGATGCGCTGTCACTGAAGGCCGTAGTGCTAACCTGTTCTTTCTTGTCTTTATAGGTGTTGCTGAAGACTGGATTCAGGATGGTAAGCCTTTTTCCCTTAGGCCCAGGATCAGATGCAGAAGACACGATGAGCATTCTGCTGCAGAGGATGCAGAATAACGCAAAGCAAGATTCATCCATCGGGTGTGGTTTAAATAGCCTCCTGTAGTGCTTAGGTGTCTCCTTCCACAGCCTCGCCTAGAAGAAAAAGAGTTCCTGCTTTCCAGAAGAGTTCGTGTTCTGAACCTAGGGAGTGGCTCCTGCCCCACCCAACAGGAAAAGTAGTCCCAAACAGAAGAGGATCAGAGGCTCAACTGGCAGGTAAGTAAGCAGCATGGTCTGCTGCAGGTAAGTCCACCCAAGCATTATGAGCCCGGCGCTTCCAGCGCTGGGACTGGGCATATTTATGAGCCTGGTGCCACTGGCGCCAGGACAGGGTCCAAAAGGTCCCAATTGGGACCGATTGGCACTCGGAACCTGGGTTATGGGTCTGCTTCCAAGGGAGTTGGGTAAGTCCTGACCTTTTGGAAGCAGAGATCATGACACAGTCCTTAAGCAAGCTACTGAAGACGGATTGGAACACCCAATTGCTTATTTATTACGAACTTTACAACCTAGCGAAACTCATTACTCAGTCCTTGAGAAAGAACTACTCGCCATCAGACAAGCCTTCACAGATTGGCGTCACCTCCTTTTGGGCACAAGATATCTTGTCGTGGTAAGGACCGACCATCAGAATCTCCAGATTTTACAGGCCATGGAATGCCGAAACAGTCGCCAGGCAAGATGGGCCTACTTTCTTGCCCATTATCAATTCAGCATTCAACCCATTCCTGGTTCATCCAATGTAATAGCAGATGCTCTCTCCCGAAGATCGTATTACATAAAAGAGGATGTACCACTCCTTCCCAAGATGTTTCCCGACAAAGTGTTCATAGCACAGGCTAACTCACTCTTAGAAATGATACGTGAAGAGACTGCAACATCGGACATTTGGAAGGAGTATATTACAGATAATCCCTGGACTCTCTCAATCACGGATGGATACCTCTTTAAGGACAAATGTTTGGTTGTTCCTACCCTGAAAATTCAATCCAAGATTATGAGTCCCTGCCATGACACGTTTCATTCCGGACATTGTGGTATAACAGCCACTTATCAGACAATCAGAAGAAACTTCTGGTGGCCTCAGTTGCGCTCCGATGTACGCGCCTATATACAAGCATGTTCAATCTGCAACTAAGATCGACAACAGGAAACCAGAAGGTTTGCTTCAGCAACCAGAATTACCATCTCGACCCTGGGAATCCATTGCCACAGACTTTATCGTGGACCTTCCTCCCTCCAGAGGATTTACCACCAGAATGGGCACCATAGACCTCTTCTCCCATTTGGCCCATTTTACCCCTTTAACCAAACTCCCTTCAGCACCCAAGATGGCAGGAATCTTTGTCACTCACATATTCCGGTTGCATGGGCTACCCTCCAAAATCATCTCTGATTGCGGACCACAATATGTTTCCAGGTTCTTGAAGCATCTTTGTAGGCAATTGGGTATTTAACGGTCATTGTCATCAGGTTACCACCCACAAACAAATGGGATTACTGAGAGAGTAAATCAAACGCTGGAACAGTATCTACGTTGTTTTGCATCTAAGGTACAAGATGACTGGTCGCTCCTCATTCCTGTAGCTGATTTGCCTACAAAAATTCAGACCATTCCACGACAAGGATCAGTCCGTTTTTGTGTAATCAAGGGTTTCAACCTTCAGTGATACCCACACTCTTGCCACAACCCGCATTGACTCTTTCAGTAGACGCTTGGATTGCTCAACTAAGCTCCATTCACAAGCAAGTTAAGGAACATCTAGAAAAGGCCAGGATGGACATAAAGAGGTTTGCGGATACCAAAAGGCGCCCCGGGCCTTCTTACACTGTCGGAGATAAAGTTTGGCTCTCATTGCGTTATCTACCCAGACACCTAAGACCCAACAAGTTGGCTCCTCGCTTCTACGGATCCTTCACGGTAATAGAGATTATCAACCCAGTCGCCTTTCGACTCCAATTACCCACCACTTGGAAGAAAATCCACCCTATTTTTCATACATCACTGCTGAAACCCTTCCACCAGTCAACTTGAAGCGCCTGCCACGAGGATCCGCCGATCCCCAAGATGGCCGCCGCCATGATCCCCATGGCAACTAGCTACAAACAAGCCCTTCTGGGCTTCAGCCATTCGTCCACGCATCCTCCCCGCCCCTCCCCTCCTCCCTTTTATGGAGGCGAGGCGAGCCGGGAGGCAAAGCCGCAGAGGAGCGAATGCCAGAAGGAAAGGCCAAGCTGCACACTTTCTGCAGCTCTCCGCTGCTCGACCACGCAACCCGCGATCCCTGCATACACAATGCCAGCACAAGGTAAGGGCATTTCCCGTTTCCATATCATGTCTACAATGGGAAATAGCCTGGTCACAAAGAGGAATCAGCGACTTGGTGCGCGCATACCCGCCCGCATGCATACGACAACCAATCCCGACTTGTTCAGCAGACTTGCACGGATGGGGTCGAGATTCTGCCGGCACTATATGCCCAGAATCCGAGGCTCCATAACCTCATCTCCCATGCCGGCACACACCCCCTCTGAGTCCTCCAACATGCCCACAGACAGGGCACACGTACACTCACACGCCCCCTGCAAAGTCCGGCGCTCACCACTGGGTCGCATACCAGCCCCTGTACAACAGGTTCATGCCGCATGGGGCTACTGACTGATTCTAGCAACAAGTGCAGTGCACATGAAACCCTGCCCGCTCTTCCCTCTGAATTCCTAGGCACCGCCACCACAGAGACATCCATACCAAACACTACCTGCATTACTATTGTTAGCAATCTGCACTACACTGATAGTATTGCGTCAATGGATAATGTGAACTCTAAGCCCACCACTGCCACTAGGATATGCAATGATAATGTGTTGAATGCTGTGCCCACCTCTGTCACTATGCCATGCAATGATGTGTTGAATGCTATGCCCACCTCTGTCACTATGCCATGCAATGATAATGTGTTGATTGCCATGCCCACCACGCCATGCAATGATGTGTTGAATGCTACGCCCACTAATGCCATCAAGCCATGCGCCTCTGTACCAAGCACCCTCCCAAGTTCCATTACACCCTCCCTGCCTAGCGACCCCACCACTATCACCTCCAACGCCCCTCTACTATGTGCCCTGATCAACGCTGGATCCATACCATCTCAGATCCCACCCACGCCAAAGGCCATACGCTAGATTGGATCTCTCTCCATAACTGCACCGTTCTTGTCAAGGAGATTACGCCGGTTTCCATTGTCCGACCACCTATGCATCCGATTTGACATCTCCATCGCTACTGGACCCCCTACACCAACTGTCCCTCTCCCCGCTGCATTAACTAGGAGCTCTCGCCAGCTCACTAAGGAGAATCTCACCCAACACCTCCAGGTCCCTGCAGTGCAGCCCCCCTTTTCCAATGACCCTGAGATACTTGCCAATGCTTTCATAACTACCATCACAAACGTAATTGATGCTGTAGCTCCCCTCACCCTTAAAAAAGCTAAGAAAGTTAAACACGCCAACGCCTGGTTTACTCAGGATCTATCCCTGCTAAGATCTAAAAAAAGGGTGGCACTAAATGCCTGGAAAAAGAACCCTAATGACACCACCAGAGGTGCTTTCAAGGCCATGTCCATTGAATATAAAACTGCCATCATCAAGGCCAAAGCCTCCTCATTTAACTCCAGAATAATCAATGCCAAATCCTGCACTAAAGAAATCTTCTCCATCTTCAGAGAACTCGAGACACCCGCATCCCCACCCTCCTAAAAGACGCAGCATGGTGCAACTCTATTCAATCCGCCATGCTGACAAAGGAGAACACACTACAAGAGAAGATCCTTGCACACCAACAGGCCATATCCAACCTGATAAAAAAGAACCATCAATGCTCACCTCCCGCCACCACCATCTCCCCTTCCCCCTCCTTCGAATTCAAAGACATGACCGTAGAAGAAGTTACCACCCTCCTCAACTACATCAAACCCACCAATTGTAAAGGGGACGCCTCCCCAGCACAGGTTATCAAGGACTGTGCCCCCACCTTTGCCCCCTTCATTACTGCCTTTATCAACGCCTCATTCCAGGCCGGCCATGTTCCCGCTGGACTCAAGGAAGCCTGGGTTTGTCCGCTCCTAAAAAGCCCTCCCTAGACCCCCTGATCCCTGGCAACTACAGGCCCATTACCACTGTCCCTTTTCTTCTAAAAATACTTGACAAGGCAGCCTACGTTCAAGTACAAACATTTCTAGAAGACAACCACCTTTTGGGTCTCCGACAATCAGGGTTCTGCCCAAGGCACGGCACCGAAACGGCCCTCCTTGATCTTAAAAATCAGATGGACGACATAAGAGATGCAGGCAAACCTGCACTACTTCTCCTCCTGGACCACTCCGCTGCCTTTGACCTGGTGGACCATAAGACCCTTTGCCACCATCTCTCCACTGCAGCTAACTTCTCCCCTAGTGCCTGTTAATGGATCACCTTCTTCCTGCAAGGCAGAGCAATGAAGGTCTTCTCCGACCATGCCTCAGCTGACCCAACCATCATCCAATGTGGGGTCCCACAAGGGTCGTGCATCGCACCCACCCTCTACAACCTCTTCACGAGGCCACTGTTCAAAATACTTGACGCACTGGGCATCTCTAACACAAACTATGCTGATGACACCCAAGTGCTTATCCCCCTCACGGGCGATTACGCGTCTGACCTGAACACCCTTGACACCATTTACACAACGATCCAGTCATGGATGGCGGAAAACTGGCTATGTCTCAACAGCGAGAAAACCGAACTTCTGCTGATCGGATCCCCCGCCACCCTGGGCAAACTGGATAAGCAATACAGCTTCTTCATCGTAGACAACATCCCCATCATGGTCTCCCCAGCAGTCAAGACCCTTGGTGTCTACCTTGATCCCAACCTCACCATGACTAGGCAGGTCAATGCCATTGCATCAACCTCAGCCTATCACTCCAAACTCCTTAACGCAGTAAGACCTTTCTTGTCCCAACAAAACTGCCTCACAATCGCCAGAGCAATAATAGGCTCTAGACTGGACTATTGTAATGCCCTCTTCATTGGTACTTCCAGCAAAAATCTTGCCAAACTCCAGCTGGTCCTAAACAACGCCCTCAGGGCAGCCACGGGCGTATCTCGCAGAGACCACATATCTGGCCTTAGAAGACATGGCCACTGGCTACCCATTAAAGAAAGAATTATCTTCAAAACTCTTGCCCTGACCCACAAGTGCCTTCACGACTTAGCTCCCCCCCCACCTTGCCAATAGACTCTCCAAACACTCACCCACTCCAACACTTTAATCGTTTGCAGAACACGCAGAGTACGCGCTGGTGGCTCCAGCTTCCCTGCAGTGGCTGCCACCACCTGGAACGCCCTTCCACCACACATCAGGCAAATGGACTCCCATGCTTCCTTCCGCAAAGCAATCAAAACCTGCTTGTTCGTATAATCCGGCCTGTACCTGTAGTCACCTGTGTGTTGCCTAGTATCTATTCTTATGTGAAACATGTACCGTAACTATCAAGTACGCCTTGGACGGCTTCACTGTAACCCTCTTAAGTAAGCCCTCGTATTCTCCAAGGTTTCAGCGCCTCAATGCCCGTGGGCTGTAGTGCGCGTTACAAATACAAATAAATAAACTTAACCAAGTCTTCGACCTCCTCCACTCCTTGTTGACAATCAAACCGAGTTCAAAGTGTCCCGGATCTGTGATTCCAGATACAGAAGAGGTTGTCTCCAATATTTGGTGGAATGGAAAGGCTATCCGCCTAGTGAACAAACTTGGGAACCAGTCTCCAATATGAATGCACCACACCTATTGCAACGTTTTCACCGGGCTCATCCAGGCAAGCCAGGTGGACTGGAGTTTAGGAGGAGGCATGCTGTCATGAATCAGCGATATCGACCCTTCTGGTCTGCCTGGTCCCTCAGTCAATAGACATTACGCTGTTCACCTTCAACATGGCCGACGCTATGTTTCAGTGCGGTCTAGTCGTCTGTGCGGACCTCATGCTCCCTTGAAAACAGACACGCCCCGCTCTTCCCCGCGTCTCAACGCTCTGCTTGCCTGTGTCTCGCCCGGCAAGTTGTGTTCTAGTGCCTAGCCCCCTTTCCTTCGTAAATCCTGGTACCCATCTTCCATCCTTCCTGGTTCCCCCCCTTTTTCCTAGTGCTCAATTCAGAACCTAGTTGCCCTGTCCCCTTATCCTGGTTCCGTCCTGGACTCTTCCTGGAACAATTGAACGTACCCGAATCCCGGCGCCACCGTGACCGGGAGTCGTGGACCTGCACGTTCTCCGAAGCCCAGAAGACTGGATTCAGAAGACTCTAGAGCTCACCTTTATAAGGCACGCTCATGCAGGAAAAAGAAACCTGCGAACTCAAAGAAATCCACAAGAAGCAAACAGATGAGTCATGAATCCGAGGACTCGGATTCTGACATCATTGCCCAGCAGCGCGGAGATGGGAAGTGCCCACCCCACCAAGGGGACCACTGTGGACTGGAGGTGCAGGACAAACAGAAAGGGAGAAGCACCAAAAACGCAGCAAACTAGGCTGGGGCCTCCACACCAGATTAACAACATAGCCCAGCAGCATAGGAGGTGAGCAGATTGCCGGGAAGTGCCCCATTCCCACTCTGACGGACACAGAAATAAAGAGAAGTCCCGGGGAGGTACCAAGGAGTGGAGGAGAGAGGCGAACAGAGTGAAAACCACCAAAAACACACAAACTAGGCCGGGGGCTCCACACTAGAACAATCATAGCCTAGCAGCACATGAGGCGAGGAGATTGCCAGGAAGTGCCCCGCTTCACCCTGAGGTACACAAAACCATCCAGTAACAAAGAGAACCCCCATGGATGCACCAGTGACTGGAGGAGTGGGGCGAGCAGAGAGTACCACCATAAAAACACGACAAACCAAGCCGAGGCCCTCTGCCCCAGAGAAGCGATCAACTCAGCAGCATAGGAGGCGGAGAGATTGCCAGGAAGAGCCCACTCCACCCTGACATACACAGGAACACCGAGAAAATAAAAGGAACCCCCAGGGGAGTACTGTTGACTGGAGGAGTGGGGTGAACTGGGAGTGGAAACCACCATAGAAAATACGGCAGACTAAGCCGGGACCCTTCGCAGATACCGCAGAAGAAGCGGGTTCCTGACAAGCCCAAAAAGACAACAGCAAGACATAGTGAGACCAGGCATCAGTAGCCCATATTCAAGCAAGACCCGACCCCACACAGATCCTGGCGACAGGCCACATGTGAAAGGAACAGGAGCGGAATTGTACCTCACGCCCGCACAGTAACAATGTCTAACAAGAAAGCAGAGGGAAAAACTAAACAAGCCAGTATAGACACTTTCGCCAAGGCATCCGAGAATAAGCAGTCAAACCCACTGGACAAAGCAATGGAAGAGACAAACACCCCACACCAACTAGAAAACGGAAAGGAAGGACAGATCCCGGAGGAGATTTGCCTCCCTAAAGAGGTCGCTCGAAAACAAGATGGACACAGCTATAGGTGCCCTGAAAGCATCCTTAGAACATAAACTAGATACAGCCATGGTGGACCTGGGCCTCCTTCGCCAGGATGCAAGGAACCTGACGGACAGAGTAACAACAACGGAGCAGCAGGTACAACAAAACACTGCAGACTTCGCCGTCAAGCGAACACAAGAGTCAGAAGTGCTGCAGAAAGTCAAGATCCTAGAACGAAGAGTAGAATATGCGGAGGGCAGGGCAAGGCAGAACAATGTCCACATAATCGGAGTTCCGGAAGGTGAGGAGGGAAATGACCCCACAGAATATGTTGAAAACATGCTTCTTCAGGAGATCGGGGCAGGGACACTGTCCCAGAGCTTTGTGGTGGAACGGGCGCACAAAGCTCTAACTAGGAGAACTCAGCCGGGTGCCCCTCCGAGGGCAGTGATCGCCAAGATTATGAACTTTAAAGACAGAGAAAGGATACTGGCATTCTCAAGGGGAGGGGGAGTGATCACTAGGAACTCCTCCAGGATCACCATATACCCCCGACTATACAGCCACGGTCCAAAAACAAAGCGCAGTTTGGCCCCACAAAAGAACGTCTCAGAAGAGCGGGGATACGATATATGCTCCACTTCCCGGCCAAGCTGAAGGTCATAAACAAAGGGAAATCATGCTTTTCGAATCCACGGAGGAGGCCCACACATGGATGGATGCACAAGGAATCCCGCAGCTAGGGCAGAGAAACGCCAATAACGGAGGGGACCAGCCCCGGTGAAAAGATCTGCAGCTAGCCAGGAACAATGACGCCAAGCATCTAAATAAAGCATCTAAATAAATTGAAGTCAGGAAAAGAAAAGAAAATATAAAGGAGCGACCAGTTCTACCCAGTCGCGCCGGCCGAGAAGAACCAAGCCCCCAGGGAAGAGCGTAATGCGAGTTCGGATGCCAGTTTTTAGGCATCACGATGCGGCGAGTCTGCTTCACCTAGAGGAGCATGACAAGAGAAGTGGCGAGGCCCGAGCAGGGGGAGGGTGGCTGGGCTTTAGTTTTTCTGTTGAGGCTTGGGTTAATGACTTGAGTGAATGGTTGTTAAAAGGCATTGGCAGCAGAGGGAACAATAAAAACTATAATGGGAAAACCCCAGTACGAAGTGACTGGTACAGCATACGGCAACAATCCTGGAGACACGACCGCCGAGGTACAGGGAAAGGGAGCCCTGCAGGGCCGACCTCAAGCCGCACCAGGAAGAACAAAAGCAAGAGAAAGCGAACAAGCATTAGGCTATGGGACAGAGACGCCGGAACAATAAGCGCACATGGGTCGGGATGAGCCAACAATAGCAACCTGGAACGTGAGAGGACAACGCATACGTCAAGAGGATGCGAGTCTACTCCTGGCTGAACAAGATGAAGGTCAAGATAGCAATGCTCCAGGAGACGCATCTGACACCAGCAAAACAGACCAAAGTTGACCAGAAATGGGGAGGGCCGGTATTCAGTGCCACTGACTCAAACTACGCACGAGAAGTATTAATATGGATCGCCCCAGGTGTGCCATTCCAGTTTATAAAGCAGGAAACGGTCTCAGAAGGGAGGCTAGTGCTAGTGCATGGCATGCTGGAGAACAAAGAGGTGTGCCTAGTCAACACTAACGCTCCGAACCACGATACAACAGAATTTTTCAAGAAATTAACACTTTAACTGGCCCACTACAGAGAGGCAACGTTTATCTGGTCCGGAGACTTCAATTGCACCTTGGACCCGCTCCGGGCGACAAGCACAAAAAACCAGCAACCCCTGCCAAGGAACTGCATAAAGCCCTCGACCATCTACAGCTGGTGGACGTCTGGAGACAGGTACATGGAGGGAGGAGAGGGTACACAGATTACAGCGCACCCCACAGAACATTTACACAAATAGACTGTTAGGCAGAAACCTGTGCAGTTCCCTCTGGGACCACTGCAAAAGATTTAGGACTACAGGTGTTTGGCAGTAAACCCACTTGGTAGCAGTCTGTACCACACAGATTCACTTGGTAGCTGTGGCTGAGCAGTCAGACTTCCCTCAAGAAGAGTTAGGCAGTATACAGAGTATTCACAATAGGTGAAGAGAACACAATGGAACAAGTAAACACTGACCAGGGCTTGGTGTAAAAGAGATATAATTATTTATTTAAAACCACATCTAGAAAAACACACAGGCACTAATAGTAAGCAATACAAAAAAAATACGGTCACTAAAAGATATACACTCCCTTAAAAGAATATTAGACAAGTCTTAAGTAAGTCCCCACTTATATTCAGACAGCGGTGAGCGCTTAACGTAGATGGCACTCTAATAATTCGTTTAAACAAGGGAGAGAAAAGCAGAGAATAAATTGAAACAGATCCCAACACTTCACGAACACAACAAGAGAGGAAGGCAAAGTAACACCGTGAATTCAGAGTCAGTAGGCCGGATACGCTTTAAGAGGATCAAAACGAAATGTGTCCAAGGTCACACGGTTGCAGTGCACAAAAGTCTAGTAACGGTTCAAAAAGGAGTTGGACCAAAGAAAGGGACCAGTTAGAGGGTCAAGGCGGCCAGCCCAGTCCAGAAGCTTAAGGGGTTATTATTATCTTGTAGCAATCTTTAGAAAGGGAGGCCTGGCGGACACGGTACCTTAAATTGGTGAGAATACTCCAGCGGGGGCAGTTGTTCCTGGCAGCGGATGCAAGTCGGTGCTTCGTCCGGGGGAAGAGAGGATCTCGTCGGGGAGGAAGACAGGAGTCTGTTGCACTGCCAGGGAAGAAACCAGCCGCAGAGGTTCTCAGGTACAAGGAGCGGTCTGTTGATTCGCGGTTCAGTGGTAAGTGGCTATCCGGCCGCCGGGGTGCTTGGCACGGGCAGTTCAACCACAAACCGGTCTGGGTGCGAAGAAAAGAAGGTATACTGGTTGTGCCCACCAGTCAGGGGAAGAAGCCTCTCCAGCCGGGAGATCTTCTCTGTCGTCGGGAAGTGGCGAGTCGGTTCTGCAGGGCTCCACCGGTGGTGTCGTCGTGGTAGGTCGGCTCAGCTTCTCCCTCATCAGATTCTCAGGTCCTGTGGCGACTTCTGAAGTTCCAGTCCCCAAAGCCCTGCTTTTATGCAGCATACCCTCATTCACTCAGCCTAGCTGTCAATCAAACATGCTAAGCGCCAATCACACAAGAGTGCGACTTGAGTTACCAAGGTAACTCAGTCCAGGGTGCCTAAACCCCCTCCCACACCCCCTGTGGTACCCAGACAGAGTGGCACCACTTTTGGAGGCTTCTGTGGAGAAGCCCGCCAAAAAGTGGAACAAAGGGCTCGACTTGGGTTGGAGTCACAGAAGAGAACACAAACGCCATTTTAGAATCGAGCCTTGGCAAAAAAATACCAACCGGCGAATTAATATTAATTAAATAAACCGGCGGCATGTTTGAGGCTATGGGAATTAAATAATTAAAGTTGGTAGCCTCGAACAATGGGAAAATCCCATAGGGAAATATTCGCGGTCGAATATAAAAAGTAGTTTCCACTGCCACCAGCCAAAACTCGATCAGGGGGGACGGAGAAGTGCCCCCTCGACTAACAGACCCCGAGGCAATCGAATTGCCCCGACCAGTACGTCCACAATATGATGGTTTGTACTGGTTTCTGTTAATAATGGAGTCTATGATGGGGTGTCACTATGACACCCCTGTGTTACTGCACGGAGGGTGCTGTGTAACACACATAGTAAAAACACATGAGACCCTATGGAGTAAAGGACCTTATAGCCCATAAAACACATTAACAGTCAAATGAACACCATAAATCATGTCCAAGAGTGGGAGAAAAAAAAAAAAAAAAAAAAAAAAAAAAAAAGAGTCTCACTCTTGGCAGGAGAAAAAAACAAACTCCAGAAATTCAGCAAAGCTGCTGGGGGACTCACTAGGTTAGGAAATTCAGCCTAAAGAGAGAATTCTCCCTAACATAGACTATATATTGTCACTGCAGGACTTCACGGGGATTAACCTCAAAGACTGCACACTTTCAGACCACGCCCTGATACTGACAACATGGGCACAAACACATGGGAAAGCCCTGATACCAACATGGCGACTCCGGGCAGAGGCTCTGGGAGAAGGAGAGTTAGAGGAACACCTCCAAGAGGTGATATAAGATTACTTTGAACATAATGAGGTAAGTTTAGGAAGCAATGCCACACTCTGGGACGCGTTCAAAGTTGTGATAAGAGGGGCGGCGATCGGCAGAATGGGGGACTGAAAGGTGCAGCCATAGAAGAACTTAATAAACTGGAGAGGCAGATAGAAATAGAGGAACGTAGGGTGGAGGCAGTGGGGGGAGAACTGATGGAATTGAGAACGAGATGTGTAGAGCAATGGGAAAAACTGGGAAGGTTGAACTACGGGAGGTATTTACAAAGATTGCATGCGGAAGGGGACAAACCTGGTAGGCTCCTGGCATGGCTCACTAAGCAAGAAAATAAAGAGAGAACCCATAACAGTGCTAGAAGACGAAACAGGGAGGGAGATTAGGAGTCAAGAACACAACCAGTTATTTGCCCGATTCTATGAACAGCTGTACGCCCCTAACCCGGAGGTTGACCCGGGGGACATAACAGATGCGCTAGTGGAGATAAGATTGCCAAAATTAGCAGAGGAGCAAGCCCAAATACTCGATGCCCCACTCACGGAAGAGGAAATAGAGAGCGTAATTGCTGAGCTCCCCACCGGCAAGTCCCCGGGTCCGGATGGACTCCCGGGAGAGTTCTATAAAAACATTTAAAAGTACCATTACCCCAAAACTATTAGAGACATACCAGGACGCATATGAAATGACCAGCTAGCATGTCAGAATCAATAATTGTACCAATCCTTAAACCAGGAAAGCCACCCACAAAGTGTGCCGCATACAGGCTCATCTCCCTCATCAACTAGGACGCCAAAATACTCACAGCAGTTTTAGCTAACAGCCTGAAACAAGTAATTCCCACATTGATACACTCAGACCAAAACAGGCTATGTTCCGGGACGAAATCCGTCATGGAATCTCTGTAGGCTACCCCATGTGATAGACAGGACAAACCAAAGATGGGTGGAGTGTGCGATAGTATCCCTGGACACTGTCAAAGCATTTGATTCAGTGAACTGGGAGTGGCTGATGAGGGTCCTCGTCCACTTCGGCATTGGGGAAGGGTTCCTCAGATGAATTAGGTTACTGTATAGGGACCCTAGAGCCAGGGTGAAGACAGGGCGATACATCTCGGAAGACTGGAGAATACACAGGGGTGCCCATTGTCACCAATGTTATATATCTTGGCTCTCAAACCGCTGGTAGTTTTTCTTAGAGCAGAATACGGAGACACAGGGATAGAGATAGATGGTGTGCTGCACCAAATTTCGTTATACGCAGACGACATGCTGCTTTTTGTGGGAAACCTGCGCTCTAGTCTGCCCTACCTCCTGGAAGCAATTGGCGCATACACCAGACTCACCGGTATAGCAATCAACAAAGAGAAGTCCTTGATTTTCCCCCTGGCCAGACTGAAGCGGGTCCCCCAGGCAGATCTCCCAGACCTAGGCCTAACGTGGGCACCACACTCCTTCCGATATATCTGGGAATAGAGATACATCAGGACAATGCAGATTCTCATCATCACAACACGCAGGCAGCCCTCGAAAAAACACAAACGTGTATGACTTTCTGGGGAACACTACCACTGGGGATGATGGGTAGGGCGGCCCTCCTGTAAATATGGTACTCCCACGTCTGCTATACTATTTTACAAACATCCCACACAGTATCCCCAGGGCCTTTTTCACCAAACTAAATACAATAGCAAGGAACTTCCTATGGGCAGGGGGGAGAAGCAGGATTGCAATGAAGACACTACAGAGAGACTATGAAAAATGGGGCATTAGGCTTCCAGACTTTGAAAAGTACTACTTAGCGGGGCAGCTGCAATTTGCAGTGAAATGGCTGGGTGAGGAAGAAACAATCAACACAACCATTTTCCAGCCAACATTAAAAACATACTACCTAAGAGAAATACCATGGCTGGACAAACCCCTGCTCAAGACCCTACCGTACCTGTTTAACCTGGCAGTGGGACTGTGGAACAGAGCATGGAAACTACAGGGGACACAAGACCCCTGTTTGGCACAAATCCCTCTTGCGGGCATGGACGCAAATACACTAGCAATATACCGAACCCAGTGGGAAGCCAGAGACGTAGCACAAATCGGGGACCTGAGAAGAGAGGGGAGGTGGGCAGACTTCCAGGAGATGGAGGAGGAGTGGGATATACACAAAGGCCAATTCATCCTCTATAATAGAATAATCCTTAAAATCAAGAAGAGATGGTCAGAATGGGAGGACCAAGAGGACGAAACAGGGGCACTAGATACATGGTACGATATATACGAGGGAACACACACAACCTCTAGGTTATATGAACAGATCTTGAGAGCCAATAAAGCACAAGAGCTACACATAAGATTGCGTTGGGAAGAAGAACTCCAAAGGCCCTTCAATGATCAAGAATGGAGCAGGGTGCTAAGATATCCAAAGAAAGTGTCCAGGAATGCAAGGTTCAGACAAGCATAATTGTATGTAACACACAGGGCGTACCTCACACCCAAGAGGATGAATACGATGTACGAGGGAAATCTTGATAAGTGCCCCCGATGCTCAGCCGACGAAGCAGACATGGTGCACATGTTTTGGACCTGCCCGGTTGTACAGATCTTTTGGGAGGGAATCAGAGTCAAAATAACAGAGAGCGGACTCCAAATACAGGTGGAGTACCCAGAGAGGTACTTGCTGGGCCTCTTCCCAAGAGGAGGTAGACATAAGGCGCATCTAGCAAAAATGAAAGACTTGATATGCATACTAGCCTAAAGAAGGATAGCGATGTCTTGGAAATCAAAAGAAGGCCCGACCATAGAATCATGGTGGTCGGACCTCCGGAAGTGGACACTAGCGGTAACCACAGTCTGGATAAGAGCAGTGCAAAGGTGGGAGGGAGAAATGGCACAGAAAATAACTGCATGAAACTCCCTGGTACAGGACTTGTTCAGACAAGAGGGTGAGGAAGAAGAAGAAGGAGACGGCCCGAGAATAATGATGGATTCAAGACAGCGGTGCACAAGCAACTAAACAAAAGACAGTATCAGAGGGGATGCCGAAACGGCCCACACGAGTAGCTATAGATGGACAGCAAGGTCGCTAGGTAGCTCCAGGACATTGAACCCATAGCGGAATCCATCCGAGGAAATGCCAATATTATGTTGTGTGTTTGTATGTTATATTTGCTGTTTATTTAAAATAATAAAGACATTAAAAAAAAAAAAAAAAGATCAAGTTGGAATATATCTGGAGGAGTGTGGCGACCAGCCCAGGAAACTCATCACAAAACCTTTTATCATAACCAGGAGGGTGATAAATCAGTAGTACATAGAGGGTATTGGAAGCAGACAGAGCTGCTAATCAAAATTGCATCCATGTTAAGGCCATGATCCAATGACATAGTGCGATTTTAAAAACTCGAGTTAAAAACAATGGCAACAACCCCGCCAATGTGGGTGGCCGTGCGATCACATCTCAGTATTGAGTAATTCGGAGGAAGCAATTGAATAATGCTAGGGTCCGAGTGAGGGCCCACCCAGGTTTCAGATATGAAGACAAAATCAGGTTGATAGTCTTCTAGCAGATCCCGGCAACTTTGGGCATGAGCTGCCAGCGAATGAGCATTCAGTAAAAGACTATACACTAACGGTGTAGCCTCAGATGTAGGGCAAAGACAGAAGTTATTAGGCCAATTAGTATCGGCTGGAGCCAGAGCCAAAAGCTCCACCCGCAAATAGCAAGTCTTGTGAGCCTGGGCACAGACGGGCTTGCCTTAAGCACCTGTCTGCTGCGCGGGCGGGGTAGGAATCGCCACATAAATGTCGTGAGCAGTACCAGAACGAGGCGCAGGAACGACTACAACTAAAAAAAATAAATAAAAGAAAAATAAAAATAAAAAGAGGACTGCCCGCAACTGCGGTACTCTAGCACCCAATGAAGTATAAAATCACCAGTCATACATTCGCTAGCAATAGAATGCACCAACAAAACAAAATATAAAAGCACTGTTTTAAAATTAAACAGGAAAATAGCATTCATCAGCAACTCAGAGGGGCTTTATAATGGCGGTCCCAAGACAGGACAACCTCACCTCTCAACCAGATACGGACGCAGGAGCCGGTACAGGAACACCTACAAGTCAGATCTACAAGCGACACTTGCCCCCAGGCATCTACAAACAAGTCCTCAACCACAGAACCCCAGCATCACAAATCCGGATTCTGATGAACATATCCCTAGACACAGGAATAGTATTGAAATCATTCATATCTGTTTACACCAAGCCACTGATAAAAAACTAAACAGAAAGTGCTGAAGATCCCAGTGATTAAAGACCTATTTTCAACCTGCCCTACCCAGCGAAATACTAGAGCGCTAAAGTCTTCTTAGGTACGTAGAAATGAACGGAACTCAACCACTCGCAAGTCAGCTTCAGACGCCATGAGAACGGAATCGACACTCATATTTATATGGGACGACTTAAATGCAGACAACAGCACTCAATCTGCCCTCATACTACGGCATATCAGCAGCGTTCGACACAATCAGTCACACAACACTAATCAAAAGACTAGAGGAATGCAGTGTAAAAGACTAGCCTAAAAATGGCTAAAATCCATCCTCACAAATCAACCAAAAGAACCTACCTACCGCGTTGTAGAGCAAACACCAAAAACATCTCCTGTGGAGTGCCACAAGGCTCCAGCCTCTCCTCTCCAACATCTATAGGTCCCCCTTGATAAAAATCATTCGAAACCACGGAATGATAGCCTACAACTATCCAGATGACACACAACTCGTCAAGATAGCCACGACCCAAGCAACGCTCAACAGATGCCTCACCGACATATACAGTTGGATGACAACTAACAATCTCAAATGAAACCCGGCCAAAATAGAAATGATGATCTCCCCCACGAAGGACTACGCAACCGACTCACAACTGGTTTAGGAACCCAACCAGAGACATTGAACGTGGTAAAAAAATGTTTTAAAAAAAAGGAATACCCATGGACAACCGACTGTCACGGGAGCCACAAGTCAACAGTATTACAAAGAAATGCTTCTACCTACTGAGACTACTTAGAGGATTGCTCCCCTTCCTCTCCTTCCCACATAGAACCCTCGCAATCATCTCCTTAGTATTATCAAGTATCGACTATGCAAACAGACTACCTTGGAATGCCAGAACGCCTCACCAAAAAACTTAAATTCATCCAAAACGCTGCTGCAAGCATACTCCTGAGACTAAACAAAAGACACCACATCACACCAGCTCTGAGAATCCTACATTGGCTGCCAGTAAAAAATACATTAAAAAACGACTCAATTCAAAGCCCAGATAGAACTGAATTCCTCCAGGCCAAGATCAACCGCGACCAACCATGAAGAGACCCAAGATCAAGCGACGACCTCCAAATCCAAGCAATACGAAGAGAGAGTATCCAAAGGAACCGCATTCTCATGTCTAATTGCTAATCTATGGAACACAATACTGAAGGAAATTAGGACGACAGAAGACCACCTCAACTTCAGAAAACATGGCTACCAACTCCCAATGACCAGCACAAAATGGACACTGCAAGCGATACCAATGGGGAACCGAAGTAAATCCACCAACTACTAACCCACCACTCTCTCCAGCACACCCACACTTATCTCACAAGATCCTTGGATCAGTCTAATTCACGCTGAAATACACAACCCACACAAAACTAACAGCCACTGTTAGTGAGAATTATCTGTTTAGGCTGAATTTCCTAACCTAGTGAGTCCCCCAGCAGCTTTGCTGGATTTTTGGGGTTTATTTTTTTCTTCTGCCAAGAGTGAGACTCTTTTACCCTCACTCTTGGACATGATTTGAGTGTGTTTCTTTGAATCTAGAAGTGTTTAATGGGCTATGCGGTATTTTACTCCATAGGGCTTCATGTGTTTTTGTGATGTGTGTTACACAGCACCCTCAGTGCAGTGACACAGGGGTGTCATAGTGACCCCCCAGTATAGACTCCATACCCTGGGACTGACTACTGTCTCCCAGGGCATGTAAAGTCACCATTGACTTTACTAGTCTTAAATTCTGAACAGAACCAGTACAAACCATCATATTGTGGACGTACTGAATGGGGCAATTCGATTGCCCGAGGGTCTGTTAGTCGAGGGGGCACGTCTCCGTCCCCCCTGATCGAGTTTTGGCTGGTGGCAGTGGATACTACTTTTTATATTCAACCGCGAATATTTTCCTATGGGATTTCCCATTGTTTTAGGCTACTATCTTTATTTAATTATTTACGGTAGCCTTGAACATACCGCCGGTTTATTTAATTAATATTAATTCTCCGGTTGGTATTTTTTGCCAAAACTCGTTTCTAAAATGGCGTTTGTGTTCTCTTCTGTGACTCCAACCCAAGTCGAGCCCTTTGTTCCACTTTTTGGCGGGCTTCTCCACAGAAGCCCTCCAAAGTGGTGCCACTCTGTCTGGGGTACTTAGGAGGGGCGGAGGGGTTTTTAGGCACCCTGGACTGAGTTGCCTAGGCAACTCATGTCGCACTCCATCCCGATTGGCCCAAGTGGTGAGCTGGCCGGCTCACCTCTTAGCATGTTTGAGTGACAGCTAGGCTGAGTGAATGGGGGTTTGCTGCATAAAAGGAGGTTTTTGGGGACTGGAACTTCAGAAGTCGCCACAGGACCAAAGAATCCGACGAGGGAGAAGCTGAGCCGACCATGTCACACTCCATCCTGATTGGCCCAAGTGGTGAGCTGGCCGGCTCACCACTTAGCATGTTTGAGTGACAGCTAGGCTGAGTGAATGGGGGTTTGCTGCATAAAAGGAGGGTTTTGGGGACTGGAACTTCAGAAGTCGCCACAGGACCAAAGAATCCGACGAGGGAGAAGCTGAGCCGACCTGCCACGACACCACCATCGGTGGAGCCCTGCTGGACCATCTCACCACTTTTTCCCAACGACAGAGGAGATCTCCCGCCGGAGAGTCTTCTTCCTTTGACTGGTGGGGATAACCAGTTTCACCGTCTTTTCGCCTTCCCGACGTACATCGTGGCCGCCTTGCCTGTGCCAACCACCCTGGCAACCGGGATACCACGTTTTACCACGACCCCGAAACAAAGGTACCACCTTTAACCGGAAAACTCTGTGGCTGGTTTCTGCCCTGGTAGTGCAACGGCCTTCATCTTTCCTCCAAGTCGAGATCTTCTCTTCCCCTGAACGACGACGCAACTTGCACCGACTACCAGGAACAACTGCCACCGCTGGAGGATCCTTCCCACTTAAGGTACCGTGTCCCGCCTGGCTTCCCTTGCTACCGACTGTACGGGGTAGATTTAGCCCCCGGCTTCCGAACCTGGGTTAGCCTGGGACACCCTAGCTAAACTTTCCTAAGCCTCTCTAAACTCTTTTTGAACCCTCTGCAAGACTTTCTAAGCCTAGTATAACTGTGTGATCTTGGGCGCATTTGTGCTCTGCTCTCTCTAAGAGTGGGCCCAGCCTTTGGACTTTGGCTCACCAGTGACTTTTGCTCTTCTGCCTTGCTAACAGTGTTCCTGAATCTTAGAGTGGTGTACCTTTCCATATTCTGTCTTTTTCCCTCCCTTTCTCACAAACTTATTGGATTGCCATCTAGTTAAGCGCTCACCTCTGTATGAAAATAAGTGGTGTTTTACAGTGTCTTATCTGATAAGGAAAAAGGGGTGTATATATTATAATAGTAAATGTGTTTAGAATATTTTACAATAAGACTGCTGGAGTGTTTTTTCAACAGTGCGTTTTTAAATAAATAATTATATACTTCGATACCAAAGCTCTGGTCAGTGTTTGCTTGTATTATTGTATCCGAGTGCCTATTGTGTATACTTTGCATACTGCCTAACTCTTCTTGAGGGAAGTCTGACTGCTCAGCCACAGCTACCAGGTAAATCTGGGTGGTACAGACTGCTACCAAGTGGGTTTACTGCCAACACCTGTAGTCTTAAATCTTTTGCAGTGGTCCCTAAGGGAACTGCACAGGTTTCTGCCTAACAGCCACAAATGAAACACCCAATTGCAGGACGATGCCCATCAGGAAACACAAAAGCCCCAGTGGTCCCAATCCAAACACACCTAGAAACCAGACCTGCACTAGACGCAGTTCCTCCTGGTTCTGCAAGCACCAACAGGAAAGCACAACCTCTACCGTACCTCCTCTTCCCTCACTAAACTACCCAACCCACTCTCTTACAGCACCACGTGAGCACCTGGACACTATGCCAAGGGTAACAATGCGTGGTATAAGACAACATAACATCACTGGTCCCCATCTCAAGACCAAGGCCAATATAAGTAAGCCTTGTAACAGCGCCACAATGTGTTAGGCAGAAACCTGTGCAGTTCCCTCTGGGACCACTGCAAAAGATTTAAGACTACAGGTGGTTGGCAGTAAACCCAATTGGTAGCAGTCTGTACCACCCAGATTTACCTGGTAGCTGTGGCTGAGCAGTCAGACGTCTCTCAAGAAGAGTTAGGCAGTATACAGAGTATACACAATAGGTCAAAAGAACACAGTAGAACAAGCAAACACTGACCAGAGCTTGGTGTAAAAGAGATATAATTATTTATTTAAAAACACATCTAGTAAAACACACTGGCACTAATATCAAGCAGTTCAAAAACACGGTCACTAAAAGATATACACTCCCTTCAGCGATTAGTTAGACAAGTCTTAAGTAAAGCAACACTTATTTTCAGACAGCGGTGAGCGCTTAACGAAGATGGCACTCCAATCAATCGGTTTGAAAGGGAGAGAAAGGCAGAGCAAAGATAGAAACAGATCCCAACACTTTCGGAAGAACACAGCAGGAGAAGAAGGCAGGTTAAAACCGTAAAGTCAAAGTTAACAAGACCGTACGCACTTTAAGAGGCTCCGGTCGAAATGTGTCCAAGGTCACATGGTTCAAAGTGCCCAAAAGTCCCGCAATAAGTTCAGAAAGAGTTGGACCAATAAGAAAGGGACCAGTTAGATGGTCAAGGCGGCCAGCCCAGTCCAGAAGGTTAAGGGATTATGGTTACCTTATAGCAATCTTTAGAAAGGGAGGCCTGGCGGACACGGTACCTTAAAATGGTGAGAACGCTCCAGCGGGGGCAGTTGTTCCTGGCAGCGGGTGCAAGTCGGTGCTTCATCCGGAGGAAGAGAGGATCTCGTCGGGGGGGAAAGCAGGAGTCCGTTGCACTGCCAGGGAAGAAACCAGCCACGGAGTTCTCAATTAAAAGGAGCGGTCCTTTTTTTCGCGGTCCAGTGGTAAGTGGCTATCCGGTTGCCGGGGTGATTGGCACGGGCAATTCGACCACAAGACATCCTGGGATGCGAGAAAGGAAGGTAAACTGGTTGTGCCCACCAGTAATGGGAAGAAGACTCTCCAGCCGGGAGATCTCCTCTGTCGTTGGGAAGTGGTGAGTCGGTTCAGCAGGGCTCCACCGGTGATGTCGTCGTAGCAGGCCAGCTCAGCTTTTCCCTCGTCGGATTTTCAGGTCCTGTGGCGACTTCTGAAGTTCCAGTCCCAAAAGCCCTGCTTTTATGCAGCACACCCCCATTCACTCAGCCTAACTGTCAATCAAACATGCTAAATGGTGAGCTGGGCCAATCACACAAGAGTGCGACTTGAGTTACCAAGGTAACTCAGTCCAGGGTGCCTAAACTCCCTCCCACACCCGCTGTGGTATCCAGACAGAGTGGCACCACTTTTGGAGGCTTCTGTGGAGAAGCCCGCCAAAGAGTGGAACAAAAGAGCTCGACCTTTGGTTTGGAGTTACAGAGTCGAACACAAACGCCATTTTAAAACCGAGTTCTGGCAGAAAATACCAACCGGTGAATTAATATTAAATAAATAAACTGGCATGTTATGTTAAAAAGTATTAGCCTCGAACAATGGGAAAATCCCATAGAGATATATTTGCGGTTGAATATAAAAAGTAGTATCCACTGCCACCAGCCAAAACTCGACGAGGGGGGGACGGTACAGTGCCCCCTCGAGTAACAGACCCAGGGGCAATCGAATTGCCCCTACCAGTACGTCCACAATATGATGGTTTGTAGTGGTTCCGTTAGTAATTTGGGACTTGTAAAGCCAATGGTGACTTTACATGCCCTGGGAGACAGTAGTCAGTCCCAGGGTATGGAGTCTGTGGTGGGGGGTCACTATGACACCCCGGTGTTACTGCACAGAGGGTGCGGTGTAGCACACATAGAAAAAACATATGAGACCCTATGGAGTAAAAGACCCCATAGCCCATTAAACACATTAACATTCAAAGGAACACCACAAATGATGTCCAAGAGTGGGAGAAAAAGAGTCTCACTCTTGGCAGGAGAAAAAAACAAACTCCAGAAATCCAGCAAAGCTGCTGGGGGACTCACTAGATTAGGAATTTCAGCCTAAACAGAGAATTCTCTCTAACACAATGCCCCAGTGCCGCTGTGTGCGCTTTATAAATGTAAAAAAAATAATTAAATAAATAAATATGAAGTCTGATAGATCATCTTCCCCTTTTGTAATGGCTACTGCCTTAAAGGGAGACTTGATGGGACTGATCATCAGGGAAGTTGGGGATCCCCTGTCCCAACAGACATAATACAGCACTTTCTCTGGGCACTTGAAGACTGTGGCAGCACACACCTGGGAAGTGTAGACCCTATGGGAGTAGGGCAATCCGGCTCTCCCCTTGTATCTGATTCCACTGATGCTGGGAACCCTGTAGCTACTGCCCTTTAAGGAACGTTGAAACAGCAGTCCCACGAACCACAAGGGCCTGCACGCTCCGTTCCCCTCACAGGCGCTGAAATTACTCTGAAATCTACAAAAAGAAAAAGCATGGACCCAGAGTTAGGCCGAAGAATCTGACAGTCAGTAAGCCAGACCATACACAAGGCCTCCACTCTCAAACAGTGGAGAGCAGATAGGATAAGAGAATCCACCCTGAGGGCAAGACCTGAATGCCACACCGGGGAGCAGACCAACCAACAGAGGTGGGGTAGAGGTTGGGGAGGGATAAGCCAGTGTTTGACGAACCAATAATAACACTCCGACTCTGGGACGTCATGTTCATGGATTTTTATTATATTCCTTTACAAATTTTCCTGACCTCTTAGCCAGCTTCAAAGAAAAATAAATTTAAATAATGAAAATTAACTATAAGTGTTAAGCCCCCTATTCTAAAGCTCAAAGGTTCAAGGAAAAGATATTCTTGTCAGGATAAATCAAAATCATAAAGTCCCTTGCGCAAATCCTAGACTAGCCTATAACGTTTATAGCAAAACTAATACACATAAATCTAAAGGGTTTAGCAACTAAAAAGATGCTGGACTGCTGCCATTACAGGGTTTCTCTCCTCAATATAAAGTTCTTCAGGTGCCATTGTAATGGCTAAATGTTCCAAATAAAATCTTACTGCAGGTATTTCAGTTTCACTTTCTCCTGACATCTCAGGCTGTCCTTTACACTCATGTAGCCCACTCCATAATGTTTCCGTTCCCTTCTAAGGTTCACACACTCACTCCACTCAGAGTATTTCTTGCATCCCTTTTCCAGGGTGTCTTCACCCTCTCCCCATCTTCTGGGTTCTCTTGATTCTTGTTCTCCTCTCTTGGGGCATTTTCACTCTCATGGATTAGCTTCACTCAGAGTAAGGAGAAGAGTCACTTATATGATTCGTTCACACTAGTCTCACCACTTGCTCTCCAGGAGTAGTCAGGCTGCCCACAGTCCCTTCTTCACTGGGGAACTTTAGGTTGCCTAGCCCCTTCCACAGGCTAGCACAGGCTACCTTTCTTCTAGCTTCTCTGGCCCACTGGATCAGAGGGCTGTGGGACTCTTCTCCCTTTGGATTCAGCTGGGCTCGCTCAAGTTTCCCCTCTGCAGCATAGCAGCGTAGCTACCAGGTACAAGTCAGACTTCCTGCCCATGCTCCAGGTTTCCTCTCCACCGATTTCCCTTAACCAACAAGACAGGTAATAGTCCCCAGATGATACAACTTGCAACTGAACTGGGTCTCCTTTTATTCAGTCCTTTCTCCCCTTAGCCAACCACTGATTGGCTGAACCTGTCCGGCTTCACCATTGGTGGAAGTAGTGCTTACATCATAGCCTCCCAGGGTAAGTCATCCCCTATTGGTTAGCTTGAATAACAGATCAATTAGGAGTTCCAATTAACTCTCCCATGTAAGAGCTCTGCTCCAGTTTATCTGGTTTGCTCCTCTTAGATGGTAGGCAAGCATCTCTGTGTTCCTCTTGCTTCATGAAATAAGGTTGTACTTTATTTCCCCATGCTTTTGTGGTGGTGTAGATGTTATTTCATACTTTTAGATACTTTACCCACAGTCCTTAATGAGGAATTAAACCCCAGTCTTCTACATAGGAGTTATCAGTACTACCACTGTACTATTTCAGCGGTGCTGCTATTCAGTGCTGGGGGGAGGGTAGAGTCTTTTTTCTGCAGCTGAGAAATGTTTTTTCTCTCTCTGTACTGGCAGCACGTCTCACTGCGTGTTGCCAGCTTGATCAGCGGCTCCTGTCCCTTCGCCACCACAGGGTTTCAGAGGTATGTTATCTGTGTGAGTCGAAGAAAAACCTTGATTCACTAGATGAGCCTCAAGTCTTACTTCAGAAACAGAAGCCATGCTCACAGGTGGGGCCCTTCAACCAGTCTCTATACCAGCAACCTGAAGCGGGTGCTAGGAACACACAGGTGTCAGAGCCTGATCTGAAAGCTGTGGTCCAGCAGACAATAGTGGCCCACCCAGAACAGAGAACTATGAATCCCAAGTTACCCACACAAAGTCTGCACAATCGAGTTCCCTTTATCCAGCAAAAGGCTGGAAAGCTGGACCAAGGTGTGGCAGACAGAGGACTGCCCAAGGGGAGGGCAAAACAAATCCCAAGTCCCACACCAGAGTTGAAAGCCATCCTCAGGGGCAGAATCCTGCAACCCATCCCAGCTAACACACCTAAATCCAATTTCACCGGCCTCTTAAAAGCATACAGATTCAGTCTGCTAGAATGGGTGTTTGGAGTTGGAGACAAAAGCTTATATTAGAGATGGCTAGAGGAGAGACCAAAGTATACCCAAAGGCAAATACTTGATCACCGCCAGAAAACTTTCCAGGAGATCCACAACTATGTACATGTTTTTTAGTACAATTCGGGTTACATTTTCTTTAACAGAGCCACTGTTTTTCAGACCGATCAGGCGAAATGTACATTTAGGTTGTCCTACCTCTCAAAGGAAGAGTTAAAATTGGCAATTCCTTCATTTTGAATGACATCATTTTGTTGCAAAACTATGACTAGTTCCTGACACAATTTATGCTTATTTATGAGCAAAGCCAAATGAAATATTTTGCAAAGGCAGACTTGTTGGATATTGAGCAGGGAAATCTTGAGTTTGTAGGAAACATAGCCACCCAGTTGCAGAGAAACTATGGTTGCTCGACCGTAAAATGAGTTAACAGTTCGGGCATCTCAGGAGATACATTCTATTTATCTTGCGCACACACAGATAATTCCACCACTTTAGTTGGGGGGCGGGGAAGGTTCATGCATTGGCCCTGCTCAAGTATGGAGCCTCTGGTTTATAGTCATTAATGTTTTAATTGAAGAGGGGATTAAGATAGTTAATAAAGGTCAGGCTGAATCCATTAAGGCAGTGTATCGGACAGCCCTCCCAATCCCTGCAGTGTATGGGACACCCCTCCCAATCACCCCCATTTTCACCAGGAGATATCACCTTTCAGACCTCTGAAAACATCACATTTAATATTGAAATCCTGCTTTGTAGGCATAATCCTTGGAATGCAGAAGTTATAAACTTCTCTGCTTCTTTTTGTTTAAAACTCTGCCTAGTATTGTCTAGGGGCAAACAGTATGTACTTGTAATATGCTTGCTAATATGAGATCAAAAGAAGAGTTACCACAGTTGGGTTTCCAAACACAATATGCTCAGCTTGCAGATGTGTTCTGTGAGCTGGCAAGAGACACCCTTCCACCCCTTTGTGCATATGAACTTTTTCCAGCTAAACTGATCCCTCAAGGGTGTGTATGTACTTAACAGATAAAAGACGAGCAATTACAAAAAAAATCTTAAGAACTTGCAACAGTGCATCATTCCACCTCACCAGCAGGGGTGTTGTGACGCCTTGATTGGGACAACCTATCAGAGATCGGTACTTTGTCCTTCTCCCGGAATCCTAAGCACTCTGTACACAGTCTATTAATTTACAGACCACCAGGATCTGCTATACTCTTCTTGAAGGGTCTAGATGACTACCTTAGTTCTATTGGTAGTAAATACAAAGAGCTATTGTGCATTGGTGACCACAATATATGGACAGATGATCTTACTAGATCTGATGCCAGATTATTACATGAGGTCCTAGCACAACATGAGGTCATATCACTAGCCACTTCTCCCTCTCATATAAAAGGTCATTGTCTTGATCTAGTGCTAGCTAGAGAAAAGGGGATCAGCTTGGTTGATACTCTGCCCACTTATTGGACAGATCATTATCTCAGGCTGTTTCATATTAAAACTGAACTGCACAAGGTTCCTTTGGAAACTTCCGCAAGTATTAAACAGATGCATAAAAAAAAAAGATCTGGATGCTATACCTGGCATGGAACTTAGTACAGCACTCACCAACTGTATTCAGTCCAATGACTGTAATACTCTTTTCCGAGAAGGTACTCAAGCCATGAGTCTCATTTGCACCAGATACGCACCCTTGAAAAATATGGTCTCCAAGAAAGCTTCTAAACCTTGGTTTACTAGAGAGCTTTTGAGGCTAAAGAAGGAACATAAATATTACGAAAATAGATGGTACTGCTCCAAATTAATTGAACATCTTAACCAGACAAATATTGCTTTAATTAGCTATAAAAAGGCACTGTTTACAGCTAAATCGCTCTTTTTATCGACTAAAATTTCATCGGCAATAAACCATACTCAAAAATTGCTTAAAACCATTGCTGATTTTGTAAATCCAAGCACACATGCACCAGTGAAGACCTCATCTGTAAATCATGCTAATGGTTTAAATAATTTTTTCAGAGATAAAATATTGAATATTCAAGAAAATATTAGGTCCCATAGAAAAAAGTGAGATACGATTTCGGAATCTGTGGCGTCTAGCTCTACTTTAGACTATGTGGGGCAAAAAGTTACGTTTGATTTTAAGCAAGTTTCAGCCGAGGATATTACACCACTTCTATCCGAGCTTAAACCCACAAATGATTCATTTTTCCCATTGCCAGCTTTGGTTGCCAAACGACTTTGTCTGGAACTCACCTTTTATGACTAAATTCGTCAACTTTTCACTTGCTCAGGGGCTTGTCCCAGATGCTTTGAAAATGTCGATTGTTACTCCCTTGTTAAAATAAACTGGATTGGATCCAGAAGATTATGGCAACTATCACCCTATTGCGGGTCTTCCCTGGCCAGGCAAAATTTTCGAGAAGGTAGTGACTAAACAGTTGAAGAACTTTGTCGAAGATCACTGCCTACTTCATCCTTTGCAGACGGGTTTTCGCCCATTGCACGGGACAGAGACTGCACTCACAGCGGTCTGGGATGACATGTTACAGGCAGGAGATGCCGGGAAACTTTCCATGCTTGTAATGCTTGATCTCTCAGCCGCATTTGATACGGTGGATCTTAGTATTTTGCTAGATCGTCTAAAAATCCTAATCAATGTGGGTCCCGGGGCACTCCAATGGTTTACATCTTTTCTTACCGACCGCCAGCAAAGTGTTCGAGTAGGGAGATTGCTCTCAGAAATACTTTCTCAGTGTTGTGGTGTACCACAGGAATCAGCTCTCTCCCCACTTCTGTTTAATATTTATCTCTGTGCCTTGATGAATATCCTGTAAAAATATAATCTCAGGTTTCACTCTTATGCTGATGATACTCAGCTGTACATCAGACTTGATGATGTAGAGGATGCTCTTGCTGTGGCCACTAGTTGTCTAGATGAGATCAGCACCTGGATGGAGGAAAATGGGCTGCAATTGAACCCAAAAAAAACAGAGGCGATTCGGTTTGGGCCTAAACATCTCCTTGCAGGAGGAAAATGTCCCCCTCCTCTGCAGTTTCTGGGGGCTAGCCTTAAATATTCCACCAAGGTCAAGAATTTGGGCTGTATTTGGCAGAGCGACCTGGGGTGCAATGCCCAGGTCTCAGCCAAGGTACAGTCCGTATTGTATAACATCTGCCTCTTGCGCCAAGCCCTACCCTACGTGCCTAAAGTAGATCGTGCTGTAGTGGTGAGAGCATTGGTCAATTCAAATCTTGATTACTGCAATGGTCTTTTGGCCGGAGCACCAAGTAATCAAATTCATCGTCTCCAGAAAGCACAAAATTCTGGAGTCAGACTGGTCTTTGGTGTACCAAAAAATACTCATATATCCAGTCTTCGTCGATCACTACATTGCCTGACAGTCGAAGACCGGATTAAATTTTAGACCGGTTGTTTGGTTTATCGATGTCTGCACGACATGGCACCAGCATATCTAATGGATAAACTGAGACGATACCAACCTACTCGTACTCTTAGGTCGGAGTACCACTTCCTCCTTGTAATTCCTAGGATGAGGTATAGGTCCAGGGAAGATCAGTGTTTTTCAGTGACCGGGCCCAGATTGTGGAACAGTCTTCCGCTAAATCTGAGCCAAGCCTTTAGACCTTTAGAGCAGGTCTCAAAACTCATCTTTCTAAATAAACATGTGATTTTTCTTATTTTTGTTTGCTGTATAGTACTGTTTACTCAGTTGGTCCTCCTGGCCTTCTGAGTTTCATTTCTTTGTTCTATCTGTGCCAGGATACGATTTGGTTTGTTGTGTGCGCATTTATAAATACTTAAAAAATTCTAATTCAAAATTCAGGGGAACCCCATTTATTTATTCCAAACCACATTGGGTTGTTGGGCTGTTGAGATCCTGTATCGACTACTGCGAGCTAAACCCCAGTACCATCTGGAGCAGGTAATCCCAGCTAAGTACTATTCGACCAGTTAGGTGAAGCCTTAATATTTGCCAAAATTGATCCAAGGGTGGGGGGGGGGGGGGTGGATGCAACCTGGCCTAAATGTATTCGGGAGATGAGTGGAAGACTGCCTTCAATACCCATTAGGGCATTTGGAATCTACAGCCATGCAGTTTGGACTGCGTAATGCCCTAGTGACTTTCCAGCAACTCATCACTGACATCTTTGAGAACCTGCTGGATTAATGTGTAGTTGTGTGCCCTCACCCCACCCCTAACCCTTATGCATTTCGTGATGGGCCTACATAGCCTATGCAAGTTTCTTATATGCTAAGTTAGAGAAGTGTGCCCTTGAACAGACCTCTTGTAACTTTCTTAAGATTCATCCTATCCAAAGAAGGACTTTGTATGGACCCCTCTAAAACCACAGCCATACTAAACTAGAAACCAACATTGGTAAAGAAAATACAGTGCTTTCTTGGTTTTGCCAACTTTTACAGGACTTTCATTAACGATACTGCACAAATTCAGACTGCCTTCCACATTTTAAAATATTGTTTTACTACAGCACCTATTTTGCGGTATTCAAATGAAATCTTTTATTGTGTGGCGGTTATCTCAGTATCTTCGGTAGAAGCCATTTTATCAAAGATGGAATAAAAAAATAAAATTAGGAAATTTCCACTCAGTCTCTCTCCAAGGAAACATTGCACAACTACACTAGTTTTTAGAGAGGGTTCCTACTTATGCAAGTGGTCTTTATTGAGGAGAGCCTAAAGGGCGCGTGACATTAGAGAGACCACAAACATTTGGCGTTGGAGGGGTTAATTTCCTGTTGGCCAGCAGGGCACAGTTATGGAAAGGATGATACTTTGTCAAGGCAGGATGACACAGAAGGAAAGCCAGAAGGGGAGGTGGAGCCACCAATCTTCCCCAAAGTCTTTTTTTCTTACTTTTTTTTTAACCTTGACACTCATTGAGACTTGCGATACTCAATTCACATGGTTACATAAGGTTCATTACACAATTGGTTATGAAAAGCTGGGTCAGCCAAGATGCGGACAGATGGTATAGTACTGGAGGAATCCTATGCACAGAGAAACAGGTTTATGTTTGAAAGAAATTGCTATAGAATCTAGTTATAGAATGTAGTCCTTCCACGGTGCAACCTATCTCCTCTAGTCAGTCACTCAGGAATTGTACACTGAATTGGTTCAGATGCCTTTTTAGTGGCCTAGTTGGGGACAAAATGTCAGGACATGAGCATGTTGTGCTTCCTGCTAACAAAATAAATATGCATCAGGTAAACTGGTGGGACACCTAGAGCCACTCCCAACATCAATTGTACCCTGGAGTGACGGATTTTATATGCGAGTTGCCTTCATCAAGAGGCGCGAGTCAGCTTGGGAGTGATGGATTATATTACAAATTAACCACTTTGCCACTCTAAAGCATCCTCCAATAGCAGTAGAACCGACGGACATAAGTGTGAAGGAACTTGTACTGTTACATGGTTTGTTGCTGGTAATGGTGCCTGAAAGGAGTCTGCAATGCTTCGCTAAATTTAGAATGGGCCATTATAGGGGACGAAGGGCATAAGTCATCAGCTTTTTATCCACAAACCTATAAATAAACAGAGTGTGTTAACAGAGTAAATGGTTTGCCACAGCAGAGCTCATGTACCATACTCCAATCAAAAGGTTAGCATTCTACTGCATCATTCTAGGATGATTCTACTTATAGGAGCCCCCTGTAGAGTACTAGAAGTAAATTGCCTGCTACACGAAATAAGAAGGGTAAAAAGACTGACAATAGGCCATTTAAAAGTGCCATAATTAGCTTATAAAGCCCAGGTATTCAAGAAGAGAAGATTAGATCCCCCACTTGCAAACAGGAGACAGGGTCTGGTTGTCTACCAAAGTCATGCAGATGCCTGGGTACCGAACCAAGTTACAGCCATATTTTGTGGGGCCTGTCAAAATAGCGGAATATATCCATCCAGTAAAGGCAAGATTGTCCTGACCAACATGATGAAAGATCCAACTAGTCCTTCACGTCTCATGCTGTGCCCAGCAATGATAACATTTTTAATCAGTTACACACAACATTCTGAACAATTACAATATGGCAGACCAGAGCCTCTGGTTTGGCAGCTGAATCCTGAAAAGGGAAGGAGGACTGGTCTACCTCACCAGACATTCTTCAGCTTGATGTTTGCACTGCCAAAACTGGTTTTGGCCCTTTGCTCACTTCCCAGGTCTTTTCCCTCAGTCCACATTCCTGTGGCATCTTCTTAAGCAAACTGCAGCGCACTGTTTTAATCTCACCGCCGTCTCCTCCACAAGCTTAATTCTGGCAGCAGCAACAGAAACTAAGACTTCACTGCCCCTCCGTCAAAGAAGCTAGTGAGGTACTAGGGTATGTACGTTTGTGATGCGAAATAATTGTAGTTTCTCGGCAGAAGAAATCCAGGCAAATAGTTGGATGGGGAATCAAAGTCATCATCTGGTACGCAGTCTTTAAAACAAAAGAAAAAAAAAAAGAACAAGTGTTTTCGATATTCTCATTGTTTAAATGCACTATCCAACACTTTCCCCAAATATTCTAGGACTGGAGTTAGTATATAAAATTACACGAGTCCTAAAATATGGTTTGGAGGTGCATCCTTGCTCACTAAATGCATCCATCACTCTTACCCAGTCAGACAGAGTCTGGGGCAAAATACCAGTCCCCCTCAGCAAACTATCCCCTTTCTAGACCTGCATTCCTGAGCCCTCTGCCCGCATCACAGATTCAATGTGAGCCAGCTCGGGGGGATTAGGAAAATAGGGGCATAGCATCCGACTCCATCTCACCTGATTGGTGTATCAGACCTTAACAAGGAGTGAGGAAGGTGCCCAGAGCAGTGAAGACCTTGCGAGTGAAGAAGGTTAGGACAGTGTTCATAATAAAGAAGGTGGGGGAAGCAAGACTGTAGTACGCAGACCAGAGTTGTCTACAAAAGGATAGAGCCCTGGATGACCAAGATAAGACGTTCATAAAAGGTACTGGTAGGACTGTACCAGTGAAGAGTGTCAAAGGGAGTGTGAGAAAGAAGGGATAATGGGGAGAATAAAGGAGGTGTCAGGACACCCAGAGAAGAAAGAGAACTACCAGGCTGGAATTAGACTGGGGAGAGAAGAAGAGGCCAGATCTTTGGGATCAAGGTTGGTGTGACAAGCCACTGTAGAGGAGGAGCCAAATACCTCTACTGGACGTCCCACCCCTATGTTGCCTATATGTTGGGAACCGAAAATTGTGACATGTGCAATACCAGCGAGAATACCTATACCGCGAAAACATCTTGAAACAAGGTATCCATTGAGAAAACCCTATATGTATCCGCAAGGAAATGACAGTTTTCCAGAAGAAGTGTGAAGATGAATGAAAAAGAAGACTGGTGACGTCACATGAAGCAGAAATGATGCACCAAGAAGAGATGTTGATAAAAAAGGTGAACAGACTGTATAGAATCTGATGGCAGAGTAAAGAATCAAGCAACATTTTGGGAACAAAATTAATATTGCACGTCCAGAGAAGCACTGAAGAAAATGCAAAACCATTTTAGAAAATTGTACAGATGCTGAAACATAAGTAGACAAAGTAATCATAAGGCTATACGTAGTGAATAGACTGCAGGCGATGCACCAATGTAAGCGTGTATAGAATCTGGATGTTCCACGACGCATTTTAGTAAACTTGGACCCTGTGAATAGAAAGCCTGAAAGTGTGGCCCAGTTGAATAAACAGCTGTCGGCGAAGAATTCGAGGAATTCCAGACGGCTTTGCTGGCCCAGTGCCAACAGACGGGGCAACTGAGAGCCTGTTATCTACTCGAGGAGATAAACTAAACATGAGAAGCAAGTCGTGCTCCTGTTTGAGGTGGAATGGAAAAACACTAGAAGTGCCGGATTTTGTTCACTTAATAGTATTAAATGCAGCGAAGGAACTCAAAACATGGTCTTCTGTCACATGGTCAGATGAACATAGACTTTGGGTCGAGCTACAACGAGAGCAGAAGATAAGGCCATGCTCTCACTCCCTTTTATTCCCAGAGACAAGAGGCTACTGCAAGGCCGAGTTCAAAGACTTAATTGAATGGCAGACCGCAGGAGTGATGATGGATGTTGTGCTAATTGGGTGGGGAGGCATGACCAGGCCAACCCTCCAGCACCTGGGGTACCAGCTTGCCTGCTGCTAGCGAGAGGAATATTCCAGAAGGGTACAAGCGTGCCAACCAATTTTAGAGGTCCACGCAGCAAGGAGCCCTATAGGTTGAGAAGCCAATAGAACGTTGTATTAGTCTGACACGGAAGATGACTTGCACTTGGGGTGGGCTTAGTTGTCCACCTGACCTTAGAGATCCAATGACAATCCCTGCCCTTATAGAAAGTATACTTAGATGTTCCCTTTAAGCCTATCACATCCCCTAGGTTTTTCTTATTTTTGCCACATAGTATGACATCAGAAGTGATGATTCTTTTGTATAAAGTTGTGTTTTTTCATGTAGCTTTGAGAGAGAACTCGTTGAGCGAGCTGTGCGGCGTCCGTTCTACTCCCTGTTTTAACAAGTGTTATTAAAACAGTTGTGTTTTTGCCAACTTCCTGAGTCGGTCTGATTATTGATGTACAAGTAAGATCTGCATCCCCATCCTTCTCAGATACTGTTACCTCGTCTTAAAGGACCCCCGTGGGTTCACTTGGTAGCAGAGAGGGGATGGTTTCAAAAGACCCATCGATCAAGTAGGCTTTTAGAACATCGGGCGTCCTCTGCTATTGAGCTGGAGGATCCCAAGGCTTTCTGTGGAGAGCGGTCGATATAGAAACTCTTGCAAGATAAGACAATACCGGTGGAAGGGGTCCTTCTTTCACAAAATCCCTCCTGATTTCCACAGGCACTGAGCGCACCGAAGGCGACGGTGGCAGATTGGAGGAGACGATTCCAAGGATCTAGAGTTGAAAGGCGAATGGTGAGTAGATTGAGGAGAATGTCAAAAAGTTAAAGAATGGGGATTGTGGTAATAGAAAGAAGTAACAGGGGGGGTTGGTTTAATGTATGACGTGGAGCGTGAAGACGAGGAGCATGTATAGAGCCCAGAGTCCTAAGCACAAGGTGCTTTTAGAAGGAGTTATTTCAAAACCCAAGTGGATATTTTAGGTGGCACATAGACAGGTCAATGAGAGGGAATAACACAAACTCCTATTGGAGTATTTTTAGGGGCAAGAGATAGAAGCGAGGAGCACTGAGGAGATATATGTAAAAGTCGACTAGTTTGTCTGTTTGTGTATTGAAAAAGTGGAAGTGTCGAAGAGCAACAAAGACAGGCTTTGTTGAGTAGAGATAAAAAAGTTATAATCTTTCTTTAGTCATTGTCGGCACCGACTGAATAAGCAGATTGAAATTATTGTGAAGTAGAGGCTTTGAGCGGCAATCGTTAGAGCAGGCTCATATTTGTTATTTTTTTCCCAAAACGTATTTAGTGTAAATCAACGGCAAGTACTGACAGTCAATTGAGACTTGTCGCAATGGGGGATGTCACTCCACTAATGCATCTGTGCAAGACACTGCCAAAACACGAACCCAAGCTCAAACAGTATAGTGCGTAATGGGTCAAGGGTACAGCAGATAAAATGTTCAGGCCATGGCCCCAAGGTGGAAATCGCTGTCAAAAGCGGTTTTGCAACACATGACCACATACTTGCATGCTGCATACACAGGAAAGAAATTGGAGAAAAGGCTGGCTAGTTTAGAGCTCTGGAAGATGTACCAGGAGGGCTGTGAAGATCCGCCGCCTGAGGACTGGATGCTTAATCAGTGCAAGGAGGAAGGTGCTGAGCCTTCTTCTCCACTTACCACACCCAAAGTAAATGGCAATATTACAAAGGATGAAGGATTGTATCCATTAAGGGAACTAAAAGTGGAGACAGGATATAGTAATCTGATACATGAACCACCTGCTTACAGCAGGGATGACAGCTCAGAAAAGGCTAAAGAAAAACAAGAGACCTTTAAGATCTTACAAAACAAAGAGGAGAAAAGCTAACAACCAAATGTGATCCTAGATATAGAACGGGAGATTAAGAGATAGAAAGGAGAAAGAGATAAAGCTGACGAGGTTACGCTCATACTGAACAAATGGAGGGGTGGACAGATACTGCTCAAGCTCGATGGGAAAAGTATTGAGGAAGTCAGGCAAGGGGAAGATCAAGACGAACAGGATAAAAAAGACAGGGAACGAGAGAAACGATTGAAGGAATATGAGTATAAAAGGAAGAAGACAAATGTATCAGGAGGAGCAGCTAAGAAAGGAAGAAAGGGCAGAGGAGCAAATGAAGTATGACAACAGGCAGAGAGCAATGGAAGAAAGATACAGGCTAGAAAAGAAGAGGGAAGAGGAAGAAGAACAGAAATGACGGGATAAAAGAATGTAAAGATGAATGGAAGAGGAAGTGCGTAGAGCAAACTAAAGAAGGGGAAAAAAGAAGAGAAGAAGAAAGGGTTAGATGGGAAGCGAAGAAGCTAAAGGAATTAGATGAAATGGAGCGAAAAAGGAGACAGAGGGAATTCGATATTGATCGCATTGAGAAAGAGCTGATGGAACCGAGTCCAGTAATATCATGGGGCGACAGGAGTTTCTCCCGTCGCAAGGAGCAATGCCAGGACCATCTAGGGTAAACCTAGATGGGAATTCTGAGATAGGAATCATCAGAGATAGGATGGATAAAGCTTATCAGGAGATGAGCGCAAAAGGTGAATCGGGAAGCAGAGGAAAAGAAGATCGATCTGTGATTGCCCAGTCACGAGGGAAGTCTGTTTAGTCTCGAGCATAGAGCTGACCTTAAATAGGGACGAAAGAGATGAAAGCCATACTAGTTGGGGACTAGATATGTCAGACGAAGACTGAGAAACCTTCTGTGGGGAGGAGGGAGAAAGTCCAGAGGGATGTCTGCAGACAGACAAGGAAGCGAGATGGTCTGATTTAGACCAACCTAAAGATAGGACACCAGATCCCATGGCCTACCCAGAACAATCTAAAAGGACGATCACGTAGTGAGAAGGGAGAATCGGCACCATATGTGAGCAGGTTGAGGTCATTGCCAGGTAGAAGGCAATCAGGACCCTTTGTCCCCACTATGGATAGGCAAATGATGGGAGCAGATTGCGGATTTGGGGTCATGCAGTTCCCCTTATTAGAGAAAGGAGGGGCCAGACCGCAGTATATTCCCTGGTCCCAAATGGACAAGGATAATTTAAGATGTAAGCTCCCTAGTTTAACGGCGGGTGCAGGAAAATGGATTTATGAGCTAGAAAAGATGACGGGAGGAAATAATTTAGCCATAGGGGACATTAAGAGCCTCCTAGCAGCCATTCTTGGGGAAAGGGCTGATGACATTTAGACGAGAGCAGGTTACTCCAGTGTCACAGCACAGAACACAGCTCATGACGGAGCACCATTTAATAATTGCAGAGCAGACGCTGGAAGAGCCCTCAGGGTACAATATCCCGATATGTCAGATATGGGTGCAATTCAGGAACGGTGGACTTTGAAAACGAGGGAGCCGTAGGAGAAATCAGTGCCAGTATTTTATCACATTTTGGGTCAGGGATGTCCAGAGACAGCTTAAGAAGCTAGTGGGAATGGAAGCGAAGCCATGGGCAGAGATACAGTGGACTATAGCGCATCATTGCCTGCTGCTGCAAGAGAAAAAGAAGAAGGAAGATGCTAGAAAACTTGAGGATGCTAAGTTAGATCACAAGAAATTGTCGGAGTATGTCATAGAAGGAGCGTTACTGACAAGCGGAGAGGGTTTGGGAACACAGAAAGCAGTGGGTACATCACAGGCGAATGAACGTCCAATGGACCAAGTTAAAATGGGTTCACTCCGAGAGGTAAAGGAATGGGTTTCAGAGTAAGAGGTGGTTTCCAGAATAATCGGGGTGGCTTTCAGAATAAATAACCAAGGAGGGTTTCAGAATGTGCAGAATGTAACCAAAATGTACAAGAAGGTTTTTATCAAGGGGGGCTAGTCAGAAGAGCCCCTCCCGTATGTTGGACATGTGGCATGAAGGGGCACATTGTGTAAGCATGTGGGAGCCAAGGGTATGTACATAACGGGCAATTCTCAAGAGGGGGGCGGGGGGGACAGCTCATCCTCCAGCATACACCTCACAAAATAGCGACGGGGTTGCCCAAGATCAGACAGCGTATCAAGCACAAGCGCTGCAAATGCAACAGGCTTTGAAACCACAGCAAGCACCATTGAATCTGCTGCAAGGGCAGTCACAGCACACACCCATGCAGATACAGCAAAGTGCAAATACGGGACAGTTATTGACACCTAGAGTAGGGGGTGTCACTGTGATGGGAGGAAGTCCTTTCACGGGTACAGGGATAAGTATGTACCCACAATAGGACAGCTCACAGGGCGACTTGATGTGTTCAGTACTATCGGTAACAGCAGACCCTCAAGGGGAACCAAAGGTGGATGTTACCATAGGAGGCAAATCTTTTTCTTTTTTAGTAGTTACTGGGGCAACAAGCTCATGTATACGAGAGGGAAGATATCCGTTAACGGGAAATGCCATGTATACGTAAGGCTTCTCTGGAGCTACAAGCAGAGTTCCTTTTATTAATGAATTACAAGTCTCTATAGGAGAGTGTGACATGTCTGTTCCGGTATTGTATTCAAAGCAGACACTGGTCAATATTCTGGGCCGAGATCTAATGACGAAGTTAAATATGACGATTTCCTTCCCTGATGAAGGCATAGTGTGTTCCACTCAAGGGATACTTTATTTAAACATGGAACATTTATAATGGCGTTTATAGGGTAAATGGCTCTGCGAGGAAAGCCATTAGAGCCAGAAGCTTTTCTTTATGGGGTATGCATTTTGTTGACATGGCTACCCAGTCTAGTGGGAAAGATTATGTGAATACCTGATGAGTTCTTGTTCAGGCCACAGGTACCGATGGACGAAGAGGGGGGACAGACTATTCCCCTAGAGTTACATGCAGCCATAGTGCAAGGGGAATTGGCCATGCTCGAAGACACAGATGATGAAGGCAGGCCATGAAGAACAGTGATTGCTACCGGGGAAGGGTATAGATTGACTGACGTAACAGACGAAGATATGTTCAGAGATTATCTGTCAGATGTTGAAGTAGTATTCGAGATGAGTATTACATATTGGATCAGACTAGAGAGATGGTCCACAGCCAATGATGATAGTGCAGCACAGCCAATGATGATAGTGCAGCAGCGCACAGCATTTTTTGATGAGGACATGGAAAAAGTGCCAACCTCTTTATTGACTACAGGCCCCTATGACGTAGGCCTATTGAGGGGGGTGGGGGGGAGAAGTTAAGATTAAGCTGAAACCAGGAGCAATTTTACCTCGAGCAAGGCAGTACCCTATGTCTCGAGAGGCAGATGAGGGTATTTCCAAGACCATATCAGCCATGATGGAACAAGGCATCTTGGCGACGTCGGAGTCACCGTGTAATACTGCCGTGTATCCTGTGAAAAAAATCAAAAGCGGGTCGTGTAGACTAATTTAGGACCTGAGGCCAATTAACCTGATTGTAGAGGTAGCGTTTCCTTTAGTTCCGAATCCTGCAATGATTTTATGTAGTATCCCCACAGAGGCGTGATATTTAACAGTGATTGACTTGAAAAATGTGTTTCTCTCAATCCTGTGTTTGTAGCACAGCAGAAGAGGAGTGCAGACAAGATTTGATTCAGTTAATCACTATCATAGCAGACAAGGGATATCAAGTAGACCAGGAGAAATTGCAATATTGTCAAGAGGAGGTGTTGTAGATAGGCCAGTTAATCTCGCATGAGGAAAAGAAGGTCACACCTTAGAGGGCAGAGGCGATTATGAAAACACCAAAACCGCACACGATAAAGCAAATACAGCAGCTTCTGTGATTGTGCAACTATGTTAGAGCATGGGTATTTGATTATAGTTCATATACAAGACCCTTTTTCAGGCTTTAAAGAAAGCACAAGTGAACAAGGAAAGAATAGACTGGACTGAGGAAATGGAGGGAGGGTTTGAAGAATTGAAAAAAGGTATTTGTACAGCTCCAGTTTTAAGAATTGCCAATTATTTTGAGGAGTTCTTCCTGTTTTCGCACACAAATGGAAGTTATGACAGCGGTGCTTACACAGAGAACTACACTAGGGTATAAACCTCTGGCCTTTAGATCCAGTTATGAGAGGACACTTTCCTTGTGAACAATCGCTGGCAGCCACCGTGTTCGCCATTGAGAAGTCTACAAGCATTGTGATGGGGTGTTCCATGACTATTTGTTGAGCAAGCTTTGTTTGCTGTTTTGGAGAAACCTAAGGGTACACTGACATCTCAGAGGGCTTCTGCGTATGAGGTAGTTATATAGAATCCAGCAATCAAAATAGTCAGGTGTAAAATAGTGAACCCTGCCACATTTGTAGCCGAACCTGTGACAGTGGATGAGCAAGTGCATGATTGCTCAAATTACGAGGAGTTTTACGATGAGTTATCAAGGGTAAAGGAGAATGCTCCAGCGGGGGGGAGGGATGTTCTCTTTATTGACGGGTCTTTGAAAATGTATCAAACTGATGGGGAAAGGCATTCAGGTTCAGCTGTGGAAAGGCATAGAGCTAATGAGGAATTTGAAGTGGTAGCAAGTGCAAGACTACCGTCTCACTTATTGGCACAAGCTGCAGAATTGGTGGCGCTTGTTGTCGCGCTCGAGAAACATGAAGGGCAGGAAGTAATGGTATACAGTGACTCTGCCTATGTGACATCAACTGTGCACACAGGGCTAGCATGTTGGAAAAGGAGGGGCTACATCCGAGAGGCCAGCACTCCAGTGCAGCACGCAGCATTATTGGACAGTCTTAGGCGCTACAACTCCCAGTAGCCATAGCAATAGTTAAATGCACAGCACATACTAAGAAAAATGACTTTACCTCACGTGGGAACAAAGCCACAGACGAAGAGGCCAAAAGGGTTGCATATCCACCTGATATTTCAAGTTTTGATACTCCAAATGTAAAAGAAAAAATGGTCACGATTATGATTGTAAATAAAGTGTTTAATCATTTGTCCAGAACACAGTTGATGGAAATTCAAGGCAGTGCTCCACAGGAAGAGCAAGACTTGTGGAAACGGAGGGGGTGTTCTTCATCCCCCTCTGAAGCATTGTGGCGGCAGGACAGCACTGGAAAGCCGGTGATGCCTGTAGCCTTATTAAGGGTGGCATTAGAACAGTTACACTAACCTGCGCATGTAACTAAGGAAAGCCACGCATCAGCTATTGCAGAGGATTGGTTTGTACCGAACCTGTTAGAACACGTTGCCTTTATGTAGTTAATTGCATTGTGGGTAAAAAGTTTACTGCTGGTCACACATTGCAAACAATCAGAGAAGTGATACCTCAACTGAATGGTCCTTTTCAGCATTTACATATCAACTATGTTGACATGCTGCAAATATGTAGTGGATATAGGTATATGATAGTGGTGGTGTGCCCCTTTTCGAGACGGATTGAAGCTGGTCCATGTACACACCCTGATGCCACTTGCACTGCAAAGTTATTAGTCCAAGAAGTCTTTCCTAGATGGGGAGTCTGTGAGGTGCTGAGATCCGGCAATGGGCCCCATTTTGTTAATGAAGTATTTTAACAGATCAGCCTATTGCTTAGTATAAAACATAGGTTTTCTTCTGCTTATCACCCGCAAGCGAACGGAATATGTGAGAGACTCAACCGTCTTCTTTCGGAAAAAAAACGCTAAACTCAAATTAACAAACAAGAAGGGATGGCTGTATTGCCTGCCCCTTGCATTATATGCATGAAGGAATCAGCCTGGGTCGGACCACCACCTCACACCCCATGAGTTAGTAACGGGATGGCGAATGAGAACACCTTTGACACCTCCATCGAGGAGTAGAAGTGATGCCCAGACTACTGCAGAATTGTTAGGAAATATCATGATCACTGGGTTTCCCTTCAGAGATTTTCTTTGGTTCCAGTGCAGCAGGGTATTTGTGGGGTAATGCTGAAATAGTCCTTGGTAGTTACTTTTAGAACACTTATTGGATTTCAACATGGCTGCCAACGAAATTCCTCTAAATAGAATTCGCAGTCTAGCTGCGACCACCCTCACCTCACTGGGTATTTAAGCCCCTACCCTTTTTCGTTCCGCGCTTCGCGTCTGATTTTCCTTCAGAAACGCTTACCGCGGTTCGGAATTCCTGCAGCGTTCCCTCAGCATTTTTCCCTTCTTTGCCCGTATTTCCTTTCCCTCCCTTGTCCGCCCTTTGTTCTGCCCACGTCATTGTTTTTTCCTGGTATTTTCCTGTTCGAGTTTTCACAGAGAGCAAGTTAGTCAAATTCCGTCGAACCCGGAGTACAGAGGGTTACACAATCTCCGCAAGTATCGTTTCCCTTATTGGGAGTTGTTCAAGATTCAGTTTTCTTGCTATTCAATCACTGAATTTCAAGGTAACCTGGGTTTTGAGTAGTTTTGGAATGTTGTGGTGCACCAGTGAATCTTATGCTTTTCGCCATGAATAGTGCCATTATGTTTAATTTATGACAAGTCGTTGAGTTTCTCAGTGAATTCGCTCTCCTCAGCAGGCACTCGTATTCTAGTATTTAGTTACTCTTCACAGGCTAGTGTTCATTCAGCACCATACGCACATGTTTTTTCATGACTAGTCTAGGTGCAGAATTATTTTCCTGCTGTACATTAGGCGCGCATTTTTCTGTGAAGAAATTTTGAAACATTATTTTGCATTTCCCCGCAGTTGTGTGTCACTAATGTTAATTGAAAACATTCATTGTTCACACAGCAGTTCAGCAGAATTAATGGTGTGAGTCCTTCTGGCTGTTTCTGTGTTCTCTCAGACCCCTGTCAGTTTTCTAGTCAGCAATTTCCAGTCAGCGATATCATTAGCCTCTCGTTCCCTCAGTCTTCAGAGCAAGCGCCCCTGCCAGTTGCAGGATGGAGAGCTCACCAAAAAAGAACCTAAGGTAATATAAAGAACAGTGGGAATGAATAGTTACATCCAGGAATAGGAATAGGTTTTCTAATAGTTGTCCCTGGTTTTCTCACTAGACAAAAGGTTCAAGAAGAAGAGTAGCGACATAGAGATAGTTGAATACAACGCACCCAGAGAAGAAGGTTGTCCGCATTTTAGTGGTGTCCCCGCAGAGTCTAAGGTAAGCGTTACAGGAAATGAGCTAAGTGTGTATTTGACATGTATGACTGCTAGTATCTGTCATTTCAGATCAACTCAAATGTAAGAGATGTCGGTCTCAGCACACAGATGAAGACCATTCAGCAACCGAACCTAAAGAACTATCTGTAGCTAAATTGTTTGTTGGAGACTCCGTTTTAGTACGCACCTTCACATGGAAGTGGCATGAGCCCCGTTTCAGTGGACCATTTACAGTGGAGACTATTACTCCATCTGCAATACAAGTCCAAGATAGGCACACCTGGATTCACATGGGCGAAATTAAGCCGTATGCTGGTTTCGACCGATACACCCCCACTCGTTGATTCACAAGCAAGACAAGAAGAAGCAGTTCAGCACGTGCAGACTCGATTGATAACGAGGAAGAAGAACGCTAAGATTGCTGAGTGAATACATGGATGTGTGCATTTGGACTGTGGCTTACCCCGGACACTCTATATAGATATTTTAGCAGGGGTGCAAAAGTAACTGTTCTTGAGCCACAGAGATCTTTTAATTGAACTTTGGAAAGTGCTGATGTGCTAAAAATGGCAGATCTTGATTTTATATATGACAGGAAGAGGGAGCAGTTCCCTGATTCGTTCCTTACTGAGTTTTTCTGGTTAGATTCATGGATTTAACTGATGTCAAGATCCATAGGCTCCTGCTTGCTGTCTTCATTTTTATACTCTGAGCTTACCCTGCTCTTGTTGGACGTAGCACTGGCGTGCACACTTTTGAGCAGGATCCTAGAAGTGGCCCTGCGATTAGGAGATTGTTTGCATCGATAATTGAGCAAATCCGGCAGCTACCTGTCTATATAACAAGGCTACCCAATTAAAAAGTTTTTTTCCTTCCTTAAAAGTAGCATATAGGCACAATGTGGACTGTTGAGAATAATGCAGTTCCAGAAAGTGAGCAGACTCAACGACGTGTGGAGAGACATCAATGGGGGGGGGGGGTCTCATGTATTGGTGTAGAATATATGCGTGCTCAGCATTTATTATTGTTTTTTCTGTTCTTCCTAAATCCACACTGCTTACCATGTTGGTTCCAGAAAGGTAGGAGTCCCTCTGATCCTTCCCACTCCAGTGACTTATGCAGAACTAGAAGTTGCAAAGAGACCAAGGCCATACATGATTGTCCCTACACCAGTGACACATGTGAAGTCACCCATTTCTCTGACAAGTGTTCCTATGATTCCCCATGTAGGAAGGATGTATACTGATGTATTTCAAGAGCTTCTTATACGAGCTCATTTGGCAAGGAAGAGACCGAAGAGAAGCACAAGGGAAGATGATTACGAGTTAAATAATTATCTAGACAGTACAGCACATTTGGGGAATAAGGTGTGGTATCAGCACATGAAGAGGGTAGGAAAAAGTACCTCTAAGAGTTGCTATGTTTGTGCTCTCCTACCTTATGCTATGGGGAAGTCCAAGATATTCATAGCTATAGAAATAGATGTCCAGACAGCTAATTGCCTGACTCACCTTGCACTCTGTCATACAAGAGATCAATTCCAGGGTGCAACAACATCCTTGGTATGGGTGACTGAATGGTCAGGTCCAGAAGAAGATTTAAAGACAAGAGCAAGAGCACACACCAGATATCATGTGATAAGATATGAGCAGCCTGGAATGAAGGGAGCAGGAATCAGATGGGAGATAAGCAAGAAACTCAATTGCCAAGGAAAAACTGATGAAGAAATATGAAGATGCCAGGACAGAGGTCAGGTGCAGATCTGGGCAACAGTACTTTCTCCAGATGGCTGGGAAGAAGGCATAGTCGTATACAGAGCTGTGGCAGTAACAGGACATCACAAACCAGTTATAGATTGTGTGGAACAAGGATGCAAACCTCTCTGTCCGAAGCTAGTAAATTTACTGACATGGGATCAAAGACAAAGGAGGTCTGTTGCAGATAGTGCCTTCGGCTAGTGCAGAGCTTTGCTTCAGAAACAATAGCACAAGAAAAGTTGAATCAGCAGTGCGGTCGAATTTTCAATGTACCAGGAATGAAGGCTGGAACAGTAGTGATAATGGACCACTACTGGACCTGTGGATCCAGAGCATACATGAAGTTGCCCAGGGACTGGGAGGGATTGTGCTCTATAGTACTTGTTCATGTTCCAGCATTATTGATGTCGAAGAGTGACCTGAACATTGGTGAGGTTCCAATGGCAGATGCTCACCTGAGGAAGAGGATGTCAGTTGGATTCCTCAGTCGAACAAGGCGGGAGAACTACTTCTCAGCTAAATCGATAGAAACCTTTAACTCTATTCCTTATGAACACAGGTTGTTCAAGTATTCACGACAATCTTTTTGCCAGGGATTCAGACAATGGTAAATGCCAAATGGTTACAAATAACCAATGGGAGCTCCTGCAGATGATCAGCACTACCATTTAGGGATTCAATGCTATCAAGGAAGAGCTCAGAGCCATAAGACTGATGACTCTTCAGAATAGATATGTCCTGGATATTATTACAGCTATGGATGGAGGCATTTGTGCCAAAATTGGAGACTCATGTTGCATATTCATACCTTCTCATGACAAAGAGAATGCGACTTTGGCAGAGGTCATAACGATGCTGACAAACTTGCATGTCACGATGGAAGATGAAGTGGAAGACATTGCAGGTGACAGTTGGTATGCATCAATCTTCTCATGGGTTCCACAATGGATGGAGAATATCTTCAAGTTCCTTGGAGCGGAGCTTTGTTGGTGATGATGATGTTTGGATTCTGTGTGGTCAGGATAATAATCACAGTGTAAGAAGACCGCAAAGAAAGCAACAGGAATGAAGATCATGATCAATGTCGAATCAGGGTTTGGCCCCAAAGAGCTGACAGATGAAGAAATCAGAGTCTACGTAAAAGCCAGTATTCATGCACCTGATGGTACAAAGTTCCTATATCCGTGAAACCACAAAAAGTATGTGGGAAGATGGATCTACTGCAGCCCAACTAGACAATGCAGTCTAATGACCTGGAGTGTTGATGATCATGTGAAATCAGCAGGATGTCTGAAAGGAGTAATACCGATATGGACTCCAAAGAAGCACTTCTTCAGAAGAAGATATCGGGATGTGAAGACTGATGAGCGAGTGGTCTGAATTGCCTATTGGGGATGGGGGTAGGGGTGGGGGAGTGTTGAGGAGGAGCCAAGTACCTCTACTTGAAGTCCCGCCTCCTTTGTTGCATATATGTTGGGAACGGAAAATGCGACGTGCAATAACAGTGAGAATATCTATACCATGAAAAGTTCTTGAAACAAGGTATCCATTGAGAAACCCCTATATGTATCTGCAGAGAAATTAGTCTTCTGAAGAAAGTTCCAGAAGAAGTATGAAGATGAATGAAAGAGAAGGCTGGCGACGTCACATGAAGCAGAAATGACGCGCCAAGAGGAGATTTTGATCAAAAAGGTGAACAGACGGGATAGAATCTGATGGTGGAGTAAAGAATCGAGTAAAAGGAGTGTAGAGGTGCAGTCAGACATCCTCACTCAAAACTGTGCCCCTATGCTACCTATATGCTGCAACCAGAGATGACATGTGCAGTCCCAGTAAGAGTCCAAAACCCCAGAAAACATTTGAAACAAGATACCCATTAAGGAAACCCTACCTAAATTCATGCAGACAGTGTTCTTTTGGATGAAGTACCAGAAGAAATGTGCATTTGAATAGAAAAAGGAGCCGGATGATGTCATAAGAAATAAGAAGCTGACGTATCCAGAGGACGAATGAAGAACATCAACGTAAATATTCTCTAAGAACTGGAGAGCAGACGGTAAAGCTGAGCAACATTTCAGGCTCGAGAAAATATATATGTCAGTTTACACTTGTACTGACGTATCCAGAGGACGAATGAAGAACATCAACGTAAATATTCTCTAAGAACTGGAGAGCAGACGGTAAAGATGAGCAACATTTCGTGCTCGAGAAAATATATATGTCAGTTTACACTTGTACAGATGCTGAAATGCAAGTAGTGAAGAGTATCCATAAGGCTGGCTACGTAGTGAATTGCGGCAATGCGCCAATTTATCTACATAGGAATGTATAAAATCTGAATGATTCCACAACGCACTTTAGAAGGCTCTTGAACTTTATGAGAAGAGGCACAGAATGCATGGCGCAGGGGATTCCAAGATGGCCGCCGACATGTAAACATCGGGTCGCCCGTGCTCCCCGAACATCATCGCCCCGGACGGGCACAGCGGACCCTCCGCAGTGATTATCAGCCCTCCCTGGCTGTTCTATCTCTACTCCATCGGAGCCTCATGGGCGGGCTGCGTCTGCCGACGCACCGCAGCGGCTGGCCCCCCCTGTGAGCGAACTTCTGGCAGCCCTGTGAGGCGCGGGTGCGGGGCAGCCTTTCGCCGATCCCTGCCGAGCTGTTGGGCTTCTCTCACCGTGCGGTGAGCTGGACACGACGCTCCGCTGGTGGGTCTTGGGCCCTGGCAGTGATGACTGGCGGCGCCGGCGTGTGGCTGAAGTGGAGCGCCGGGAGCCGCTAGGGAGCACTGCCCCCCGGTGCGGGCCGAGGAGGTGTGGAGCACGGCTGCTCGTTCTGAGCAGCTGGCCCAGGGCCTGTCAGGAGAGGCCTCAGGGCGGAGAGCGTTGGCCGTAGCCCGCAGCCAAAAAGGGATCGCCCCCCGCACAGTGGCACGTCAACAGGAGACCAGATGGAGGGGCCCCAGTGCGTTGAGGTGGCCTTTGCCACACTGAGAACCCCCCCAACAAGTAAGGTGAGGGGGAGGGGGAGGGGGGGATCCTGGAGGGTGGAGGGCAGTCCCAGTGTAAATCAGAGAGAGAGCCCACCATCTGGGGTCCCCCTGCTGGCAAGACTGGAGCCACATTGGGGTTCTTTGAAGTAACATTCTGCAGCCCACAGGATTTGGACTGGACCTGGCCTCGGGAGGGGCTTGCCCTTCGGAGGGCCCCAATACAGCTGAACAAGGGGAGGCCTTTCTTCATACCAAGGTTTGGAGCAGAGTGGGCTGTCTCCCACCCTGCCGCACAACCCTCTTTTCTACAACTCTTCATAAAGCCCAGGAACAGGGCCAAGGACCCCCCGATAGCACCCAAGAGCTCAAGGAAAGCCCAAGAAGTGACACTCACCAGAATCTGGTCTCGGGACATGGAAGAGGAAGGGGGCTCCCCAGGAGGTGAATGACCACAAGATTCGATGCCGAGTTCCATACAGGCCCCCCATGATGCATTAGTTACGCATGGGATGCTCAAACAATTCCTGGGGGAAATGGTTGATAAAATTACGGCAGCCGGTCAAAGACAGATGGACACTCTGAGGGAGGACCTAGCAGAGCGTCTTAGGGAAATCAAGAGAGACATTAATAAAGTCGAGGAGAGGGTGGACACTAAACGATGTGCGATACAAGAGTTATCAGAAGATGCACGAAGACCGAGAATCTCTTGGAAACCCTTGCGGTAGCAGCCCAAAACCTGGAGCTACAGGCAGAGGAGCTGGAGAATCGCTCTACTCGCATCAACATCCGGGTTAGGGCTCTTCCGGAGTCCGTCTTGCCCCAGGACCTCGAGCAGACGCTAACAACCATATTCACGGATCTCATCGAGGAGTCGCCGCGCTTGGATCTCCAATTTGTCAGAGTCCACAGGGTGGGGCCTTCTCGGGTGGAACCCGGTGCTGGACCAAGAGACGTTTTAGTAGCTTTCCACAGTTTTGCAGCAAAGGAGAAGATGATGCAAAAGGCCAGGAAGGCTGGTAAAATCGCCTATAACGGCTCTGAAATTTCCCTAGATCAAGACCTACCTCAGGTGACGCTGACTAAAAGAAGGCAAATGTTCCCGGTCTTGAAACACCTGAGAGCACAACAAATAAAATATAGTTGGTCCCATCCGTTCGCTCTCTCCTTTACCTGGCAAGGCAGGCAACAAAAGATTACGACATGTGAGCAAGGATTAAGTCTGCTGGGTATAGAAGATCAGCAACCGACAGACCCCGCAGGGACAACACTCCGTCGTAAACCACCCAAATCGTGGGAATGGTCCACAGTGAGCTCTAACCGTCCAGCAAAACTCGATCGTCCATTGGCTAGACACATCGGGTAGAGGAAAATCACTCAGGGGCCTCGGGACGGTCAGCTGGGGGCCCCCGCTGGTCCTGCCTTTTCGCAGGAGGAAAGAGACTAAAGAAGCTACTCAGCAAGTCCGGGGAAGGCACTTGCGAAGTGAAAAGGAGCACCGTCACGAGCCAGCACTAAACTCACAACGATGTGGGGGCAGGGTGGGGCAGGGTGAAAACCTTGGAATGGGATGGGCAAATCCTGCGTTGTTCAAAACTGGGGAAATACTAGTGTTCAGCTCTCGTAGGTATGACACGAGGGGGGCAGAGTGCCAGCTGAGCTCCCCCAGAGTGGAAATGGAGGGGAAGGGGAGATGGGAGGGGGTGTTTATTTCACTGATCCAGGAAAATGGAAATTTCAAGACTTATTAATCCGGATGATGAGTTATCATCGCCACCAATCAACTGAGACCCAATCTGAAGGCCTTGGGGGTCATATCCCTGTCCCATCTCCATCTGCGAAATTGGGGAAATTTTTGTTACGCTCACTAAACGTGACTGGGTTAAACTCTCCGCTCAAACGGAAAAAGGTTGAGCGCTATGTACGAAAGGAAAAGCCTCACGTGGTACTCTGCAGGAGACCCATATCAGAACCCAAGACTCGCATAGAATTAGGCTCTGGGGATACTCCAAGCTGCTCCAGTCTACTCAGCCTGCTAAAAGGGGGGGGGGGGGAGTGCTCATCGCTGTGCGAGACGGACTAGATCTGACGGTTAAAGACCCGCAGCCAGCCTCTCAGCAGAGGTACCTGGCAGTGATTTTGGAGGGCAGAGGAGAGGTCTACACGATTGCTACAATTTACGCTCCCAACACTGGGCAGGAGCACTTTATGATAAAAATCCTCACTAAATTGAGCAATTTCGCTGTTGGGTGTATCATTTTAACTGGGGATTTCAACATGGCATGGGAACCTCACCGAGACAGCAGTAGGATACTCTGGGGATCGCAGGGTAGCCTGTGGGATGTCTTAAAAGCGAAAATGAGGGATTTGGCATTGGTGGATGTTTGGAGGGAAATTCAGGGGGACACGCCCGGATTCACGTTCTACTCCCACGCACACAAAACACACTTACGTAACGATTATGCCTGGGTCTCTAGCTCTCTCTTAGGGAAGGCGTCAGATATCTCTTTGGGTCCCATCTCGCTCTCAGACCATGCCCCAGTCCTATCAATAGACCAAAGGGGTACCCGGATTTGTTTAAATGGAGGTATCCTTACACTCTCTTTAAATATCCTGTTCAGGCGAGGGAGCTTGACAGGATCTCGAAGACTTCGTTACTCACAATAGATGGGGGGACACTTTGCCCCAGATATGGTGGGATGCCCTTAAAGCCACGATCAGGGGGAAAATCATAGCGCTCAAAGCAAGAAGGGAAAGGGAGCTGCATCTAGAGGAAGAGCAGTTGGGCAATAAGCTCAAGGAAGCAATGGTTCAGCTTGCAGGGAAGCAAACGAGGGCTCTTGAAAGAGAGGTTCGGGCTCTTAGAGCCCAGCTGAACCTTATCCAATCTAGACATGCAGAAAGAAAACTGCTTTGTCTGTGGCAAAAATATTATGTTAAAGCAAATAGAACAGATCGCCTCCTAGCTAGGATGTTCTGCAGAGAAGAAAGTGACCGAACAATCTTGAAAATCAGGGGGGGGATGGGGGGGGAGGAGAAAGGAGCCCAGATGTTTACCTCTAATACTGAGATAGAGGGGGGTTCTACAAATTCTATACATCCCTTTATACCTCATCCAACCCGGATCCTAGCGCACATGACAGCTATTTAAAAAGGGTCAATCTCCTAGCTATACCGGATGAAGTCAGGGAAAGGTTGGAAAAGGAGAGAACAGCAGACGAGGTTAGAAAGTTGGTTTCTACCCTAGCAACCAATAAAGCTCCGGGCCCGGATGGTTTTTTTAGTTGAATTTTATAAGCTGCATAAGGAATTCCTGGTCCCCTATCTTACTAGAGTGTTTAATCATATAGGAAAGACTGGGTTCTCCCAAAATCGATGGAGGCGGCAAAAAGTAGTTTTGATACATAAGAAGGGAAAGGATCTGCTGCAGTGTGGGGCGTACCGCCCGATCGCTTTAATCAATGTTGACGCCAAGCTATATACTAAGGTCTTAGCATCCAGATTGGACTCCATTATGCTCACGATTGTCCAGACGGATCAAGCGGCCTTCATAAGGGGTCGCCAGACGGCCGATAATGTAAGGAGGATAATTCACCTGACGGAAAAAGCCCACAGGAAGGGGGTTCCAGCTTTCCTCCTGGCAGTAGATGCCGAAAAGGCGTTTGATCGGGTGGAGAGGAGCTTCCCCTTTGCCACGATGCACAGGATGGGGTTTGGCCCTAATTTTATAGCTAGGGTGATGGCCAACTATCAACACCCGACTTGTAGGTTAGCAATTAATGGGAATATTTCAGCTCCGGTGTTGGTAGAGCGAGGTACCAAACAAAGCTGTTGTTACACTCACCTTGCTCCCACAGGGGCGTCGATCGGACCCGGACAGCTGCGGTCTCCTCCAACGTGAAGCGTAGTTCAGAGATGACAGACTGGACTGGCCCGCCTAATCTCGTCTGCTTGACCCGTAGAAGTATTCTCCTGCAAGTGGAGAAAGGGATTTAGCCACCCATCGATTCTAGTAATGGCACCCACTGTTCTCCCCACTAATCACCTCCGATATTCCCTTTCAGTAATCTCACTTTATGTTTTTGAATGATGAGCTCTCCATCCTGCGTGGAATGCAGGGGCGCGTAGACACCAGTTACTTCACTGGTTCGAAGGCGTTGGAAGAGTTCCGGATGAATATTGACTCTGTGGTTCCTGGCGAGAACCTGTAAGTATAAAGTCCAAAGAGTTCAATATGTCCGATGTTCACTCTTGTCCCATTCCCTTCTTGTGTTGCAGCTGGGTCCAAGAGAAGATGGTCTTGTGGCAGCTGATGGCATTCAGGTAAGAGTCTGTATTACCCAACACTGTCCAGTAAAAGAGGCGTGTATTTAACTAGTTTTCTCTCTCCTTACAGGTGCAGCGTAAGAAGTTGCGGGATGTTGAAGAATAATGCCTCCGGTGGTAAATCTGGTAAGTCTATGGTGGTAAAAAAGAGATTATATTTGTTGGCTATTTCTTTTGTCCCCTAGATGCTGGAGTTCGGCGAGGAAAATGATGGAGGCAGGGCCTAATCGAAAAATGCTGTGAGAACTGGTGAGTATGACGCGGCGCTGCAGCTGGCGATGCGACGCATGCAGAAATAATGTCCTTTCCAAGTTCGAAGACGTGATGGATCCGGAATCAGGTAAGGAATTAAAATAATGTACATGTTCTAACCTTTCCTTCTTCTTTCCTCTTTTTCTAGGAGCTCTGGATTCGAGGCGGGCGTGGCAGAAGACTGGATGCTGACTGCAGGCACGGTGAGCGTTACTGTCATGATCTCTGCTTCCAAAAGGTCAGGGTTTTCCCAACTCCCTTGGAAGCAGATCCATAACCCAGGTTCCGAGTGCCAACCAGTCCCAATTGGGACCTTTTGGACCCAGTCCTGGCGCCAGTGGCACCAGGCTCATAAATATGCCCAGTCCCAGCGCTGAAAGCGCCGGGCTCATAATGCTTGGGTGGACTTACCTGCAGCAGACCATGCTGCTTACTTGCCTGCCAGTTGAGCCTCTGATCCTCTTCTGTTTGGAACTACTTTTCCTGTTGGGTGGGGCAGGAGCCACTCCCTAGATTCAGAACACTGGAACTCTTCTGGAAAGCAGGAACTCTTTTCTTACCTAGGCGTGGCTGTGGAAGGAGACACCTAAGCACTACAGGAGGCTATTTAAACCACACCCGATGGATGAATCTTGCTTTGCGTTATTCTGCATCCTCTGCAGCAGAACGCTCATCGTGTCTTCTGCATCTGATCCTGGGCCTAAGGGAAAAGGCTTACCATCCTGAATCCAGTCTTCAGCAACACCTATAAAGACAAGAAAGAACAGGTTAGCATTACGGTCTTCAGTGACAGCTCTTCACTTACCTGGTCCGTAGGCTGTCACCAACGCCTCGCGCTGCATTCCGGCATCTGAAAGACAAAAGCTTACCAACTCTTCGCACGCTCCGGAGGCCTTCGGCGCTGCATCCCGCATCTGAAAGACAAAACAAGGTGCGTTTAAAGACATTGGGGAACTTTAATACTCACGTGCCATTACTCCTTTCCACATCTAACCCAGTGGGTATTCCGGCACCCTGCAGCCGCTCCGAACTTGTACCTGCAAAATAAAAAGACAGTTAGAGCGCATCGTGAAGCAGGCAACAAGAGCTTACTTACGTGCTTCCAGGCGCTTCTATTCATCACACGGGCTCCATTTTCAACTCACTTCAGCCCGTCATCCGCCATCGCCGGAACCCTGCAAAACAAGAGACATCATTACTAAAGACTTTAAAGACATTAGAATTACTCGAAACTTACCGTTCGTGCAGTAAACGACGGACAGCAGTCCTCTGAAGTCAAGAGGCCTGCTCCCCTTATCCAGTGAAGAAACTGGTTACAGCACCATGCCCCGAGGCAGATGGAGAGCACGGCGTTCACTTACCTAAGGTGAGAGCGTTAACCTTTGGGGTTCTACAGGAGAAGAGAAAGGGAAGAAGAGAGAGACATTCAATAACCCAGTTCCTTAATCCCATATTTTCTATCTGCAGACATCTTACCCTTCGAGTCAGACATACAGTGCACAGAGGTCCAGCCCAAAGAGCCAGCCGTGTGTTACACATCACCTTTGAAGATACGGTATACGCCCAGTCAAGACCGGCGCCTCTACGGGAATCAGGTGAGCGTTACAGTTTCGCTGCTGGATGCAGAATAACACGAAGCATGTGCTGCTGTTCGGGCGTGGTTTAAATAGCCTTCTAAGTAGTCCCAGGTAAGAAGTTCCCCCAGAACCACACCCGAGCAAAAAATAGTCCCTGAAGTAAAATAGTCCCATTCAGGCCTCACGTTGGCTTATTGCAGCATGGTCTGCATGAGGTAAGTAATGTACATGAGCCTGGCGCCTATGGCGCCAGAACCGATTTCCTCTATGACCCTGGAGCCAATGGCGCCAGGACTGTACCCAGACAGCCCCTAGCCGGGGCTGCTGGGTTTTTAGTAAGCACCTGGATGCCTGCTCCCGGGGCTGATGGGCTTGGTCCGGATGCCCGGGGGTAGGCATCATGACAGCTGTCCACTCTCCCCACTGCTCTATGCTCTCCACTTGGAGCCTTTATCAGCAATCAGGGAGGCAGTCAATATAAAGGGTATTCCGTTTGGGGGGCAAGAGCATAAAGTAGCCGCTTTTGCAGATGATCTGCTCCTCGCCTTTATAGACCCAAAGGTATCCCTCCCTGCGCTATACGAAGAACTGGATCAGTTTTGGCGGGTGGCAGGGCTGAAGATGAATCCAAGCAAGTCCGAAATTCTCAGTCTGGGGCTGACACCATCCTCTGAGAGATATATTAGAAACACCTACGCCTTCAGATGGGCTCCAGGGCACATTAAATACTTAGGAGTGCACCTTACCAGGAAGAACTATTTAGGGCAAATTATGTTCCCCTGATACAGAAAGTTAAATCAAAACTGGTTGATTGGGGGTCCCCTAAACATTTCCTGGCTTGGACACATTTATGTCTTAAAGATGGTGATTCTCCCTCAGCTTTTATATCATTTTACGGCCCTTCCAATCTTAGTCCCACATAGCTTCTTCAGGGCACTACACAAGATCACGAGCAGGTTCATATGGAACTGCAAGAAACCAAGACTGTCAACATCTCTTATGAAGGCCCCTAGTCACCGAGGGTGGGGGACTGGGAGTGCCGGACTTTAAGGGGTACCATCTAGCGGCCCAAATTAGAATAATTAGAGACTGGCAGAAGAATGATCCTAACAAACCTTGGAGATCAATGGATAGAGCGGCGGTGAGGGGGCCTCTGGAGGGAATTCTAGGGAACCCAAGGTCAGATAGAACCCCTCAAATGTACTCAAGCGATCTTACTTCGAATGTGGAAGATACGTGGGACTCAGCAGTGAAGGGATCCCATATAACCACATTCCCTTCTCCATATACCCCTTTATTTGAAAACCCACAATTTACCCCGGGATGTAACAACTCTGGTTTTGATGCATGGTATCAGGGTGGTTGTCGGATGTTCCGGGATATGTTTAAGGGGGGTAAAGTTAAGGATTTCGAGAAGTGCAAGTTGGATTTTAATCTAGACGAGCAACATAGATATGGCTATATACAATTGCGTCATTGGCTGTACCACTCAGATATGCGTCAACCTGGTTCAAGACCACTAACGCCCTTCGAGTAATACTTGTATACGCACTCGGGGGACAGGGGGTTGACGGCGTCCATTTATAAGCATATAAAGGAGGGAGAAGATCCCCCGCCCAGGAAATACATGCAGAAGTGGCAGTCGGATACAGGTGCAGCTATCAGGGATTTAGAATGGCAATATTTGTGGGCTCAAATACCGAGATTGACAAGGTCCCTTCAGGTTCGGAAGATCTGGCTAAAGTTGATGGTCCAATGGCATCGAACTCCAGTCAGGTTGAATAAGATCTACCCATTGTCATCCCGGGATTGCTGGAGAAAGTGTGGGGGTATTGGCACATGGGCCCATATATGGTGGGAATGTCCAAAACTGGAGACGTTCTGGAATCAAATACGGCAAGCGATGGTCTATACTCTGGGGAATGTGGGGGGCAAGAATCGGGGTCTGGACACGTTAGGCTTGGCCAGAGTTTTGAGAGACATTCCCACCAAGTCCCGTCGCAAGGTTTATGCTGTTATGATGTTGTCGGCGGCCTTGGTGTTGGCGCATCGATGGAAGTCCAAGGACCCTCCATATGAACATGAATGGGTGACCAAAATGTGGTCAGTGCTAGCTATGGAGTGGCTCACTTACTCAATACAAGGAGAGAATATGAAGTTTAGGTCAGATTGGGCTGACTACCTAAAGGAGGGAGCACGCAGAGCATGCTGCCCAAGGTTGATGACACTGTTGGGGATTGTAGATCCTCAGGATGAGACAGAGCTGTAACCGGAGCATTTACGAGCGAGGTGGTGTTGAAAACAAGTTGAACAGTTTCTCCTGGATCAGGAGGGGGGTTTGGGGGTCGGGTGGGTAGGACAAGGGGGGAGTGGGTGTTTTCTTCATTGGTCGAAAATGTTTTTCTTATTCTTTCCTCTTTTTTAAGGATTGTTTGTTATGAGATTATGAAATGCAAATAAAAAACAAGTTGGGAAAAAAAAAAAAAAAAAAAGTGTGGCGCAGTTGGAAATTACTAATGGCAAGGCAAGTTTCAAAGAAGGTTGGGCTAGCCTAGGACTAAGCAAATAAGGCCACAGTGGAAAAGATGCCTGGCAAAAAGGCTACAACAAATGGGAGAAAAAGAACACGCTTCTGTTTGAATCAGTATGAAAAAACACTGAAAGATTCTAAAATTCATTATTCAATAGGATTAATTACTGTAAAAAAGCTTGAAAAGAGTGGTCTCCTAGTCACACGGGTGAGATCGAAATAGCTTGGGTCAGGCTGTACCGAAACTAGGAGGCACAGTGAGGTTGTACTCCCTTTATTTCCCAGATGTAGTCAACAGCACCAAGGTCAAAGCTTAATTGTCCGACACAACGCAGGAGTGATGATAGATGGTGGGGAGACCTGATCACGCCAAGCTTTCATGCACTTGGTATGGTAGCATACATGCTGCTAGCATGAGGAACATTCTAGAAGGGTTCAAGAGTGTCAAACCAATCGTAGAGGGTCATGTAATGAAGAGCCCTATAGTTTGTGTATTAAGTGACGATGGTGACGATCAGTTTTTTGGGATGGGCTTAGATGACCACCTGACTTGGATACCCAATCATAAACTTTTGGCTATATGGAACGTATACTTAGATGTTCACTGAGAGGCAATCACGGGTACTCATACGTTTAATTAGTTTGACACGTAACATGACATCAGCACTGACAAGTTGTTATAACAAAACAGTTTTTTCTAAAATGCACCGAGATCGAGCTGTGCGGCGTCGGATGATGCCCGTTGTACTCCCCGTTTTAGATGATGGATATTAAAACAGAAAGCATTTTGCCAAACTCCCGAGTCATTTTGATTATTGATGTTTGAGTAATTTCTGCATCCCCATCCACCTCTGAGTATTGCTACCTCATCTTAAAGTACTCTTAGGAGTAAGAGTTCATGAAGATTGCACATGCGGAGAGAAGCACTGAAGATAATGCAAAACCATTGTATAAAATTGTACAGATGCTGAAACGCAAGTAGACAAATAAATCATAAGGCTGGCTATATGTAGTGAATAGACTGCAGGCGATGCGTGTATATATATATATATGTATAGAATCTGGATGTTCCACAAAACATTTTAGCAAACTTGGACGCTGTGAATAGAAGGGCTGAAAATGTGGCGCAGTTGAATAAACAGCTTACGGCGAAGGAAGATTCAAGACGGCTTGACTGGCTCAGTATCAAGAGTCGGGTGCCGGCGAGAGCCTGGTTATCTACACGAGGAGATACAATAAACCTGAGGAGCAAGTCATGCTCCTGTTTGATGTGTAATGGAAAAACACTAGAAGTTCCAGGTTTTCGTCACTACTTAATAGTATTAAATGCAGCGAAGGAGCTCAAAACGTGGTCTCCTGTCACATGGTCAGATGAAAATAGACTTTGGGTCGAGCTACACCGAGAGCAGAAGATAAGGCCATGCTCTCCCTTTTATTCTCAGAGACGAGAGGCTACTGCAAGGCTGAGTTCAAAGACTTAATTGAATGGCAGAACGCAGGAGTGATGATGGATGTTGGCCTTATTGGGTGGGGAGGCATGAACAGGCCAACCCTCCAGCAGCTGGGGTACCAGCTTGTGTGCTGCTAGCAAGTGCAATATTCCAGAAGGGTACAAGCGTGCAAACCAATTATAGAGGGCCACGCAGCCCTATAGTTTGTGAAGCCAATATAACGTTGTGTATTAGTCTGACACGGAAGATGATTTGCACTTGGGGTGGGCTTAGTTGTCCACCTGACCTTAGACATCCAATCACAATCCCAGCCCTTATAGAAAGTATACTTATTAGGCCTATCACATCCACTAGTAAATTTTCCTATTTTTGCCACGTAGTATGACATCAGAGGTGACAAGCTTTTAGTATAAAGTTGTGTTTTTTCATGTAATGCTTTGAGAGAGAACTCGTTGAGCAAGCTGTGCGGCATCCGTTGTGTTCCCTGTTTTAACAAGTGTTATTAAAACAGTAGTGTTTTTACCAACTTCCTGAGTCGGTCTGATTTTTGATGTAATCTGCATCCCCATCCATCTCAGAAACTGTTACCTCATCTTAAAGGAATAGTGCGCTCAAAAATGTTATTGTCCCGAGCGTTCAGGCATGTGGTTTTATGGAAACTGATTGATCGTAAAAACATTTCCTATGCACCTTACCTTAGTTTTCCTCACTTTTACACATGGGAAATCAACGAGCGGGAGGCGGCCATCTTGTGCCAATCTTATCTGTTGCTGCATCGCCCCAAGTTCAAGTGCCCTCGCAGCACTAAATCAGATCACCCGCCCCTGAAGCTGACATCACTAGACACGTACGGCCCATTTCACAACACAAATGCATGTCTCGTATCAACGTTCTCTGTGCGGCAGCTAATGACGTGTCTCTATGGAAATGGCAAGACACCTCTTTCCTCAATAAGTATAAACAGACCACTTCTCATCAGACAACACCAGAGTTGCTTTTTCAATCGTTTTACTGTTTTTTTTTTGTGTATAGCCTATCACTTGTTTCTGCTGTGTTCAGCTATCTTCGTTGCTCAGAGCCCTTGCGAACAGATACGTATACTAGCATTGCTATTGATTTCAATTTTGTCTTATAATGGCAACAATACAGCCCTAACAGTACGAGCCAGAGTATTAAGGGGTGCAATTAGTTAAAGAAAGATGCAGAGACGATGGAGAATCGGACGAGTTGGGAAGACGAATCACTGGATCCTGAGCCAGAGCCAAGTCACATGGAAGACGTTTCCACCTGATGTACCTGCAATCAGTGCAAGGTCACGAGGAGGAGAACTGCTGCTGCCGAAAAAACTCTGGATGTTTGGCCTACATAATCGAAAGAAGATACACCACCACTATGCGTTACCAAGCTGCATGACTTCAGGGCAGCCTGCCTCACAAGGTCCGTGTCGACAATTATGTGGGTGCTTATGCACGAACTTCATGCAACAGTTTGCCCTCGCAATCCAAGTAACAAGTAAGTGTACGATAGGTGTGATGTCACTTTGACCACTGAGGCCACTAACATTTCATGTTTGTCTCCTATATTCTTGTCTCCAGGCCTAGTGACCTGGCTGCAGGCACGGCACGCACACCATTTCCTGAGCCATCCGAGGCACGGTGCGTGCAACCAGGCCCCCAGCCCCCCAGCCCCACAGTCTTGCCCTGAAATGCTGTTTACACTGGGCATTTCCATCACGGAGCGCGAGGCGCGCGTTGGCCTCTTTCTCCCCTGCCTTTTCCGGGTTTGCCACATCCCGCCTCCCAACCGACCCGATTGGCTCCCCATGCTTACCCACAGCACATGCCTAGTGACCTAGCTGCAGGCATGGCACGCACACCATATCCTGAGCCATCCGAGGCACGGTGAGTGCGCCCAGGCCCCCAGCCCCACAGTCTTGCCCTGAAATGCTGTTTACACTGGGCATTTCCATTACGGAGCGTGAGGCGCGCGTTGGCCTCTTTCTCCCCTGCCTGTTCCAGGGTCACCACGTCCCGCCTCCCACCCGCCCACCTGACCTGATTGAAACAGCCCAATCTCATAACACCCCACCCCTGGGCAACCCTCTGCCAGGCAACCCTCTGCCCAGCAGCCCCCTCGGCTAAGGGCCCCAAGGCAAAGGGCGGCTCCTATAGTGGCGGCTCCAAGGCGTGTCTGCAGGTGTCCGCAGGGGAAGCCAGTGAAGTCAACAGACACCAACAAAAACTGTGAGTGTGGCATGGGTGGGAAGTAGAGCAATTACTCTACTCCAGAAAACCCCTGCCACTCTATCTTACCTCCCAATAACATAGACTGCCATAGTATTAGCATGTCCACACTTGGATAGAATTGTGAATATTAGCCTGCGTCACATCTAGATAGGACTTTGAATGTTAGCATTCCCGCACTTAGGTGAAACCTGAATATTAGCATGTCCACACTTGGATAGAGTTGTGAACATTAGCATGCCCGCACTTAGATAGAATTGTGAATATTAGCCTGCGTCGCATCTAGATAGGACTTTGAATGTTAGCATGCCTGCGCCTAGATGAAACTTAGCATGTGCCACACTTAGAATTGTGAACACTAGCCTGCGCCGCATCTAGATAAGATTGTGAATGTTGGCATGACCACACACCTAGATAGAATTCTGAACATTGGCCTGTACCGCATCTAGATAGGATTGTGAAGGTCAACAAGTGCCCCACTTAGACAAAACTGTGAATGTTAGCATGCTAAAGGTCAGGTAACCCACTAACCAATATAACTCAAACTCTGCATACTTATCTCACTCAAAAAACTCACACAACCATCTCTCGCACAACAAGCTGCACGCACTTCACAAAACTGCAACAACACACAAGCCGGAGCAACAGCACACGCGGACTGACACCTATCCAATACCCGCACCAAAGCTCAGCACCCGGTGTATACCGAGTTGAAGCTGCCAACAGAACACCACTCATCTCACTATCCTACTCCCTCTTCACCTTACTAACCCATCCCACCTTATCGTTTACAGATCTGCCAGAGCGCCTGGGGACCAATTCCGTTGGTGACGGTGCGCTGTACAAATACCTTTAACATTTATCGGTCGGAACTTTGATCTATCAATGCCAAATGAATGTAGTCTACCAATGGACTACATTTCTCGCGCTTTGGGGAAATTATAGTGTTCATTTTATGTCTTTCACGTTCAACAAACAAACATATTTCTCTGTGCCCCAAACGTTATGGATTGCATGGGTGTTCACTTTTGTAATATGTCTACACTTTAAAGCCCAAGTTGATTGATCCATGAAGTAACATTGTACGGGCAACTATGCCATAGGATACAGGGTGCATTTTCAAGTAATGTTTGTATAAAGGCCTGTCCAATCTCTTCACTGTGGAAAGGGCACACCGTGGAGGCCCCCATCGCTGGGTGCGCCGCCAAGAGTACTGGTGGCTAAAATCATGAATTTCCAGGATCGGGATGCCATTTTGCAGGATGCTCAGAGGAGGGGCTACTACATGATCGGGAGCACTAAGTTGAGGATTGTCCCGGACTTTGCGCTTGAGGTGCAGCGACAGAGGAGATCCTTTGATGCAGTACGAAGCCGACTAAGGGAACTCAATTTAAAATACATGATGTTTTTTCCAGCTAAGTTGAAAGTGCTGTCAGGGGGAAATCGTGGTTTTTTACGTGTCCGAGAGTGGTATGGGATTGGCTGGATGCGGGGCAACATCAAGTGGAGCCGCTATCGGGGGGCCCTATAATGAGGGCGGGTCAGGAGGCGGAAGAGTGTGGGTAATGCCCAGCAAGACGTCAATGGCAGAGGGCCTAGTAGTAATTGGTTTTCTGATCTGAGGAGGTATAGGAGAAGATGTGGGGGAGCACATTGGTGGGGCTGCATGGGGCAGGTGGTGAAGCCCTTAATTTACGCGACACTACTGACTACCAACCCCAAGGGAGGTGAGGAAGGGGGGGCTGAGTAGTCCAGTGGGTCTGTAGCTACGGAGGAGGAAGGAGGAGGAGGGGGAAGGGTTATGCAGGGAGGGTTTAGGGGGCTTCGGAGAGAAGGAAGGGGGGGATTTAGGATGTTGGCAACAAGTTGGGGTCTGGTCCGGGAGGGAGTTGGATAAGAGTAGTAGAAATGAGGCCTAGCACAGCAGGGGAGAGAGATGTGGGAAGGGGAGGGAGAAGTGGATACAGAGGAGGAGGAGGCTGAACAGGAGAAGGGCTATGGTGGAAGAAAGCTTCAGTGCATCGGATGGGTAAGCTAGGAAGTTTGAAAATTGGGACATGGAATGTCCGAGGACTGGGGCATTATCAGAAGAGGAAGAGGGTGGGTGAGTTTTTGAAAAGGCAAGGAATACAAGTGGCCCTGTTGCAGGAGACTCATGCAAATGCAGAGTTGTTGGGGAGGTTGGAGAAGCTATGGGGGGGGGGGGGGGCAGATAATTGGTACGGTGTACTCAACCCAGGCGAGGGGTGTTCTAGTTTTGGTGGCAAGGGGGGTGCCATTGAAGGTGGAGCGGGTGCTGAAGGATGGGGAGGGTAGAACGGTTCTTGCGCACTGTGTGTTAAAACAGGTCAATATGCTTGGTTAACTCGTATATGCGCCAAATGTGGATGATAAGGAGTACTTCCCTTCGGTGCTGCGCATGATGGGGGCTTAAAGAGGGGAAATGATAGTGTGGGGGGGAGATTTTAATTGTCACTTGGATGAGCGGATGGATGGGAGGGGAACTAGAGTGGCGCCTAAGAAACACATGGCGGGGTCGTTACGGAGGGTAATGGGGGAATTGGATATGGTGGAAGTGTGGCGGGAGAAACATGGGGAGGAAAGAGGCTTCTCCAACCACTCGACTGTGCACGGTTTGTACGCGCGTTTAGATTATTTGGTAATGGGAAGGGAGTACTGTCACTGCTTTGGAGAGACAAAGTACCTCAGGCGCATCCTATCGGATCACTCCCCTTTTGTGACGACGTTGTGTGGGCCCAGTGAGGATCCTCTGCGGCGGCTATGGCGGATGCAGAGGGAGGCGTTACGGGATGGGGCGTTTGTGGCGGAGCTCAGAGAGGGGATCAGGTCATACTTTGAGTTGAATGAGGGTACGGTGAAGACTAGGGGAGTGCTGTAGGAGGCCTTCAAGGCAACTATAAGAGGGAAATGTTTGGCCATGACAGTGGGGATGCGAAAACGGCTCATAGAGACGTTGCAGAGGGCAGAGCCCCGGGTTGCGGAACTGGACAGAGAGGCAGCAGGTGGAGTAGAGGTGGGAAGAGCCCCTGGCGCAGGCGCTGGAGCTTCACAAGAGGACCCTGTCGGAGCTTTCACACTTTGATAACGACAGACGAGATGTTCGACTCCAAGGGGAGGGGGATAAGGCGGGTAGGCTCCTGGCTAGGTTAATCAGCAGGGAAACCCTGACTCGAGTCATAACCCAGCTTTGATCTAGTACGGGGGTCCTAGTTGGGACTCAGAAAGAGATTAATGAAGCCTTTGTAACATATTATAAGGGGCTATACGCGACTGAGGGGGGTATGTGGACGTGGAGGTGGAAGATCTCATGGAGGTGCTGCGGCTGCCGAGACTGGGGGTGGGGGGGGAAGACTGCCGGGAGGAACTAGAGGCCCCGATAGGAGACAAGGACATCCGCTGGGCGATCCGCACTATAAGGAGGGGCACGGAGCCGGGTAGCAACGGACTCCCGGTGGAGTTTTATGCATAGTTTGCTGACCTCCTAGTTCCGCAACTTCAGAAGGTTTACGAGGAGTCATTCCAGAGGGGGTGCCTCCCAGAATCACTGAGGGAGGCGGTTATAACGATAATCCTAAAAGAGGGGAAAGATACGAGGGACTGTGCGGCGTATCGGCCCATCTCGCTATTGAACGTAGATGGAAAAACCTGGGGAAGATTCTGGCCGCTAGGCCGGCGACAGTTGTGCAGAGTTTGATACAACCTGACCAATGTGGGTTTATAGGGGGCAGGACCACGTCGGGAATCTCCCGGTTGCATCATGTGATGGATCAGGTAAAGTTACAAAGGAGTGACATGGCGATAGCGTCATTTGACGCTATGAAGGCGTTTGATTCTTTGGAATGGAAGTGGTTGTTTCGGGTGCTGCAGGAATTTGGCTTTGGAGAGAATATTTGTAGGTGGTTGGCTTTGTTGTACACTAAACTGCTAGCGATGGTGAGAACTAACAATTGGGTGTCGATGTCGTGGGAGTTAGGAAGGGGGACAAGGCAGGGGTGTGTGGCCTCTCCAATTTTGTTTGCGTTAGCCTTGGAACCTCTGGCGGCGTTCTTGCGGCAGGAAATGGCGGAGGCTGGAATCGAGGCGGGAGGGCAGAAACACATAGTGTCCCTCTATGGGGATGACTTCTTGTTATATGTAGGGGACCCTAAAACATATCTTCCAGTCCTTTCGGAAGTACTACGAAACTTTAGGTATATGTCAGGGTTCCGCATAAACGTGGAGAAATCGGTTTTGTTTCCGTTGGGGGGGGCTACGAGAATGTCCGTTAGAGGAACTGCTGGACTTGGGGATACGGTGGGAGAAGGAGTGATTTCGGTACTCGGGGGTGCAGGTTTTTCATGAGGTGGTGAACACATTTGTGCATAATACAGGGAGAGCATTGTCTAAAATAGGGGACTCCATCCAGTTCTGGAAGGTTTTGCCCCTGTCATTGATGGGGAGGGTGGCACTATGTAAAATGGTGATCCTCCCACGTTTGCTCTATTTTTTCATGAATATACCGTATGTGGCAAAGAAACTGTTCTTTAAAATGCTGGATGTCAAGATTAGGGAACTGCTGTGGGGTACAGGAACGAGAAGGGTTTCCTTACAAATGCTGCAACGAACTAGAGAGGGGGGGGGAGGGTTGGGTCTCCCGAATTATGAAAAATACTTTGTGGCGGCACAGCTACAGTCAGTATTGGTGTGGGATCAACCGGGGGCAGAGTTTCTTAAGGTTTTGGTAGGGCCCTTGCAGCCAGACCGTAGCGGGACATCAGTGGTTTTCGAGGTGGTAAAGGAGACATTGAGGATGTATGTGGGAGGCAAGGGGGTGAGGGGCCGATACAAAGGCAATCTCCCATCATAGGGGGCCAACCAGCAGCTTCGCCAGGTGATTGGAGGGTGGGGATACAGAGGTTAAGGGAGAAGGGATGTGAGAAGGTGGGGGACCTTTTTGAGGGTGGGAAGCTCCTTACCTGCAAGGAGTGGTTGTGACAAGTATGATCTGCCACAGGGAGTTTTTCTGGCATATGGGGCGGTGGTTCGCAGGATAGCAGAGTTATGGGACGGAATTCCTGAAGAGCCGAAGCCATGTCCAGTTGTTCGAGTGCTACTTGACCAGATGGGGGGTAGGGCACGTGTTTCGCGGATATATAAGGCTCTGGGGGAGGGGTCGGTAGGGGGAGAGCTGTAGGTTAAGGGGAAGTGGGAAGCGGATATGGGGCGGCCTATATCAGATAAAGAATGGGGGCAGGTTTGGGACCTGGTCCGGAAGTCTTTGAGGAATGCCCGCTTCCAGCTGGTCCAATTTAATATTTTGCATAGGGTCTATGTCACCCCTCAGGGTGATGATGGGGGAATCGGTTGGGTGAATGTCCTAGATGCGATCAGAACGGGCGGGGTTCTGGCACATGGTGTGGGAATGTGAGGTTATAGTAGAATAGTGGGACGAGGTCCTCAGGGGTGTGAATGAGGTATTCGGAACCACCCTGGAGTGATGTCCGGAGACCTGTTTGTGGGGGAAGCTCCCGGGAGGAAAGCGAAATAAGGTACAGAACAGAATGGGATGTTTTTTGCTCATATTGGCTAAGCGCCAAATGGCAATAGCGTGGAAATAGCCCCAGGGCCCGATGGTCAATCTATGGCCGAAGGATGTACGGAGGTGGGGGCTAGCGGAATTAACGGTGCTGCAGAATTGGGAGACAGGTGAAAACTGGGAGGAGGTGACGGTCCATTGGTCCCAATTGTTAAATGATCTGGCGAAAGACAATGATTTACGCCCACCGTGAAGAGGCAGGGGTAAGGGGGGAATATGAGAGGGATGTGGGGGAGGAGGGAGCCGGAGGTGTGAGCGGAAGGTGGATTGGCCTGATTCTCAACGAACAATTGACACTGAAGCCTGCTGTGCTGTGACCACTGGAGAAAGAGGAAGTAGATGAGATACTGGAAGCGGTTGGCGGGCTGTTTAATGAGGTTCATATAAGTGGAGGGCTTAATATTGGAGGGTTAGGGAGGGCGGACGGAAGTTGTGGAACTGTTATGTTTAAATGCCAATAAAGTGTTAAAAAAAAAGTAAGGTTTGTACACTTAGCAGGTTCATTTAAATACAGTATGTGTGTTTCTCTTGCATAGGTGATACAGGCTGGTGGCCTACTGTTCCTTTACATGGTGGCTTTATGGGAGGCTTGGATTCTGCGTTCGACGAGTAATACCCGCCTGTGTCAGAGCCATTCGGCCAAATTCCCCAGTGACAGCGGACAGTACAGGGGATTTTCTAACACTGTGCTGCAACCCGAAGTATACAATTTGTAGTATATTTGTGCCATCAATATCAGGAACAAAATAAAATACAAATGAGCTTTTATGAATAGTCGTTTCCATTTTTCAGTGAATCAAGTACACGCTCACTTGTCTATGAGGGACATGAAACATTGGTTGATGCCCTCATCTCCTCTGCAACAATCCATTCCCCCCTCCATTATAAACGGCCAAGCTGCCAAACACCATGTACACTTCAAAGCTATCTTTCGCACAGGCGCCATTGTTCACATGGCCTACCCAGACCCAGTGTCTCCAGGCTCCCCTCTAGCAGACCGCGCCAGAAACATGTCACACATTCACATACACACCCACTTTTCTAATCCTTTATAAACCCCTTGATATTTAGCCAGAGAACATCTCTGAGCACTGGAAGTCAACTCTTGATCGTGCTACCTGTTCTCCTGCTACTAACTCCCCTGATTGCTGAATCTAATTGTTTGTTAGTCAAGGTAAGGGCAGGTCACCTATTAATGTCTCTATATTCATCTATCTCCGATCTCAAATGTTCTATCTATTTCGACCGAATGCACCCATTAGTGTAATGTTAATTAATCTCAAGGACTTTACCATTGTCTAATGTTTCAGGTGTTTTGATCTCGATATGTAGCATATTTCATCAGTGTCCATTGTAATAGAATCGCACTTTTCTCGGACCATGTCTATGAGCGCGTTTCCTTTTGATGCATGAAAGTACATTGAACGGATGAGTAACACGTTACGATTTGCGTTATATCAATCAATTCTGTATGAAAGTGATCCCAGTGTATATTCGACTATGCTACATAGGTTTTGCTTCTTTGACCAAAACAAACATTGCATAGAAAGCTGTGATATAATGCCATTAATCTCATGCATACAGTACAATTATTTTGTAATTATTTATACAGATCTTATAGATTTTTCAAAAATGCCTGCTTGCATGGTTTTCGGTTGCCGTTCTAGGAGCTATGTTAAAAGTCAGGGCACAATCATGCATACATTGCCAAAGGATATTGATTTAATAAGAAGATGGGGTCGATATTGTAGTTTTGCAGTGGATGAGATTGAAAGTAGAGCACAGAATGTCTTGAAGGACGTGAGGGCCAATCGATTCCGCATGTGCAACCTGCACTTTACAGACGATATGTACGACCAATCGTAGTACACAAAAAAGCATCAACCCAGAATTTTTCATAAATTACTTCCAAATGCAATTCCAACTTTATTGATGCACACGCTGCCTCAGGTGGGTCCCGGATGATGAATTAGCTATAGGTGGTGGGGATACTGAAAAGGTAACTTCATGAACGGATTGGTGCTGTCGGTGTAAATGTGTCTTACTAAAGTTTGCATATTTACCAGATTGTATCAGATTTTAACTGTACATCTGTCCCTGGTTTATGGAGCCTCAAATGAGGTAATTATGACCATAGAAAACAATGCCATAGTGCCCTTCAAAAGAAGAAGAATGTTTTTGTAATTGGTTGCTTGACATGTCCATTTTTTTAGGAAAGCATACTGACGGAAGCACAGACCCTTGCAAGTGACGAAACCACTGACACTTCCAGTATACCAATGGCAAGCCCTACAGACTTGCAGAAGTTCATATTCTCGACAGTTGGATCTTCCCACATATCTAATTTTCCCCTTGTACCACTTTATGACAATGCTCTGAAAATGAAGGAGCAAGATTCTGCATCCATTTCTTTTCCGGGGTCAACAACAACTTCAAGCGTCTATCAGGTAATTTTATTTCAGTTTTAATTTATGAGAATGTATTATGCTTGGAATTTCAAATAATATGAAAACATTTATGTTTCCTGTCGGTTTTTTACACTAGGTGTCATTTATGCGTTGTACCATTGTCTGCATCCCATTGTCTTGCGGTTTTCATCCGTACTAAAACAAGTACTGTGTCACACGGGAATGCTGTTACTTCGACTACAAGTACATCGTTGTTTGCAGATGGTCCAGATTATGTGGTATGTGTACTTAGAGTTCCCTTGAATGAAAGAAAGTAAATCCTACATAGGATACTATTAGACAGTGACAGTCGTATAAACGTGCAGTGTTTCAAACTTATACGATTTCAGTTCTAATGTTACACTTCCTCCCTAATGCAGAATACATTGCAAAATCTTTGTGGGCAACATTTCAATCAGTATGTTTTGCACAGTGATCTCTAATCAAGTACACTTGCCATCTATCAGGTGAAATTTGAAATGTATATTTTGACCAAATGACGTACATTGTTTGCAAGGGTATGTGTGCGAGTGCTGTGTGCGATGAAAGATTTTAATTTCCAATACAATTGAGTTTTTTTTCCATTAAAATTCTATTCAAGGAATGTACACAAGGTGTGGCATTAGAAGTGGAGGCACATGGATCAGAGGTGGTGGATCAGCTTGCTGGTGCGGTCGTTAAAGAGAAGACCACGGTTTCACAGAAAATCAAGAAAACCAGGGTAGCAATTTTGTTTTCTAGAAGTGTTTTGGGCTGGTGTTTTCTTCATAACATGTTTTTGTATTTAAAGTGCTATCTGCTGTATGTGTGCTATACATTGAACATGTTTTACAATACATCTCCTAGAGGCCAAGAAGGAAAAGCAGTATAAAGACACAGACAACAAATGAAACCAAAAATGTTTCAACATGGAGCAACTACTATTTGAGGTGCAGCGTGGTACAGTCAATAAGCAGACTTGTGACGCTTACACCCAATAGCCTGAAACTGAATTGAATGTGACCGGCTGACGATGCATTGGATTTCCTCGCAGACCACTTGACACAATCTACACACCCGCAAAAAAGTTCCACCCAATAAACATTCGATGTTGACGGTTTCTCCAATTCGTCTGCAAATAACACAAGCTGAACCAACAGACTGAAATTGAACGAGGAACTTGCCAAAGATCACAACTTCAGTTTGGCTAGTTTGGCCGATTTGTCCACCACAGTTGAGTCACAAACCACATTCATGCAGGACGATTGGCTAATAAAAGGAGCAAAAATACATTGTATTCAACAGTTTCCTGGTAGAGATTATACTGATGCAGAAATGTGTCCATACATTGAGGGGGAAAATATGCGGGGAGCCATTGGTGAATGTGTCTCCTGTATTACAAGGCACTGTCCAGTCATTTGGTCGACAGACAAATGTTCGACGCAATTTGATCGAAAGACAAATGGTCGAATTTTTTTTTGTATATATATATATATATATATATATATATATATATTTTTTTTTTTTTTTTTTTCAGGTTTTCGTTTAGGAAAAAAAGGGTTTTTTAGCAAAAAAAGGGGGTTGGAGGGACCCCCCCCAAAAAAAAAACAATGTGAAAATTAAAAAAAAAATAAAATTCGACCATTTGTCTTTCGACCAAATTGTGTCGACCAGTTGTCCTGTCGACCATTTATTTTCGACCAAATGACCTGTAACCTTACAAGGCACCAACCTGAAAATCCAAGCCAGCTGTGTCCACCTCCATGATACATTTTCATGGTCCGCTCAACCGATGCTGGACAAAGTGCCAGCTGGAAATCTATAGGTTCAGCATCTTTACTTTTCAGTGGCTCGACTTTCAGTAAAATGTCCAGTTTCTGTCAATTTGTGGGAGTTCAGTTCCTTGCTAAAACCCAGTACTACAAATAACAAAGTGAATTCTTATAACCTGCTATTAGTCAAGCCTGGAAAATTGAACAGATGTCAATCGAAAGCACATTCTCTGGCAAATGTTTCTGGCTAGCTGGCGACGGACAGTGTGACAGCCCCGGATTTTCAGCAAAGTACTGCACATACCACTTTCAAGACATGGAAACTAAAAACATTGTGAGTCGGAGATTGTGCAGGTGTCCCAATGTACATCCTCTGTGGCCATAGAGAAACATGGGCTCATCAAATCCCTCGAACATCTTCAATCGAGGGGAATGCAAATAGACCTCAAAACCACTGATAGACATGTTTCAATAGCCAAGGCCATGCAAGAGCAGTTTCCAAACATTCGTCATCAATTTGATGTATGGCACGTTGCCAAATCAGTCAACAAAAAACAATTACAGCTGCTGGTAAAAAAAGGGTTTGGAAAATATTGTACAGTGGTCTCAGTCTTTCAGCAACCATCTTTGGTGGAGCTCCAAAACTTGTGATGGGTCTGTGGAAATTCTACTTGAAAAATGGCGCTCATTGATGCACTACTGTTCCAACGTTCACTCATGGACAGAAAACCAACATTTTCACAAATGTGCACATGGACCTTTATCGGAGGAGCAGGAACGCAAGTAGAGGTGGTTGGTGGCATGTTCACCTCCACACAATGCTCTTGAGATCAAACTCTTTCAAGAGACCTGAAGGGACTCTGTCACACCAGAGATTTGGAGGTGTTCTGCAATATGTGCCTAAAGTACAGGCCCAAAAGGTTGCATTTCGCCATAGACGGTATGCAGGCCCAAACACTAGCTGTATTAGCACACAACGAAAACAATCGAGAACTGCCGGAAACTTTGGGATGCTTCGTTCCACCTTGGCCTTTGCAAAACGAAGCAGAAAATGGGTGGCTAAGCCAATATACCAGGAAATGCAATTCGATTTTGTGAAAGATCTCACTTTGACTGTGTTGGCCATGCATAGTCATGGAATCGATCCTGATTTTGTTCCTAGGACACATACAATGAAACAAAACATTGCAAACGAGCCCTGTCCACCTAAAGCTGAACTTGTTGTACAGTTGACTTCCCGGTATAAATGATTTGCAGCAGTGTTCTTAATATGCTCACTATAACATTTGGGATATGTTCCCCAATGTTTGTACATTGTACATCAACAATTGAATGCTATTAAACTCGAATTTCAATGTTATAAAAAGTATTCAGAAGTATTTAATTATGCTGACTTAATCCGGTATATGTTTCTTGAATGTATATCTTTTGCCTTCCCTTGAGTTATATTACTGGTCCTCGATCGATAAGACACATGTCTGTGGTTGCTATTGGTGACATATTTCAGAATAGAATTGCCCTAGCACATTGGTGCTACACTGCCCATTTGGGTTTCTGAATTAATGGATATTTGCCATCAGGCAAAGGTACACTGAGGCTTGGTGTCTGTAAATCCCTCCGCTAGACCCAAACCAAATCCACACATGCAGTGCATGTCACTGGCGTTGATGGCCTATGGTGGGTAAGATTTTCATAGCAATGATCAATCGCCTGACCTGTGTCAGCCCCATTACTAACTAACCTAACATAACTGGTTTTTGCTTTTCATGAGCCCCTCCCTGTGTCCTTCCTGTGTGGTCCCCCTGCCCCCTCCACCACCCTTCCTCTTCTCTCCACGACCTACCTACTGTATGATGCTCTCTCATATCGTTTCTAAATGCTTCTCTGTCTACTATTCAACTCTCCTCACTAAATCAGGTAGGAAGAAGTTTAAAAAGGACATCCTGTTCTCCAATTCTGTCCTCCCTATCGCTGATACCTATTCGAGTGCTTCCTCCAGGCAAACCCCCACCGGCATCCGTTTTTGTCGTTCCCTCTTCTCCCATTACTGGTGGCACACCGTGGAAGGCCCTCTTGCCCAAACTGCCCCTACCTCTTTCACCACACACTTTTCACCTTCCGCTTCCAATGGAATTGCGCGATCTCAAGGTCTCTTGGAACACGCGGGTCAGCTTGGCTCATCTACGCGGTGTGAAGGTCAGGGCAGGGAGTAATGCATCTATCTAACTAAACTAAACAACAGAAACTGATAATGCATAAATAATGGCAGACATACAATCTTGCATGAATAGCGTTGACATGAGCTAATATATTGGCATTCTAACCTCTACCCTTTGGAATATATTTGATACCATAAACTCTGCACCCAGGTGCACACCCTTAAGGTTTGGTCTGCTATCTGCCCTGCTTGGGTCCTCAGGATATAGGTAGACGTGTGTTGCTTTTTGGAAGAATATATTAATACATAGGATTAGGGCTGTGATGTGGGTCCTTGCTGATCAGGGCACGGGAGGGTCAGATGGATATCAGCATGAAAGGAGCTGTGGGGTCTGAGCTGGTGGGCTTTGGCCTGGAGGGATGGAAGCTGTGAGTGCACGCAAAGTTTAGTGGAGATGAATGGGCACTTGGGCTTATCACTTGTCAGTGTCTCATGTTCTCCGCAGAGCACATTCCTCCGTGAGAACAGGGCGCGCGCTGAGGTGGCAATGGGGAGGCGATGGTGTGGGCTGGCTGAGCGAGGCGCTGGGGATGGGAGAGCTACATTTGTACAGAGAGATGGATTTTGGGGCCTAGTAGAAAGATGTCATTCGGGCTATTTCAAAATGGTTTTCTAATGTTGGGCTAGAAACTATAGTGTATGTGTTATTGCGATGGGGTGTGGTGTAACAGAATGTCACAAGGTTGGCTACGCCTCCCCCCTTGGTTATTACATATGTTATGTTTCGAGAGTGATGAGAGAAGGGGATGGGGGCAAGGATCGTCTACTTCCCAACACTAGTAAGATCGCTGTCTCTGTCTTCCCTCTGTTCAACCTGTTTTGCCTCATCTCGCCTTGAAGCACTTGTGCATAGGCGCGTTATAAATGCAATATCATATGATATCATGGTCTGTTTCAGACAGACACAAATGGAATCTTAGGTTACACCAGGCTTACAGTGGCTTGTATTATCTGTTTTACTTCAGTGTAACTGTTGTCCAAAAATAACTAAAACACTAGCACTATTGATGGGTAAAAAAGTATTCATGATCGCGTGGCATTGGTGGAGAAGGAAGCAATCAATTTATTTTTCGGGCATATTTTAAATGCCACGTTGGTCGGCCGGGCTCACTGCTCCCATGGAGTGAAGGTCACTTTGTGTGATGTTGCTTGTGAGGAGTTCATACCGACGCGTCTTGTACGGTAGGTTTTAGTTTTTGTGTCTTTCCTTCCCAAAAACGAAAGCTACAAGGCATACACGCTCTAAACAAGGTTAAATTGTTATTCGACCTAGAACGAAAGGGAGGAATTGCTATGGCTTGAAGGATAGAAGGGGTTGAATACCAGCAGAAATTATAACATTCACTGTTTTGAAACTGGACATTGTAACATTTACTTTCAATCTATGCAAACCGTTGTTCTGAGCGGACACTCTTCGTTACGCCAAAAGAACGGAACTAACAAATATAATGTAAGTTGAACTATTCAACATTTTTTTGCAATTCGAAATGGCATTAACGCTGTATGCATTTGGAACAATTCAACGACGTGCAAATATGCCATTTGATGAAAAAACTGTACACAACAATGTATTCCATAGATTAAATGTATACTGCAACATTTTAAAAAAAGCAATTGCATAACTCTCTGGCTGTTTATAAGTCTACTAATAATTTATATGTGTGTACAGTTTAAAGATGAATGAGTAAAGGTTTCATTTTTTGACCAGTATTGCTTGCTTACATTGTTATGGGTCGTTAGTTGGAGCATATTGTGACGATTATTCATCGACGACCTGCTAACACAACCGATATGCAGGTTAGTGATATCTAAACCACTTCGTCCCATGGCATATCAGGGTGTGCTATCAACTTTGTATTATTGGATGTGCCGGGTGCAGAACATTTTCTAAGGCGACTTGGTTCGCTTGGCAAAATTTAATGTTGCCAGTTATGTCACAGTTATGTCACATTTTTAAAAAAGGTAGCAGGCGCCCCTCTCTAGAAAGAACATGACATGATAACCTGTTATGTGTTTTTGTCACACTTTCCGCGGCCATCGCCTTTTGCTTACTGTACCTTTCACGGATGGGAAATATCCATTTGCATATCAGTCTTTGTCCCGCCCACATGGGCAGTCTAGCACCGAAATGCTATTGCAATTCCCTTCTGAACAAGAGTAGCTACAGCAACCCCATACATGTGTTTCAGAATTGTTGGGCCTCATCTTTGAGGTGGAGGTGTGCCTCTCTGAGCACAGTGAGCATGAAGTCCACGTCTGGGTTCCCCCGGGGAACTTAGGGTCACCAACCCCAAGTTCGTTGCAAATATTCTGTTATAATGCCGTCTATCTGTTGTTCCATCAGCTTCTGCATCCCATTGGGAGGTATACATACTCCACAGCGCTAACCTCTCAAGCACATTGTAGACTCAAACTTTCCCCAAAGTTTTCTGTGTGTTTCCATTGTTTGTGGTTTGTGTTTGTTATTAAGTTTCACCCGTGCAGCATTACAGGGTAAATGGATACATTTGAATAAAGAACGGCTACTAAAATATATTTTTATTATGTTTTCTACACAGCTACATTGTACCGTTCTGGGAATGCCATAGTTTCCAGATATCGACAGATGGTTTCTTCAGCCAGCAGTGGCAGATATGCCTTAACGGATGGATTTACATTATGCTGATGTGGGACGATCGCCCGGAACCGATATGCCGTTTGGTGGTACTAGCGACAAGGAGCAACGTGTCATTGTTTAAGGTCTAGCAAGAAGCTGATGCCGGAGCCTTGTGATTCAAGGTGCGTCGAATGCGCATCTTCTCCTGAAAGGAACACAGTGTGCGTCATGATAATTGTGATGCTCTAAACCAAGGACATTCAAACATTGGTGGTTAATCAAAATCAGCGGAACATGGTTGTTCTCAGAGCGTTTTTGTGAAATAAAAGCACATTATAAATTGCAGAGTATTGATGTTTCCTTTAAAAAGTGTTTTCTATTCTGATATTCAGACACGCTGTGCTGTGAGAGGATGTGTGTGTTGATATTCTGAGTTCTGCGTCAACTAACGTTAAGACGTAGGTGATGACTGGGCGCATTTAGCTACGCTGCCCACTAACTTCATGAAAATAGGTGAAGAATATCGCTAGGAATAGTGATGTCAGCTTCAGGGGCAGGTGATATTATTTAGTGCCGCAAGGGCACTTGAACTTATGGCGATGCGGCAACGGATAAGATTGGCACAAGATGGCCGCGCCCCGCTTGTAGAATTTGCATGTGTAAGAGTGAGGAAAACTAAGGTAAGGTGCATTGGAAATGTTTTTACATCGATCACAGTTTGCTTAAAACCACATGCCCGAACGCTCTAGAAAATAACATTTTAGAGTGCACTATTGAATTAAAGGACCCCCATGGGTTCACTGCCAATGAGATTAGAGTACTTGGCTGCCCTCTTAATGTTCCCAGCTCTCATGGATCACAACCCAGACCCTGGGAGATGTCCTAAGCTCGTGCCAGGGGCATCCCTTTCTTGACAAGAGACTAACATCTCTACTGTGGTTGGTGAACAGACAGTCATGGTGGAAAAACCAAATAAGAAGAACAGACCATAAAAACATCCCAAAGCAAAGGAGAGGTACCTGTGCAGCGGAGAATAGACCAAAAACGTTGTTAGGACATGGAAAGTCCCAGACGCTGGGCAACAGACTTGTGGGAGACCTTTTCCCCTGAACTTCCAGTTGTTCACAGCCACGGAACGATTCGGATACTTCCGTTTCACTTGCATTTACACTCTGTTAATGACTATGCCCACTCACGGTTACTGTCCTATATTAAACTATAATAAGCTTTAGGTTTCTGAGTGTGCCTTGTCCTTGATCCCTCTCGTATACATAACAGTACCCATTTCGTCTGACCTCAGGATAGCTGTGAAGAATTGTGCCTTAGTGCGGCAACTTTGTACTTACGTTTTCTAGGGGTTGAATGTGAGCCGGTTTCATGACCCCCCAAAAATCTACATTGAACCTGGCGTTACACGAAATGTCATGTATAGGTGAGCTCTGCTTAGCCGTTTTAACCCTTTGACTACAGACGCCCGAGAGCCTACTGGAGCCAAAAAAACGCACTACCCTCAATTTAAGAAACGTAGACGACATGTGCTCTAAGGACAGTTAAGTGGTTAATGTTCCAAAATGCAGAGATATTTCGCCTGAAAAATTAAGGAGGCGGGGTGGGTGTATGTATATCCCCCAACTTTTAAGCACTTAAATGTGGGTCATTTGACATGAAAGCATTGGTTCAGGCTTAACCATCTTTAGTATTAGTTACACGTTTAAGACAAAGCACAAAACAGGTCACAGAAGTCCCCAATGGACATCACCAAAAAAAGCGCGCAATATGAACACACGAGAGGAAAATTATGCCCAGAAAGAAATGGTGTGCATTTGCTTACACGGAAGTTAAGATTAAGGCAAAAAAGTCTAAATTGTAACATGTTTGGAAGAAACTTAAAGACATTATTAGAAAGACACCTGAAATAAGCAGTAAACACCAACTGCTGCATGGCATTGTAGGTGTACACCTACATCATGTGACCAAATGTCTTACCGTCTAAAGCAGCAGCCTCCTCCGGGGGAAAGTCAAGGGGGATCTTCAAATCAGCCTTCATCAGTTTCTTTTCCTGAAGTTCAGCATTGAGCGTGTCTCCGCTGCACCCTGGTTCGGTGTCCACGCAGCTCATCGCTCGCCACTGCCACAGCAATTAAGTACCCAGGGAATGCAGAGTCTGAACCCACCACGTGAAGCTCACTGACAGTTACTCTCACATCGTCACCCACATCAGTGCTGGACGAGACCAGCTGTCTCTCAGTTCAGGAAAGCTGTGCTCCTGTATTTGGATAACCGCACGACCAACTGTACTGAGCAAGACACTAGAGCGCAAAAATAATTTGAAAGGGAAAGACCGAACAGGTGGCCATCTTGAGGCGGCTAGGTTTCCTTTAGAAAGAGTGGAATAAATTGCAATCTGGTTTCATAATCTGTTTTTAATAAATTGCCATTTGAAATGTATTCGTATTAATTACATTTTAGCTTTGTATACTTTCATCTCAAAAAGTGCAGAAAAACCGGTTTGTTCACTTGTCCAATATTGTGTACTGGTTTCATTTATTTATTTGTGGTACATTTTGATAGGATAATTTATCAGTAATCTTCATTACTAGTCATACTCTTCCTCATCCCAGTTTTTACCTTGGGGATAACATATAAGCCAACATTTTGCAGCACCTTGGAGGGAGATTTTCTCACAGAAAGTGGGCTAGTTAATTTTTTCCGATTGGTTTCCATTGGGGTAGGAATAATTTTAGGAGGGATAAAGTAAAAAATAGCAACATTTTTGTTTAAAAAAATCAATACCTTCGTCATAGCTCTCAACTCATCTGCTTTTGGCGGGTGTCACCAGCAAAAAGCATCCAGACACCCGCCCACCCGCAAGCTCATCTGTTTCACCCGCCTTGGAGCCACAGACTCTGTTGCATACCTCACACTAAATGAGCCAGCGCAGCAGGCTGGGGGTACAGAAGAAAGCCAAACGGAAATGTAGCATACTTGCCAACCCTACAGATTTAGGCAGTAGGCTACTGCTTTTTAAGCAGTCCTACCACCTACAGATTTCAGTGACAGATCCTACTGCTTTCTACAGTGGCAAGTAATTTATGTGACTCGAAGGCAGCCTCCAGGACAAAGCATGCATCACATTAATGAGTCTGTCTACAGAGTGGACTGGTAGGTCATTACTTTAATTAGGCTCAGACCAATCCACTGACCTGACAGCTACTTGACTCTGTCTTACACTCTTGCAGAGACAACCCTTAGATGAACCACCAGTGAAGGCAAGTGGCAGAGTGTAACATCATCACACAGAATCTGCCTATCACACTGAGGGGGGTATCAGTTGCCATGTCATTCAGTGTTCAACTTGCAATAAATACGTACTGCTTGGGCTGCCACTACAGAGCAGTGGCAAACGTTGCCTACAAGCTCTGTCTGATTACCTTCTGTGAAGTTAGGTCATTGAATTTGGTGTTAAGTTACCATTCAGAATTATACCTTTTTAAAATTTCAACATCTTGCCATGTTGTACTGTTTGATGGGTTGTGTACTTTTGAATGTTCCAAAGGTGCCAATAATGTATGTTTTGTATTTTCCTGTGATGTCATTGTTATGGGAATTATTTTCTTTTTAAACTTTTAAAAAAATCCTATATCTTTTTGGTCACAGAATGTTGGCAAGTATGCTGTAGGGAACAGCCACACAGACTCAAGTCTACCGAGTCAGCACTGATAAGCTTCAACTTTCTATGTTGTGATTATTTACAGGGTAATTCATAGAAATTCGCACAAAAATGGCACACGCGGCTGGCGCACAGTGTCCGCGTGCGATACACTGCGCCAGCCGCGCGCGAAAAAATCCTTTTCATCGCACAGTGTATTCATGGATTTTAGTCTCCGAAACCAGCCGTGGCGCAGAGTGGCGCAGCAACCCTGCAGCAGCGCCAGTTACGCCCCCAAGAACGCCCTCGCGCAAGGAAAAGCCTTCAAAATCCCCAAATCATCGCAAAGGGCTGCGCTAACCCTGGACCAGTTCACAGGGCTGGCAAACAGCAAACGCCAAGCGGGGAAAGTATTTTTAAGTGGTTTGTGTGAATTCCCACACGCGATTGTCCTGGGTACGTGTACATCAGGGGTGCGTGGGAAGTAACACACGCGATTCCATCAGGGCACGTGTATTCCAGGGGTGTGCAGGAAGTATCACACGCAAAAACAGCAGGGTACGTGTATTCCAGGGGTACGCGGGAAGTATCCCACGCAAAAACAGCAGGGTACGTGTATTTCAGGGGTGCGTGGGAAGTATCACACGCGATTCCATCAGGGTACGTGTATTCCAGGGGTGCGCGGGAAGTATCACACGCAAAAGCAGCAGGGTACGTGTATTTCAGGGGTGCGCAGGAAGTATCACACGCGATTCCATCAGGGTACGTGTATTCCAGGTGTGCGCGGGGAGCACCACATGTGAATTGCACGTGTGGGTCCTCCCAGGTATTCCCTCTACACCCTCCACGGCCCATGCAGGTGGCCCACACCACAGGGGCCTACCCTGCACATGTCCCGCAGGCACCTCATCCACCATGGCCATGCCCCCCAGCCAACCCACATGTCACCTTGCACTACTGCCCACCAACGCATGTCCCCCTGCACCCCCAGCCACCAGGGGCAGCCTCCACCAGGCTCCCACTCATGTCTCCCACCACCCCCACCCCCCAGCATCCAGGGGCACCCTCCACAAGGCCCCCACTCATGTCTCCCACCACCCCTACCCCCCAGCAGTGCAGGGGCACCCTCCACCAGGCCCCCACTCATGTCTCCCACCACCCCCACCCCCCAGCCACCAGGGGCACCCTCCACCAGGCCCCCACTCATGTCAACCATCACCCCCACCCCCCAGCCACCAGGGGCAGCCTCCACCAGGCCCCCACTCATGTCTCCCATCACCCCCACCACCCAGCAGTGCAGGGGCAGCCTCCACCAGGCCCCCACTCATGTCTACCACCACCCCCACCCCCCAGCCACCAGGGGCACCCTCCACCAGGCCCCCACCCATGTCTCCCACCACCCCCACCCCCCAGCAGTGCAGGGGCAGCCTCCACCAGGCCCCCACTCATGTCCCCTATCACCCCCACCCCCCAGCAGTGCAGGGGCAGCCTCCACCAGGCCCCCACTCATGTCCAACTCATGTCTCCCTGCACCCCCACCCCCACCCCCCAGCAGAGCAGGGGCAGCCTCCACCAGACTCCCACTCATGTCTACCACCACCCCCACCCCCAGCCACCAGGGGCAGCCTCCACCAGGCCCCCACTCATGTCTCCCATCACCCCCACCCCCCAGCAGTGTAGGGGCAGCCTCCACCAAGCCCCCACTGATGTCTACCACCACCCCCACCCCCCAGCAGTGCAGGGGCAGCCTCCACCAGGCCCCCACTCATGTCTCCCACCACCCCCACCCCCCAGCAGTGCAGGGGCACCCTCCACCAGGCCCCCACTCATGTCCCCTATCACCCCCACCCCCAGCAGTGCAGGGGCAGCCTCCACCAGGCCTCCACTCATGTCCCCTATCACCCCCATCCCCCAGCAGTGCAGGGGCAGCCTCCACCAGGCCCCCACTCATGTCTCCCAACACCCCACCCCCCAGCATCCAGGGGCAGCCTCCACCAGGCCCCCACTCATGTCGACCACCACCCCCACCCACCAGGGGCAACCTCCACCAGGCCCCCACTCATGTCTACCACCACCCCCACCCCCCAGCCACCAGGGGCAGCCTCCACCAGGCTCCCACTCATGTCCCCCAGCCAACATGTCACCACAATGTAGATCCCTGGCCCTTATGGTCAGCCTCCAAATGTCAAACACCCACCCGAGTATTGCATCCACCCACTTAGAAATGGCAAAAACATGATCGAACCCCAATTGCAAGTTTGGAAATGAACACATGTCCCTCACATACACCCAATGGGTGTCAGTGAATGTCAAAACCCATATCATGATACGCATGAAACCAATGAGATGATACTACACATTGAACTTTGAAGAAAAAATATGTATTAAAAGCAACATAAATTGAATCAAAAATAAACAAACAATAATAGAAATTAAAAAAAAAAAACAGCAGGTCCGTGAAATAATGCAAAACCACAAATCATAATGCAAAGGAAAGGTGTCCAAAGACACAGTCCACAAAAGTAAGTCCAATGGAAAATTAAAATCGAAAACCATTGCTCCATGGGGAAATCATTAAAAAAATTGAAAATCCAAAAGTCAACTATGTACAGATAAACAATCCAGGGTCCATGATCCCAACCGAAGAAATGAAACCTATCTAATAACACTACCTAAAAAAAAAAAACTATATACAAAAATGTGGCCCATTGTCCAAAAGGTCCAAAAAAAATGCTAAACCAAAGGAAACCTAACACTAACTACAGAACTATTTACAAGGGCAGCGGGCTAGTCCGACGGCTCACTTCGGGATGTTCCGGGCCAGGGCATCATCGAACTCCTGCTCAATGTCCCAGAGGCGGTCCTCTTCCATGGCCCCGAGGGTCCGCAGGGCCGTCTACATGTTCCCCCCAAACTCCCTGCGGATTGCCTCAAGGCACTCGGCCCGCCTCAGGGCCCTCTGCATGGAGTTCTCCGGCCTGACCATCGTGAGCCATGCCTCTTCCGCCCGCTGCCGCTCCACATCTATGGCATGGCCCAACCGCTGCCACATGGATGACACTTCCCATCCTGGGTCCTCCTGCCCTCCGGCCGATGCCTGCCCCTCCGATGTGGAAGGCCCCGAGCCATCATGGCTCCCACCACGTTGCTGCTGCTGCTGCGCCTCTGCCCGTGCACTGCCTCCTGCTGCCTGCACATCCTCCGCTGGCTGGGGTGCAGTCGTTGATGTGGCCACCCCTGCTGGACGTCTGACTCCCGACTGTGGAAGGGATGCCTCCTCCACCAGCCTGGCTGCACCGTCAGAGGCAGCTCCACAGGGCACCCAGGTGACTGATGGGTGGGAAGATGGCACGGAGGACGACTGGCGCATAGGGGGTTCAGTTGAGGAGGGGGTCGTAGCAAGCCCCATCAAACGGAGGAATCGGGCCTGGGTGACCTGTCCCAGTAGGCCGACGCGGTCAACGAGCCATTCGAGATGACGTGCAGTCTCCTCATGAAAAGACTGCAGGTCACCTCGCATGGCCCGTTGATGCAACGCCACACCAGTCAGGACAGGCTCAACCCGGACCCGGATAGCCACGTCCGCAGGCAGAGGAAGGCCAGTTGTCATGAGCTCATCCCCTGCCTGAAAACGGGTCTGGACGTAGGCATCCCTGCTGGTGCAAGATGATGCAGTGACAGGATCAGGGACAGGATTGCACACAGGCACCTCCACGGCGACCTGTGCTGCCTCCTGTCTCTGGTCCTGCACTGCACCACTAGCACCAGTGGAATCCCCACCTCCAAACCCTGTCTCTGTTGCTTGCACGGCCTCCTCCTCCACCAAACCCCCCACCAACATGGATGACTCCGTGCCATCTTCCCCCGTTGGGCCCTGTGGGGTCCCAGCTGCCCCTTCTGCTGCCGAGGACTCCAACTCCGACCTCCGCCTCTTGGACCTCCCCCCGGCAGCTGCGGCCTGGGACGCAGCACCGGACTCCTCACTCCCCGACGAGATCACAACCTGGGAGGGGAGCCGGGCCTTGCGTCTCCGGCTGGCGGTGCGATCCCCGCCGCTGTGCTCCACAGCACCTTCTCCGCCCTCTTCATCAGTTGACGCTGCAGACAGGGAGAAATAAAACACAGGCATCAGGGCACTGTACAATGGACACATACACACATGACAGTTGCACATGAGTCACATTGGCAAACCTCAGACATGGCATCACAATCGGCAACACACGTCATTTCAACTTGCACACATGAACCATACCACAGCCACATCGCAACTGCCAGCACCATCCATACACATACAACAGCATGAGCAGGCAAAGGTGAGCCAGACATCACATGCAACACAGGGAGTGCACTACACATGCACGCACACCACCACACTTGCATGCATGTGTACACCTCAGCCAACTGTCGCAGTGTTCCGATGGGCATCCATGTCACATCTGCCAATCAGGCTTCCACATCCCGCTGTCACATGCATCCATTTTGCATCACTGTTGCACCCTTGTCAAATACACACACATGCACATGTACACAGTGCTGATACATGCAGCTGAAAACAACATACATGCGTGACATCACAAACATGCCCACTTACATACACATTCATCCAAACATGTGTGCCCACACAACTGCATTTGGCATGTAAGCCTACACACACAAGCACAATCCATGTCTCACACATGACAGCCCGCGCATGTGTTAGCCTCACGGTCCTGTACACCCCACCCATACTCGGCCCCATACAAACAGATGTGCAACCGGCACACTACTGGCACATCACCACACGCACAGCTTACAATCATGATGCATGTACACTTACCGCTCGACTCCAGACGGGTCTGCCTCTCAAGGACCTGGACGTGAAGCGCTGGGGATATGTGTTCCAGGATCCTCATCTGATCTTCCGACAAGTGGCCCCGGCGCCCCTTAGCATCCGCTGCCTTCAAGAGGCGCCAGGCCTTGTTCAGGGCCCTGGACCTGAAGTCCTCCCAGCGCTTCTTGACATGTTGGAAGTCGCGGACTGCCACCCCCTCCACGTTAATGGCAGTCACGATGTCCGTCCAGATCCGAATCCGTCCTTCCTTGTCGGCGTGCACACTTCTGTAGAGGGCATCATACTGCCCCAGGGCTTGCTCCACCACGACACCAACTTCCCTGGCACTGAAGCTGGTGCCCCTCTGCCTCTCTGGCCGGGTGTTGTCAGTGGTGCCAGATGTTGCAGTGCCCGACATGACAACCCTAGAGGCAGGAGTGGGTGGGCAACTGGGTCCTGGGGCTGGGCTGTGGAGCGATGGAATCCCAGTCGGGAGTCTTCGGTTCCAGCAGGGGTGGTCACAGCAACAGCACCCCTGGCTGATGTGCAGGCAGCAAATGGCAGGGCACGTGGTGAGCAGGCAGTCAGGCAGCAGCAGATGGCAGGTGGGAGCGTGCTCGGGGCTCTGGGGGGCAGTAATTCGGCCTTCTGGGCAGGAGCGTGGTCTTCCGTGTGCTTACGAGTGGCCAGCTTGATACGAAGTGATTTTGCACATGAAAATCCTGCACGTCTGCGTGTAAATCGAGGAAAGGCCCTTAGCGCGTATGCACGTCAGCACGCATATGCGATTTCATTGGACCAAAGGCCCTTAGCGCGTAAGCGCGTCTGTGATGTGACGCGCGCGGGTGTTTCCCTCATAACACGTGATGACAGAGCACACGTGGATTCCCACCAATCGCGTGTGAAACTTCCTGCGCACCCCAGAAATACACGTACCCAGGCCAATCGCGTGTACGCTCACTTCCCTCCGATTACACGCGATGACACTCGGACGTGCAGTTTTACCACGTGTGCTCTGTCATCACGTGTTATGAGGGAAACACCCGCGCGCGCGTCACGTCACGTCCTTTGGGCCTTTGGTCCAATGAAATCGCATATGCGGGCCTTTCCTCGATTTATACGCAGACGTGCAGGATTTTCACGTACAAAATCACTCTGTATCAAGCTGGCCACGCGTAAGCACACGGAAGACCACGCTCCTGCCCAGAAGGCCGAATCACTGCCCCCCAGAGCCCCGAGCACGCTCCCACCTGCCATCTGCTGCTGCCTGACTGCCTGCTGCCCACGTGCCCTGCCATTTGCTGCCTGCACATCAGCCGGGGGTGCTGTGGCTGTGACCATCCCTGCTGGAACCGAAGACTCCCGACTGGGATTCCATCGCACCACAGCCCAGCCCCAGGACCCAGTTGCCCACCCACTCCTGCCTCTGGGGTTGTCATGTCGGGCACTGCAACATCTGGCACCACTGACAACACCCGGCCAGAGAGGCAGAGGGGCACCAGCTTCAGTGCCAGGGAAGTTGGTGTCCTGGTGGAGCAAGTCCTGGGGCAGTATGATGCCCTCTACGGAAGTGTGTGCACCGACAAGGAAGGACGGACTCGGATCTGGACGGACATCGTGACTGCCATCAACGCGGAGGGGGTGGCAGTCCGCGACTTCCAACATGTCAAGAAGCGCTGGGAGGACTTCAGGTCCAGGACCCTGAACAAGGCCCGGCGCCTCTTGAAGGCAGCGGATGCTAAGGGGCGCCGGGGCCACTTGTCGGAAGATCAGATGAGGGTCCTGGAATGCATATCCCCAGCGCTCCACGTCCAGGTCCTTGAGAGGCAGACCCGTCTGGGGTCGAGCGGTAAGTGTACATGCATCATGATTGTAAGCTGTGCGTGTGGTGATGTGCCAGTAGTGTGCCGGTTGCACATCTGTTTGTATGGGGCCGAGTATGGGTGGGGGTGTACAGGACCGTGAGGCTAACACATGCGAGGGCTGTCATGTGTGAGACATGGATGGTGCTTGTGTGTGTAGGCTTGCATGCCAAATGCAGTTGTGTGGGCACACATGTTTGGATGAATGTGTATGTAAGTGGGCATGTTCGTGATGTCACGCATGTATGTTGTTTTCAGCTGCATGTATCAGCACTGTGTACATGTGCATGTGTGTGTATTTGACAAGGGTGCAACAGTGATGCAAAATGGATGCATGTGACAGCGGGATGTGGAAGCCTGATTGGCAGATGTGACATGGATGCCCATCGGAACACTGCGACAGTTGGCTGAGGTGTACACATGCATGCAAGTGTGGTGGTGTGCGTGCATGTGTAGTGCACTCCCTGTGTTGCATGTGATGTCTGGCTCACCTTTGCCTGCTCATTCTGTTGTATGTGTATGGATGGTGCTGGCAGTTGCGATGTGGCTGTGGTATGGCTCATGTGTGCAAGTTGAAATGATATGTGTGTTGCCGATTGTGATGCCATGTCTGAGGTTTGCCAATGCCACTCATGTGCAACTGTCATGTGTGTATGTGTCCATTGTACAGGGCCCTGATGCCTGTGTTTTATTTCTCCCTGTCTGCAGCGTCAACTGATGAAGAGGGCGGAGAAGGTGCTGTGGAGCACAGCGGCGGGGATCGCACAGCCAGCCGGAGACGCAAGGCCCGGCTCCCCTCTCAGGTTGTGATCTCGTCGGGGAGTGAGGAGTCCGGTGCCGCGTCCCAGGCCGCAGCTGCCAGGGGGATGTCCAAGAGGCGGAGGTCGGAGTTGACTCCTCGGCAGCAGAAGGGGCAGCTGGGACCTCACAGGGCCCAACGGGGGAAGATGGCACGGAGTCATCCAGGTTGGTGGGGGGTTTGGTGGAGGAGGAGGCCGTGCAAGCAACAGAGATGGGGTCTGGAGGTGGGGATTCCACTGGTGCTAGTGGTGCAGTGCAGGACCAGGGACAGGAGGCAGCACAGGTCGCCGCTGAGGTGCCTGTGTGCAATCCTGTCCCTGATCCTGTCACTGCATCACCTTGCACCAGCAGGGATATCTACGTCCAGACCCGTTTTCAGGCAGGGGATGAGCTCATGACAACTGGCCTTCCTCTGCCTGCGGACGTGGCTATCCAGGTCCGGGTTGAGCCTGTCCTGACTGGTGTGGCGTTGCGTCAACGGGCCATGCAAGGTGACCTGCAGTCTTTTCATGAGGAGACTGCACGTCATCTCGAATGGCTCGTTGACCGCGTCGGCCTACTGGGACAGGTCACCCAGGCCGGATTCCTCCGTTTGATGGGGCTTGCTACGACCCCCTCCTCAACTGAACCCCCTATGCGCCAGTCGTCCTCCGTGCCATCTTCCCACCCATCAATCACCTGGGTGCCCTGTGGAGCTGCCTTTGACGGTGCGGCCAGGCTGGTGGAGGAGGCATCCCTGCCACAGTCGGGAGTCGGACGTCCAGCAGGGGTGGCCACATCAACGACTGCACCCCAGCCAGCGGAGGATGTGCAGGCAGCAGGAGGCAGTGCACGGGCAGAGGCGCAGCAGCAGCAGCAACGTGGTGGGAGCCATGATGGCTCGGGGCCTTCCACATCGGAGGGGCAGGCAGCGGCCGGAGGGGAGGAGGACCCAGGACAGGAAGTGTCTTCCGTGTGGCAGCGGTTGGCCACGCCATAGATGCGGAGTGGCAGCGGGCGGAAGAGGCACGGCTCACGATGGTCAGGCCGGAGAACTCCATGCGGAGGGCCCTGAGGCGAGCCGAGTGCCTCGAGGCAATCCGCAGGGAGTTTGGGGTGAACATGTGGACGGCCCTGCGGACCCTCGGGGCCATGGAGGAGGACCGCCTCCAGGACATTGAGCAGGAGTTCGATGATGCCCTGGCCCGGAACATCCCGAAGTGAGCCATCGGGCAAGCCCGCTGCCCTTGTAAATAGTTCTGTAGTTAGTGTTAGGTTTCCTTTGGTTTAGCATTTTTTTTGGACCTTTTGGACAATGGGCCACATTTTTGTATATAGTTTTTTTTTTTAGGTAGTGTTTTTAGATAGGTTTCATTTCTTCGGTTGGGATCATGGACCTTGGATTGTTTATCTGTACATAGTTGACTTTTGGATTTTCAATTTTTTTTTATGATTTCCCCATGGAGCAATGGTTTTCGATTTTAATTTTCCATTGGATTTACTTTTGTGGACTGTGACTTTGGACACCTTTCCTTTGCATTATGATTTGTGGTTTTGCATTATTTCACGGACCTGCTGTTTTTTTTTTTTTAATTTCTATTATTGTTTGTTTATTTTTGATTCAATTTATGTTGCTTTTAATACATATTTTTTCTTCAAAGTTCAATGTGTAGTATCATCTCATTGGTTTCATGCATATCATGATATGGGTTTTGACATTCACTGACACCCATTGGGTGTATGTGAGGGACATGTGTTCATTTCCAAACTTGCAATTGGGGTTCGATCATGTTTTTGCCATTTCTAAGTGGGTGGATGCAATACTCGGATGGGTGTTTGGCATTTGGAGGCTGACCATAAGGGCCAGGGATCTACATTGTGGTGACATGTTGGCTGGGGGACATGAGTGGGGGCCTGGTGGAGGCTGCCCCTGGTGGCTGGGGGGTGGGGGTGGTGGTAGACATGAGTGGGGGCCTGGTGGAGGCTGCCCCTGCACTGCTGGGGGGTGGGGGTGATGGTAGACATGAGTGGGGGCCTGGTGGAGGGTGCCCCTGGATACAGGGGGTTGGGGGTGCAGGGGGACATGAGAGGGGGCCTGGTGGAGGCTGCCCCTGGTGGCTGGGGGTGGGAGTGGTGGTAGACATGAGTGGGGGCCTGGTGGAGGCTGCCCCAGGATGCTGGGAGGTGGGGGTGGTAGTAGACATGAGTGGGGGCCAGGTGGAGGGTGCCCCTGGATGCTGGGGGGTGGGGGTGCAGGGTGACATGAGTGGGGGCCTGGTGGAGGCTGCCCCTGGTGGCTGGGGGGTGGGGGTGGTGGTAGACATGAGTGGGTGCCTGGTGGAGGCTGCCCCTGCACTGCTGGGGGGTGGGGGTGGTGGGAGACATGAGTGGGGGCCTGGTGGAGGGTGCCCCTGGATGCTGGGGATGGGGGTGGTGGTAGACATGAGTGGGGGCCTGGTGGAGGATGCCCCTGGATGCTGGGGGGTGGGGGTGGTAGTAGACATGTGTGGGGGCCTGGTGGAGGGTGCCCCTGGATGCTGGGGGGTGAGGGTGCAGGGGGACATGAGTGGGGGCCTGGTGGAGGCTGCCCCTACACTGCTGGGGGGTGGGGGTGCAGGGAGACATGAGTGGGGGCCTGGTGGAGGCTGCCCCTGCACTGCTGGGTGCTGGGGGTGGTGGGAGACATGAGTGGGGGCCTGGTGGAGGGTGCCCCTGCACTGCTGGGTGGTGGGGGTGGTGGGAGTCATGAGTGGGGGCCTGGTGGAGGCTGCCCCTGCACTGCTGGGGGGTGGGGGTGGTGGGAGACATGAGTGGGGGCCTGGTGGAGGCTGCCCCTGCACTGCTGGGGTTGGGAGGGGTGGGAGACATGAGTGGGGGCCTGGTGGAGGCTGCCCCTGCACTGCTGGGGGGTGGGGGTGGTGGGAGACATGAGTGGGGGCCTGGAGGAGGGTGCCCCTGGATGCTGGAGGGTGTGGGTGGTGGTAGACATGAGTGGGGGCCTGGTGGAGGGTGCCCCTGGATGCTGGGGGTGGGGGTGGTGGTAGACATGAGTGGGGGCCTGGTGGAGGGTGCCCCTGGATGCTGGGGGGTGGGGGTGGTAGTAGACATGTGTGGGGGCCTGGTGGAGGGTGCCCCTGGATGCTGGGGGGTGGGGGTGCAGGGGGACATGAGTGGGGGCCTGGTGGAGGCTGCCCCTGGTGGCTGGGGGGTGGGGGTGGTGGTAGGCATGAGTGGGGGCCTGGTGGAGGCTGCCCCTGCACTGCTGGGGGGTGGGGTGATGGTAGACATGAGTGGGGGCCTGGTGGAGGCTGCCCCTGGATGCTGGGGGGTGGGGGTGGTGGTAGACATGAGTGGGGGCCTGGTGGAGGGTGCCCCTGGAAGCTGGGGGTGGTGGTGGTGGGTGACATGAGTGGGGGCCTGGTGGAGGGTGCCCCTGGATGCTGGGGGGTGGGGGTGGTGGGAGACATGAGTGGGGGCCTGGTGGAGGGTGCCCCTGGATGCTGGGGGGTGGGGGTGGTGGGAGACATGAGTGGGGGCCTGGTGGAGGGTGCCCCTGGATTCTGGGGGGGTGGAGGGTGGTGGGAGACATGAGTGGGGGCCTGGTGGAGGGTACCCCTGGATGCTGGGGGGTGGGGGTGGTGGGAGACATGAGTGGGGGCCTGGTGGAGGGTGCCCCTGGATGCCGGGGGTTGGGGGTGGTAGTAGACATGTGTGGGGGCCTGGTGGAGGGTGCCCCTGGATGCTGGGGGGTGGGGGTGCAGGGGGACATGAGTGGGGGCCTGGTGGAGGCTGCCCCTGCACTGCTGGGGGGTGGGGGTGCAGGGGGACATGTGTTTGTGATCAGTAGTGCAAAGTGACATGTGGGTTGGCTGGGGGCATGGCCATGGTGGATGGGTTGCCTGTGGGACATGAGCAGGGGTGCAGGGTACTCCCCTGTGGTGTGGGCTGCCTGCAGGGGCCATGGAGGGTGTAGAGGGAACACCTGGGAGGACCCACACGGCCAAATCATGTGTAGCATTCCCCGGCACCACTGAAATACACGTACCCTGCTGAAATCGCATGTGAATCTTCCCGCGCACCTAGGAATACACGTACCCAGGCCAATCGCGTGTGGAACTTCCTGCGCACCCGAAGTACACGTACCCAGGCCAATCGCGTGTGGTACTTCCCACGCATCCCGAAGTACACGTACCCAGGCCAATCGCGTGTGGAACTTCCCGCGCACCCCGAAACACACGTACCCAGGCTAATCGCGTGTGGAACTTCCCGCGCACCCGGTAGTACACATACCCAGGCTAAACGCGTGTGGGACTTCCCGCGCACCCCGAAGAACACGTACCCAGGCCAATCGCGTGTGGAACTTCCCGCGCATCCCGAAGTACACGTACCCAGGCCAATCGCGTGTGGAACTTCCCACGCACCCCGAAACACACGTACCCAGGCTAATCGCATGTGGAACTTCCCGCGCACCCCGTAGTACATGTACCCAGGATAATCGCGTGTGGGACTTCCCGCACACCCCGTAGTACACGTACCCAGGCTAATCGCGTGTGGGACTTCCCGCGCACCCCGAAGTACACGTACCCAGGCCAATCGCGTGTGGAACTTCCCGCACATCCCGAAGTACACGTACCCAGGCCAATCGCGTGTGGAACTTCCCGTGCACCCCAAAGTACACGTACCCAGCCCAATCGCGTGTGGAACTTCCCGCGCACCCCAAAACACACGTACCTAGGCTAATTGCGTGGGGAACTTTCCGCGCACACCGTAGTACACGTACCCAGGCTAATCGCGTGTGAGACTTCCCGCGCACCCCGAAGTACACGTACCCAGGCCAATCGCGTGTGGGACTTCCCGCGCACCCCGAAGTACACGTACCCAGGCCAATTGCGTGTGGAACTTCCCGCGCACCCCGAAGTACACGTGCCCAGGCCAATCGCGTGTGGAACTTCCCACGCACCCCGAAGTACACATACCCAGGCCAATCGTGTGTGGAACTTCCCGCGCACCCCGAAACACACATACCCAGGCTAATCGCGTGTGGGACTTCCCGCGCACCCCTTAGTACACGTACCCAGGCCAATCGTGTGTGAAACTTCCCGCGCACCCAGGAACACACCACACGCTATTTTTCACACAGCAGGTGTCCGTGTTTGTCGGTACCCCTTTGCAACTCATTTGTCCTAGAGGGCCACTGTATGGACCATTCATCATGGCTGTATATGGGTGCTTTTTGTTATCGCACATTTTGGCGCACATTTTTTTCAGGCGCAGGGACGCTACCGCCTGCTTTCTTGTGGCGTACTTGTTTGGCCCTGTGCGCGTCTTTGACCGTGTGCTGGTTTGCCCTATTCGATTCCATGAATACGGGTTGTAGGCGAGCCGCGCACTTGCCTCCTGTACTTCCCCCGTGACGCCCATATTTTCACGCGTTGTTCCCCATTCCGAGTGTTACGCCCCGTGTTACGCCTACTTTTGTGATGTGCGCCACGCTATGTGCGATTTCGCAGTGGCCGTGGCGCAAGCTGTTGGATGACCTGTGCGCCGGCGTGCGCGGCGCACATTTTCAGCGCACATCCAATGTTTTTCTCGCGCACGGACTTCCATGAATCGATGTGCGCTGGTTTCCCTGCGATTTTCGCACTTGCACTGCGATTTTCGCACTTTTACTGCGAAACGCACGTTTTGGCACCTCTGCGCGGGAATTTTCGGCGCACATTAATTCCATGAATCGACCCCTTAGCCTCATGTGAGACAGTATGTTTTAGTTTATAAATATAATACAAGGTTAATTTGTAACAAAAATGTCACGTCACCCTCCTTACAATCAGCTGTCTCACTTGCCAACCTCTAATACGCCCTTTCACTTCAATGGGTTCTTATCCCACCCCAAAAAACAAATTGGTTGTTTTCACCCGCCTTGATGTCAAAAAAGGTTGAGAGCCATGCCTTCTGCCTAAATCGGAAGGACTGGCATGTATGGGATAGGTACCACCTCCCTCTGGAACACGTTTCACAGCTTTTCCTTTTGCTGGTCCCCTCCCCTCCTCTGGAGATATAACCCTCCTCCTTACCCGTGAGTAGTCCGTTAAATACCAAGGCTATACTCATACATGCCAACCCTCCCGATTTAGGCAGGAGACTCCCAATTTTTAAAATTCTCCTGCCTAAAATAATTCTAGCCCCAATGCATGCCTGTGGCAATATTTATGTCTCACGATTTCTCTGACGAAATCTCTCTGCCAGGTGCTTCGGAATGTTGGCATGTATGTATACTTGGGCCAATCCCCACCGGTGCAAAGGGGTGGGTGGGAAGAGGAGGGACGTCCGTACTGGGTTAAGGAAGAGTAGGATTAGAAGTAATGAAGATTACTGGTAATCAATTCTACCATTACCTGCATGTCCCTCTTCCTCGTCCCAGTACCTACCTTTTGAGATGTACCAAAGCCAACCTAAAGGTGAAGGCACCAATGACATAGACATGAGTAGATCGTTCAGACACCCATAACCCCTTTATTGTGCATTGTAGTTAGTGTAAACAACACTCATCGGGTTCCAGATTGCAACACTCTGAACCCATGGTAGTTTATCAGGGACACTCTAAATTCAATCGACAATGACAAATAAACATGTTAGGGCTAGCCCATGTGGCTGCCCTATAGATATCCTGCAGAAATACTCCTTGTGGAATTGCCCAGGAGGCAGACACCCCTCTTGTGGGCCTGCCTTGGATGGGGCCCCTGGGCCTCTGTTCAACATTGTCGTAAGCCATGTGAATTAGCAGTAGTAGGGACTAGGGGTTGTTATAATAGACAGTGCGCTTGTTAGTATTGCCACAGGTAACTATGGTACAAAAAGAATATTATGTTGGTTGGATAGGCTGCTTCAAAAACACTCCAAATGGAGCAGGTGCCAAAAAACAGAAACTGAAAGAAAATTGGAGGTAAGTTGATTGAGCCAGTCTCATATGCAGGACTCTGCATTGTACTCTATTGTTCCAAAAAGTCTTTAGACGAAATAGATTAATTCCAATCTTCATTCTCATTTGGAATAGTGCACCAGTCAACACGTGTTTCGACCCTCCGGGTCATTATCAAGACGTCTCTCTTAATGAAAAGAGCCACTGATGGGAAGTAGGCAGGGTCAAAGTAGTAGTGCTAGCAACCCTGCTTGGAATATGTTCATAATAGTATAGATGGTGAATTAGTATCTGGGTAAGAAGTTGAAGAATCTGTGATTAAGCTTAGAATGCTGTTGAAAGAAAGTACCGGGACTTTATGATGGGGATTTGGCCCTGGTATTCGGCCCCGCTTCTGGCCAGAAGAATTCCTACGTTTCCCATCGTTCTCGGAGTGACATGTGATACCATTGGATTCTACCTCCGTGCACTATTGGATGCTCTGCATTTAGTGCACCAACTCGATCCTAGTGCGCCCCTCGTACCGCCCGGGTCAAGAGTTCCCATACTAATATTCCTTTTTGTTGTTTTATCCTGCCGTTGTTTGTTCTTAGTGACTCTCCTTCAGCACGCTCTCACGTTTGCTAGTAACAGTAAGGAATGAATCCCCTATTCTTTGACATTTGTACTGTGGTTCATTTGGATCAAGTTAGAAACCTCCCTATTTTACTTTTGTAGAGAGACCACTGGTTACCACCTTCTAGGAGGGAAGGGAGCTTGCCACAGGTACATACATACTGCTACTCTCTGTTAATAGGTCTCTGACGTCTACCACATTACTGACCTGTGAAATTTCCTTTTCTGCTGGCTCTGTGGCGGTATGCTCTCCCCACTCTTTTAGGTGATCAGCCCCTTTGTCTACCTCCTTGGCCCAACAAAGGGGCATATCATAGAAAAGGGTTTATCCCTCAAAAGAGGAGGCTCAGGCTCTAACACAGCCCAAGCTCTACAATCAATCCAGGATATCAAGATACCAAGTCCTGTCTTCCTGCTTCATTTCTTCACCAGCTCGGTGAGTAACATCCATTGAGATTGCAAGGAGGACACTGCTAGATCCTTCATATCACCTTCTTATAAAAATTGCAGAATGACAGGGATGCCACACTACAGTGCATATTATTCTGACACACCATGACACGAAATTAGCACAGTGGCAGTCATACGAGGGAAGGGTGGAGGCCCTGCAGGCCTTCTATGCCACAATTGCTAGCTAAAGGGAAAGGCCTAATTTCTGCAGTGCCCCCCTCTCAACCTCCAGGCCACCAATTGGATTTGAGGGAGTGACAATGACTGTCGCATCCATCATTGGGGTAGGATACCAGGGAATCACCCACTGGAGTTCCATCAGTACCGGGAACCAGTCTCTCCAGGGCCAGAAGGGAGCCACCAATATTTCAGTGACCAGGCTTTCCCTTATCTTCCTGACCAGCTGGGGTATTATAGGAAAAGGAGGAAGGCATAAGCTAGGGTCCTTGGCCATTCTACCAGTAGGGCGTCGACTCCCTCCCATGCTCCCTGTGATGGAAACCGGAAGCAGAACCTGGGAACTTGGGTGTTGTAAGGGGGAGGCAAATAGGTCTATTCAGGGAACCCCAAACCTCCTGCATATTTCTCTGAATATCTCTGATGCTTATGTGTGTCCTCCCCTGCTCCTTCTCCTCACAGTCCTCAGTGGTGCTTTCAACGTCTTTGACTTCTTCTATTGCCGGTCTTCTTGGGTTTCTCTGCCTTGTGGTCCTTCTTCTTTTCAAAGAGGTAAGCGCGTGCTCCCCCGGAGGCCACCTTGACCGGGTACTGGATCCCCAGGCAAGTGGAACCCAGGGAGCATGCTCCTTTCAGGGAAAAATCCTTTTGGCTGAAAACACCCTATGGTGGTTGTTTCCAAAGCGCTGTTACCCAATTCAGTGTCAGCCTTGTAAAAGGTGGGAAATGTCCGCTTGTGGAGTATCAGCGCAGCCGGTCGGAGAAGAAAGCTATGTCCGCTGGTAGAGTCACAGCGCAGCTGAGCAGGAGAATGCAGTGTCCGCTGGTAAGGTATCAGTGCAGCCGAGAAGTAGAATGCTGTGTCCGCTGGGAAAGGTCACAGCGCAGCTGATACAAATGCTCAAATGGATCTTGCTTTGTTGCGCCAAAGTAATGAATTATTTAATGATGATAAAACATGGTTGTGCTTGTTAATCGATTGTAGGTTTATTTAAATCAACATTCTTTCTCATGTTAGTTCCTTCTTTAACAATTAGATTGAATTGTATTCATTCAATATTGTTTTGTGTATCAATTAGATGAGACAAATTGTTTGTACCAAGTCTCAAAGAGTTCCCCCTTCTCACCTGGGTCCGATGTTTGCCGGTGTCTTCGATCGCTACCTTCTTGCGAACGCTCCTGGTCTTGAACAGCGCTGCTCGAGTCTCGTCTGGTTCCAGGTTGTGTTTAGTTTCGGGAGCGCGGAGTCCAGGAATCCGGGAGTCTGTGAAAGGCTAGTAATGCTCGGAATCAGGAAGGGGGAAAGGGTCAGGAGCGGGTAATAGCACTGGGCCAAAGGAAACAATACCGCGAGCTATGAACACACGTCTGAGGCTACTCTGCAATAGCATTGAGACGCGCGGAGCCGCGGAAGGCGTGGTCTATTAATAGATCACGCCGCGTTCAGCGCATGGAGCAAGCAAGGGCCTCAGCTCTGGACGGCCATGTTGAAGGAGTGAGGAATGTAAGCCCCATTGAGACAAGGACCAGGAGGTCCAAAAAGGGCGTGACCTGAAGTTCATGACAGCATGCCTCCTCCGAAGGCCTTTCCCTCCAGGTTTGCCCGGGTGTATTAGGTGAAATCTTCTGAGCAACCAAGGAGCCTTGATATTTGAAACAGGTTCCCAGGTCCTTTCACTAGGAGGATATCCTTTCCACTCCACTAGGTATTGAAGATGACCCGGCTTATACCTGGAGTCACAAATCCGGGACACCTCATATTCCAGTTGGTTGTCAACCAGTAGAGGAGGAGGTCTACTGGATTTTCGAGAGGATTGGATGTAGGGCTTCAATAGGAATGTGTGAAAAACTGGATGAATTATTTTCCAAGAGTCAGGTAGCTTGATTCGATATGAGACAGGATTGATAATCTCCTTGATGGGAAATGGACCATAGTAGCGGGGAGCCAGCTTGTTTGGTCGCAAGTGTCGGGGGAGTAGTTTTGATGACAACCACACTCGGTCACCGATCGTATAGGA